>NC_046164.1:5463492-5793387 GCF_011064425.1 Rattus rattus
TAATTCTATTTATATGTGTCAGTTTATTAAACCTTTAGAAGGCTGCAAGGTTCCCATTTCCCTAACCGTAAAGCTGTAAAGACGACTCCTCGGGAGACTGAGGACTGAACACAGGTCATGGTCAGCAGGCATCGAGATGCAAGCCCCTCACAGACAACTGTGAGAAGTGCAGTGCAGATCACATGACTGGAGCAGTGTGGCGTCTGTATTTGTGGTGTGAGACCAGATACTCTTCTTTTGTAAGTATGTGGGCAGCCATGTGGGACCTCACAGCATTTAGGACAGAGTGAACTGAGGTGCCATACCTGAGAGGTTGTTCAGTTCAGTCCTACTAGTCTTCACCTCATTTAACAACTGATCTCTCTCCTGTCTGATGTCCTTCACTGCTCGGAGACGCTCGGAGCCTGCATTCACCAGCTTCACCTTCTCCAGTTCCAGGTCACTCACTCTGGCTTCGAGCTCCCGGATCTTCGCATCTTTTTTATCTTTTAAAATCTGGGTTGACAAATCCAGAGTCCAGTGAAAGGGGTAAAAGAACATGTACACATATAACACAAACCAGTCTCACTGACACTATCTGCCTTTAATGTCAGTACTTCTAAGGACGCTAGTATCATTTCCTTGGGATAGAATGAATGCCCATGGGAAGCAACTTAGGGTATATGTGTGGGTGATACTTTGGCTCCTAGTTTCTAAGGATGCACCATGACAGGAAATCATGGGAGCTCAAACATCTCAGTCCAGTGGCAGGGGTACGGGGTGCTGTGTGGCTTCCTGACATCTTGTCAGAGCAGAGAGCAGAGAACTCAGGCCAGAACCCAAAACAAATATTGCCTTCAAGACCTGCCTCCAGTCATCAATTTCTGCTGACTAGGTCATAGACCTAAAAGTTTTACAACCATCTAACATATCACTGTCACCTGGAACACGCTCTCAAGCCACGAGCCTGGGAGGACATCCCAAACTCAAACCATAATAGCTGGTAAAGGGAAGAGACTAGCAATAGAAATGGAAGGAAGTGAGGGGAGGGGGGATGGAGGTGGGGAGGGGATGGAGGTGGAGGGAGGGGATGGAGGTGAGGGGAGGGATGGAGGTGGGGGGAGAGGATGAGGTGAGGGGGGGATGGAGGGGAGGGATGGAGGTGAGGGAGGGATGAGGTGGGGGGGGGATGGAGGTGAGGGAGGGGATGGAGGTGAGGGAGGAAGATGAAGCTGAGGTGAAGGGCTGCCTGTTCCTGTTCATTGAGATGGCTCACAAGGCTGGCCTTTGGCTGGCATTTAGGAATTCATGAACCCTTTTGACACTTAGCTGCTAAGAGTGGCCCATTGTGTAAACTGTTTCTGTGAGCAGTGCAGTTATGTTGAACACCTGCTTTCCCTCTTGGAGATGAGAAACTGGACCCTGCAATGGACAGGCACTACACCATCAGCCTCCATAAAACATCCTGGGACTGTGTCTGTGACAGTGGGGAGGGGCATTTTAGTTCTCATGGTTTCTTACTAGGGAGGAGCTGAGGCTACATGGGGCATAGAGTGACTTCTGGAAGCTGGCTTCCTCTGGGCTTTACCACATTGCTTTTTCCCTTTACCAGCTATTATTGTTTGAATGTGGGGCTCCCTTGACAGGCTTGTGGTTTGAATGCTTGTTCCCTAGCTGGCGGTGCTACTCTGAGTACCTTCTTAATGGAAACAGATCATAGGGCAAGCTTTTGAAGGTTGAGCCAGTCCACTCTGCTTACTGATTTATATAGTAACTCCAGACAGTCACGGTTACATAGTGAGACAATCTCTAAAAAACAAAATCATAAAGATGGGGAGAAAAAAACCTACAAAGATAAACAAGATGTGTGCCCTGCTTTAGGAAGTCACTTGTGCAGTAAGGAGACTCATTGTTTAAACACACAGAGGACACACAGACAAAGTTGGTGGGATAATGAATGGGGAGAAAAGACTAATATTTACATAGGCCAGGCTGTCTTTGATGTATATTTTCTTATCTAAGCCTCACAATAGTCCAATAAAGTTGTTTTTCTGTTTGCTTGTAATTTTCACAGACTCATGCACCTAGAATCAGTGAACAGGCCCACGTTATATTAGGAGGAAGGACATGGAGTCAAACTCACATCTGTGAAAACTCCCTCCGACTCCAGGCTCCGTGACCACTCAACAGAGGGGTTGCACTCCTTGCTATTTCCCTGAAGCATTTGGGAGCCACACATTCCTTTTCTCAAAAGCACAAATTCGAATCAACTCAGATACTTCCCATGGTAGGCCACAGCCCTCAAGGATCCGTCTCAATAATCAGGTCACTGCTGCTTTGAGAACAGAAAATTCAAGAGCTAACCCACCCCAAACCACCACTCAGACCTTAAACTCCTGCAGTTCCAGCTTCCGGTCATTAATCTCTTTCTCCAGCTGAGCCTTCTCCACTTGCATTGCACCTGCCGTTCGTCCGTGCTGGCCAACCAGCTGCGTCATGTTCTCAATCTGCTGCCTCAGAATCTCAATGACCTTGTCCTTTTCTGCCATCTGCAGTCTGAGCGCCTCGCACTCCGTCTGCACGTTTCTGAGGTGGTCCCCCTCGTTCTTCAGGTGCTGGAGCTCCTGTAACTTCAAGTCCACCCGGGAGCGGAGCTTCGTGATCTCTGCATTGGTGGCCTCGATGGCGCGTTCCTTCTCCTGGAGGGAAGCGGTCAAGTCGGACACTGTCCTCTCAGAGCTCTCAAGGTTCATCTTCTTGGCTGTCAACTCTTCCACCACCTTGCGCAGCATCTCCTTGGTGGACTCCAGCTGTGCAGTGAGGGAGGACACTTTCTCCAGACTCTCGTTCTTCCCCTGAATGGCTGCCATCTTTGGTAAAATGAAATTTCATAAATTTTATTTTTGGTGGTGGGTAGGCAAGTTATCTCAAGGCATGCAATCCTGAAGAGTTCAAATGTTCTAACTTAAATCATCTTGCTGTCAGGACATTAGGACTCTCTCTCTCTGTGTGTGTGTGTGTGTGTGTGTGTGTGTGTAAAGAAGCTCTGCAAGCAAACATGAAGAACATTCTCCCCCTGGAAGAGGCCACCCAGCAATGGCACAGCTGTGTGCTCTCACCTGCCGCTCCATCTGGCCCTGACACTCGTTCTTCATGGCCTTGAGCAGGGCCTCCAGCCGCTGCACCTCCATGTTCCGGTCATCCAGCTCCCGCCGCAGGTGGTCGATGGTGATGCTGTTGCCTGTGTCTCGGTCCCACAGACGCTTGTTCTGTTCTTTCTCCAGACTAAGCTCCTTCTCCCTCTTGTGGAGATCTGCCTGAAAGAATCGACAGTGTTCTTTCTCCATCCTCTGTCATATGATCAGAACAAACTCTTCCTTTTGCCTCACCTGGTCTGGAGCTGTGTGATCTGAGAAACCTTACATTATTCAAAGAGAAGCTTTTCGTCAGCTTGACTAAGAGTGACTGTTTCCTAGAAAAATATACTAATATTTTGCTTAGACATTTTTGCTAGTCTGTGAGTGGCAATTTACAGCTGTAATCTCTATATTTGGGAAGTGCATAATTTGTGTTTTGAATGTCATTTTGCTTCAAAATGAACATATTACAACTTGAATTTAGTAGATGGCGGTTCTAATTAAAAAACTATGGCTACTTAAAAGCTTACAATCTTTAACACTGTAACAGCCACGCCTAAGGAAAAAAACCCAGAGAATAGAATACCTTATTTAAAATACATGAAGTATATAGAATGCTATCCCATGTGGAGGCACAAATATTTTATAAAAGCTGTAATTTTATAATATAAACTAGTTTGTGAAACGTATTGAAACTTCCCCCAGATTCCAGATGGTGTACTTTAGAGCAAAATCTCACCAACAGCTTTTGGAGTTGGTCATCCAGATTTCCCGACTCCTGACTAAACTGGTCCCGCTCTGTGCGTGCCTCGGTGAGCTCTGAATTGGCAAGGACTAACTGCTTCTCCAGCTCTTCTATCTGGAAGAAAATCCAAATCAAACCCATGCAGCTGGGTTGGTTGTACACAGACAAAGCCTGACAAGAACAGACGGTCTCCCTGGGAGGTGAAACAGAAAGGTCTTATGCAGGGTTTTCTAACCTCAATATCTCCATAGGAGTTAGCATGGGCATTAGTCAAAATGAAGCACTTGTCCCTGCTGTTATCTGGGCACTGCACACTGTGTTTTACTCCTCAGAATTTATCTTCTGTGGAGACAAGCTCTTCTTGTGGCATAAATAATGTGCTGTAGACCCCAAACAAATGAATCTTGGAATACCAAGAAGAGCTATTTTGCTTTAGCATGTCAGAGACTCAGCTAAGCGTAGTGGCTACATGTGTTTAGTCCCAGGACTTGGGGGACAGAGGCAGCTCTAAGCTAATGGCCAGCCTGGTCTACAGAATGAGTTCCAGAATAGCCAGAGCTACACAATGAGACCTGGTCTTGAACACACACACACACACACACACACACACACACACACACACACACACACACATAATCAGAGTCTCAATTAGATACTGAATATAAAAGGATGAGTCAGGACAGTATTCCTGCTGTCATCATGGTGCCATATTTCAAAAGAATGAATGAATATCTATATAGATTAAGAATCAGGAGAATATTGTGTTGGACAATTTAAGCATTCAGGACTTCATTCTCTTCAACTACAACTTCAATGAATATATTTTTCCTTCAGTCAGGACAGCTATTTATCTGAATAAAGAGAAATTTAGTTCACTGAACCAATGATGTAACAGAGTTATTCCTTTCCCAAACTCAGCATATAGCAGGTCTACAGGAGGAGAAAGTCTTCAGGATTACAAATGTTCCTACAGCCCTCAACACAGGCTGACTGGAGATCCCAGACTATGGAGATCATGGGTTTTAATCTGAGCAGAGCCACACAATATCAAGAATTAGATAATGAACCATTTCATAAGAACATGTTAATATTTAGTGTTATGCAATGAAGCCCAACCATAATTACAACTATTTTTATCTACTTTCCAGAATTCAAAAAGCTTTCATATTGACATAAATACTACATATTTCTCCCTATTTCTAAGGTTATTAAAATGGTTTGAAAATTTGTGTCAAGAGTAAAACTTGGTTTGGACGTGATCAAACTTTCTTAACTAAAAAACATATGACCAAGACAAACTTTTTGTTAATAACGTTTTATTTTTACTTGAAACAAGTTCACTTAAAAATGTTCATTTAAACCAACATATAGTCAATATAACATTACATATACACAGATACACATATGTAACTATCTCCTTGACAAGAAAGCATACATATGTAGAGCTTCTATATCTATTTGCATGGACACATAAGTAACTTAAGAGAGTGCTAATATAGAAATATCATACAGTTCTGCATGTCTATAATGTAGTATTAGGGCCTATAGCACTTAGAACATAAGTTTTGACATTTATACTGAATTTATGTTTAAGTTGGCTTTACGTGATTATGTTACATATTAAAAGTGTTTCATGAGGATTAAGTACATAAAGCATTAAATTCTGACTGATTATATTTGATATGCTATAAGGCATTTTCATAAGTATTAAGCATACATGGAATATTAGATTATAGATTGTACTTGATTATAAGATGCATATTAAAAACTATTTCACAAGAATTTGTTGATTACTGGCTTGAACTGCTGCTGTGCCTGGCTTAAGAACTATCTTTCAACTGGAGATATAGCTCAGTGGAAGAGTGCCTGCTAGGTTCGAACCCTAAAGAAAAAGGGGGGAAAACCCCACACCAATAAGAAGACTTAGATTCTCATGCCCCTTTGAGGAGACTGTAACCTCTAACGTAAGTGACTTCTGAGAAAATGAACCGTCAGCTGAGGTGATCTTGTCCGGTCCTGGAGAGGGAGGCCTGAGTGAGCACACTCAGGAGAGTAGGAGCCGCAGCATCTCCCTGCCCTCACACAGCACAGGGTCAGGGAGGCTGTGCTGGGTTCTGTTCACAGTTCTGCCTCATACCACTCCCCCTCCAGTCTGCTGAGGTACATTTTTTTTTAATATTCTAGATGGTCTCTCATGTTCCCTCCAATTGTGTTCCTTTACTTTAAAAATATTTTTTACTTATTATTTAAGTTTTTCATGACTTCTAAGAAAAGTATCAAAAAAGTTAGACTCTACATTTTCTCTTCTTTGGGCCCTAAGTCTAATGAGAGTCTTGAGTTTGGATCCTCATGAGTGGAGCAAACACTCCCTACTTCTTGCTCTGTTTTTCTGCCAAAAATAAATAAATAAAAATCAGGATGGCTCTTTCATAATATCAAACTTGACAATAACAGGACCAAAACTAGAGAGAGAGGAGGGGGAAGGGGAAAGCATCTTTCCTGGGACCCGCCACAGGGACCGGTTTCGTAGTTGTCAGTACTGACTCAGCTGCTAAGCTCTGCTTTTACCTTTCACTTTTAGAGCACAAACATCCGCACGCATTAATGGATAGTGAAAGGGGAACCAGTCAAGGAGCAGCTGAGCTGATACAAACAGCTAGAAAACTGCAAGAAAAGCCTTCAAAATGTCCAGAAGCACTGACGTGTGACAGACAGGAAAGCTTTCTCCTTCTTTTCTTTCTACACAGCAGCCTGGTTTTCCCTTTTCACCATCCATGAACAGACGTTTTGGGTTGGATCAGTATAAGAATTTTATTCAAATTTCACTGATTTTAGGGTAATGGCCAATCACATCAAATCATATTGGATCTGTGCTTTATTTTTTGTTTATATGGGGGAGTTTTTTTGCTCTAATTCTGTGCTCAAAAGGACATTTGTGGCCCAAGAGGGCGCTGCGCTTCAGCTTGAGGCTGCACAGACCTCTGCAGAGCCTTCGCACTCTGCCAGCATAGTGGACAGCTCCACACAGCGCTACTACATCCTCACTGGGGACTAGGAAATCCAGCACCAACTACTGTCAAAACAGAATAAACTTAGAATCAAGATGGTGATATATTTTTTGTTGTTTCAAAAAGCGAAAGTTAAGAGTAAAGCCAAATCTACAGAGCCAATAGTGACAGCTTCTACTGGTCCAGATTCGTAAAGGGGAATTCTGGAGGCTCTCCTAAACGGAAAGAAAAGAATAGAAGACAGCATTATAGTAAAACACTTTTGTCAGCTTTTAAAAAGGCTACATCTAAGATTTTCCTAGAAATACAATTTCTATTTTCACCAATATGAAATACTTTTGTTAACCTGAAAAAAAAAAATGATCCTTTGTAAAGCCTTTCTCTGAATTTACACACTCTTGGTAGAAAAGTTTTGTTCAGGCCTATCAAAATCATCTTTTGTGTCTAAGGCAGTCTCATGTACCTCAGGCTGGTCTTACACTCACTATGTAGCCAATGATAACCATGAACCTCTGATCACCCTGCCCCTCCTTCCCAGGTACTGGGATTTGAGGCACATGCTGCCGTCTTAGGTGTGCTCTAACACACTGTGATAGGTCCGCTCTGGGACCCCGTACTGGGGTCGACTCAGAACCAGGCATGCTAACCAGGCACTCCACCAACTGCGCTCTATCCCCAACCTTGCTGTATCATTTCCATTGCTTTTTTCCTCTTGGTTTTTGAACATTATAAAATCTGTACTGAAACAGCAAAGGAGAACATGTATCTTAAGATTTTAACAATATAAAGTCACCATACATAAAAATGAAACAAACTGTGCACAAGAATATGCTTTTAAAATCTTGTATCCAAGTCTTCCAGGCAAAAACATTTCATTTCATAGTGTTTTGTGTTCCTCCAAATCAAATCCTCAGTAACGTGCTTGACCTTTGTTGCTTGGTTACACCAAGTAGGCAGCAGAGCTGCTTCCTCTGAGAGCCTAGTTATCCGCCAGCGGGTCCAAATCTCTTCAGTTCACCACGATGCATTTTATCAACACTTCAAGACATAGCTCAGGCAGGCCTTGCTTGCATGGTCCTCCTGGATCGGCCTCCCATGTGCTGGCTATCCTCCTTATTAAGTGTTTACTACTTCAGGTTGTCAGAAGTCAGGGCTGGAGACATGGCTCAGCGGTTAAGAGCACTGACTGTTCTCCCTACAGGTCCTGAGTTCAATTCCCAGTAACCACATGGTGGCTCACAACCATCTGTAATGGGACCCAATGCCCTCTTCTGATGTGTCTGAAGACAGTTACAGTGTATTCATATACATAAAAATAAATAAATAAGTCTTTTGTTTAATGGAGGTGGAGCTGGAGACAGGGCTCAGTGGTTAAGAGCACTGACTGCTCTTTCAGAGTCCTGAGTTCAGTTCCAGCAATCAGATGGTGGCTTGCAACCATCTGGCTCACGATCATAATGTGATCTGAGATCCTCTTCTGGCATGCAGGTGTACATGCAGATAGAGCATCCACATATATATTAAATAAAGAAATACTTTAAAAAAGATTATCAAGTGTTGGTGATCCATTGTTTATACTAGAGCATAGACAATGGCCCTAATAGATCAACATGATACATTAGACAAGATAAATAAACTGGATGAAGCTTATGAAGAGATCATTTTTCCAAGCTACAGTATAATAGAGAACCATAATAACTACAAATTACATAAGAAAACATGGGCAAATTGAGCTCGGTTTAGTAGTCTGTGACTTTTCAGAGTCTCTTTTTTTTTTTTCAGAGCTGGGGACCGAACCCAGGGCCTTGTGCTTACTAGGCAAGCGCTCTACCACTGAGCTAAATCCCCAACCCCTTTTCAGAGTCTTATGTCAGTAAAGATCTGTCTTTTCAGAATGGTTTGGATAGTCATGAATAACACCTGTCTTACTGGGCTATAAGACAATGACTCTCCTTTGTCAGATTATCATGGAACATCCTCCTAGCCATACTGTACTGAGACCACGTACCCTTCTGTTCTGGTTTCTGAAGGGGGAGGTCATGTCTTTTGTACAGGATGCTTTGTCTACAAAGGAGTGGACAATCACCACTAAGACAAAGGTTTGTCCTGAGAAAAGAAACTAGAAGACAAAAGTGGACTTCTCTTGGTGCTGGTGTTGGTGTTGGTGTTGGTGTTGGAGTTGAGCTGAAAGGTCCATCTTGGGTCCCATGATTAAAATCATTTTGCCTTGAGACTAAGAGCTATACAGAGAAGTTTAAAAATGAGGGACATTATTCAAAATTACAACCCCTTAGTCAATCATAAAATCAGTTTAATGATCTTCAAGTCAACATCTGAAGAGAGAAAATTCCACATCACACTTATTAGAGGTATTGGTTCTTCAGATGTCTGTGTTATGGGGTGGACTACCTTCCTGTGAGCAGTGACCAAAATGTTTGAAAGACATGGCTGTGGTGAGAGTCAGATTATCATGGAACAGTTCCTGTTAGTCTCTTCTGCTGACTTTAATAAAACCATGTCAAATTTCCTTCTCTTGCTAGAGTTAAAGGTAGACATCTAATCCATCACTGAGCCAAGGAAGACAGTGCTTTCCTGTGGTCATCACTGGAATGGCAGTGGGAGTTAAGCTGTGCTGCCCACAGGAAAGGAAGTCAGTGTGTAGAAGCCTTAGTGCTGTGCCATCTGTCTATTAAATCTACACGCAGAGACCCCTTCCTCTATTGCAGCTAACAGGGTGGTTTTCACTGATCAAAGGACTGGCAGCGGCAGTACCTTCTATTTCTTCTAAATCACCACTCTAAATAAAGGCATGGGCAGTGGAATAAACACGATGTGAAACACTACCTAAGTTACCTCTGCAAGGCTCTCTAGAGCAGGGGTCCTCTCCTAACCTGTGACCCTTTAAGACACTTCCTCAATTTTGTGACCAACCACAAAATTATTTTATTACTTCATAATTATAATTGTGCTGCTGTTGTGAATCATAATATAAATATCCGATGTGCAGGATATCTGAAATGCTACCTCCTGGAAAGGGTGAGTGGATCCCAAAGGGTCGCAACTCCCAGGTTGAGAACTACTGCTCTATGGGGTGACAAAAGGTGGACTTATCTTCTAAGCTTTCACAAAATAAGACCCTGGTACAGTAAGTGAAACCCAACCACCTAAGGTTGACGTCAACCACACTTCTCAGGGAACATGAAGAACATGATCTCCTCTGAAAGACAACTCTTGTTTTTCTAGTTTTAGGAATTTCACTGTTTTCAAATGGTTGAAATTAACAAAAATCTAAGCTCTGAATAAATGGTTGATAATAATACGGAATATCTTCTTTTTAGCTGTAAAAAAAAGCAAAAACAAAAAATAGAAATAGCACCATTTTTTTAATGAAAACCAATTTGAACTCCGTGTGTGTGTGTGTGTGTGTGTGTGTGTGTGTGTGTGTGTGTGCGTGCGTGCAGAGTATGTGGATGGTAGAGCCCATGGAGACAGTGGACATCCCTGGAGCTGGAGCTATGGGATCCATGGACCGTATGTCAACCGTATGCTGTGGGCCACAGTAACTGAACTCAGGTCTCTCTGTAAAGGCAGAACACAATCTTAACTGCTGAGCCATCTCTCTAGCCCCACCTCTTCCAAAATATTATCTGCTTTTAAGACAAATTATGTGATGAAATAGGAAGACTAAGTTTCCTAATTTTTACTTTAATTATTTTGAGTATCTTAAAATTTCGTTTTCTAGACACAAAAAATGATTAGAAGTTGAAGGGATGAAGCAGGTCCTCGAACACTGGTGGTAGACACAGACTGCTGGCCATGTTTGCTAAAGCCAGGCCTCAGAAAAGATAAAGAGCATAGTCCTATTCTTTATTTTTTTACTTAATTTTGTGGTAGTAAGGATTAATCTAGAGCTTCAGGCATATTAGACTAGTGTTCTTCCTACACTGTGTTACTCAATTTATTATTTGGAAATTTACTTGAAAAATATTTCTCAATAATTTTATGATGAATTTAAACATCAACTTAAATAATAGTTTATAAGTTAATATTTAGATAATTTAGCATGTATGTATACCAACTAACACGGATTTTAAAAATATTCCTTTAGTTAGAAATTATTTTGATTCTCTATTTTCAAACAAACTATTAAAAATAATTAGATTTGGTGTGCACGACAGCCCTTGGAAGTGGTGTAAACTGACCTTATCTTCATACATCCTCTTGGTCTCCATCAGCTCAGAACGCAGCTGAGAGACAGTAGACTCCAAGTCACTGAGCTGGCGCATATACATGGAGTTCTGGTTCCTCGCCTGCTCTCTACGAAGTGTTGAAAGGGTAGAGAAACAGATAGCAAATTAAGAATATGCATGGTACCTCAAGGACCCCTCACATCTCTTAGATACTACCTGTAATTACTTTACATGGAGTCATTAGAACAACCACCTTTCATTAGGCAAACTCGTTTCTTTACAGCTCAGGGTTGAGGACAAAGCCCAGAGATATAAGTTAGGTGTGCTGTGTGTAAAATTCTGTTAAATTCCTAGCACGCAAAACAAGCCACTTGCCAAAGCTCATGGTGTGTGTGTGTGTGTGTGTGTGTGTGTGTGTGTGTGTGTGTGTGTTTATGTTATGCTATTCTCTACTTCTGCTCATGATTAAAAGTATGAGCACTGGAGGACAGAGAGATATCTCAGTGATTATGAGTGTTTGCCTTGCAATCACGAAGAGCAGATTTACGACCTCAGCACCTTTGTAACATGCTGGACATTCTGGAAATACCTAGAACTACAGCTCCTAGAACTCAGATGCTCTTTCTGGTTCACACATGCACATCGGTGCTTGTATCTGTGCACAAAGGTATACATACTCATACAAACACATTAAATCTTTAAAATAAAAAGCTTATGCATAGTCTTATGCATCAGTTCAAATTATAAAATTTATGCATATACATTTTATGTATATATTTGAACATATATATCTATGTATAACTATGTTCATAGATAACACACATAATTATACATATACATGTGTTTATTTATATACATATAGAAAATATATGTGTGGTACACTTGCTTTGTTCTGTCATTTTAAATATGAACAACTCAGTAAATCCCAGGAGCCTGAATACTTGCAATAGCACTTTGTGCACAGTGACACAAAAGCGTGTTAGAAAAGTCTTATCACTTTCACGAGGAAATTGCTAAGCAATTTCAAAATGATATTAGGATAGCTTAATAGGATAATAGTTGCAGGCTTGTCTCTTCAAAGACAGATGGCGTCCACCTGCTCTCCTGGAATGCTGGAAAGAACGTATTTTACAGCCTGGTCATCCTTCGCTATCTGCAGTCAGGTCCACCCACATCCCTCAGAAGTTATGCTTTGCTTATGCTAGCCCCTTTCCTCCTAACTCTTGAGCATTGCTTCTGAGCACCAAAACCCATCCTTATGAGAGATGTCACTTGTACTTTACAGAAGCCTAGGTGACGTCTACGTTATCTTAGGGCCAGGCCAAAATGACACTCACAGGCACATTTCCCTTAGTTGTTCTCCTTAGACCCTAAATCTTGGCCACCATCTCTGCATCAATAGTATCCATCTTTGTACATTATAAAGAATTCCAATGTAAACATGTCTTAATCTCTGCTACACTCATGGGACTGAGATAATTGTTATCAGAAATATTTTTTCCCGAAATCGTGCTGTACTTAAATATGACTAAAGTAAACCAGCTGGTGCCAGACCTTCGAAGTTAGGCCCAGCACTGGCTTCCTAAGTTAGGCTGACCTAAGTTTCATTCTTCCCTCCCCTGGATCATTTCCCTACCAGTCATAAAGCCTGCAGGGACACCCCTTCCCTTGCAAGAATAGTCACAGATAACAGTAATGAGCTGCCAGGTGAGTGCTGGGACTCGAACCCAGGTCCTCTTCAAGAGCAACAAGTGGTATTAACTACCGAGCCAAATCTCCAGCTTAAAATAATAGTTTTTAAGTTACAATAAATGGCATCAATTTCAAACTCCTAGTACACACATACTGAATTATTTCCAGTTGACTCTGGACACTGTTGGCTTGGCTTCGAGCACTGCTGGCTTTCTCTGTAAGTCCTGCTATCTCAACTTCATGTTCACTTATCAGCTGCTCAATCCTAGGCAAGAACAAAGCGACTGTTATGATACAGGAAGCTCTTTCTTCCTACAACTTGCCTCAAAAGTTAATGCTTTCAATGACCTTCACACTTAGTATTCGTTCCAGTTTTATATCTGCTACTCTTTCATCCATTTGAGACAGTGTGATGGTTTGTATATGCTTGGCCCAAGGAGTGACACTATTAGGAGGTGTGGCCTTGTAGGGGTAGATGTGTCACTGTGGGCGTGGAAGTGAGTCTTAGCTCCTCCAGCCCCACATTTGCCTGGATGCTGCCATGCTCCCATCTTGATGATAATGGACTGAACCTCTGAACCTGTAAGCCAGCCTCAATTAAATGTTGTCCTTATAAGTGTTGCCTTGGTCATCGTGTCTGTTCACAGCACTAAAACCCTAAGACAGACTTTAATTGTGTAGTCCTGGCTGGCCTTGAATTTGTAGGCAGTCTTCTTGCCTCTACCTTCTAAGTGCTGGGATTACAGACATGAACTAGCATGCCTGGTTTTTTAAATGTTACTCCCTCCTTCTCTCTCTCTCTCTCTCTCTCTCTCTCTCTCTCTCTCTCTCTCTCTCTCTCTCTCTCTCTTCCTTCACTCCTTTTTTTTTTAAAGTTGTTTCTTTTTGAGACAGGATCTTTCTTACTATGTTGCTCTGGATGTCCGGAACTTGCTGTGTACACCAGGCTACCCACAAAATGACAAAGACCCACTTGCCTCTGCCCCTGAGTGTTGGGACTAAAGGCATGCGTCATCATGCCCAGCATGCTACTCCTGTAACAAAACCTCTAGAATCCAGCTAGCAGTAAACTGGGAGAACCAAACAAGGCATGGTGTTGTGTGCCTCTGGTCCTCTATAGAATTCTGCTATAGATCCCAGGCTGGCCTTGAACTCACAGCATCTTCCTATCTCAGCCACCCGAGTGCTGAGATTACAAGTATGTGGGACTACACCAGCGTGAGGAATAAAATCATAAAACAGAATGTGAAGCAGGAAGGTCCCTGGAATACAGGAATCCAAGGCCAGCCTGGATGACATATTGAGATCCTGTTTCATAAACCTTGAGTACTGTGAGTAATACGTTATACAATATGAATACTATATGCCATATCTCCAGGGAGATAAAGGAAAGGGTCCTATCAATCAAACACATGATGACTACAAGCTTAC
This sequence comes from Rattus rattus, assembly GCF_011064425.1. Taxonomy (NCBI): domain Eukaryota; kingdom Metazoa; phylum Chordata; class Mammalia; order Rodentia; family Muridae; genus Rattus; species Rattus rattus. The sequence goes on from NC_046164.1 coordinate 5,477,675, forward strand.
AAATACGCACACTAAGTCACAGAGTATTAAATGCTTCATTTAACTAACCAACAGGTAACTGACAAATCAACTTAGGCTCTTCTGCCTAGACTCTGCCAGGCCAACCACGACAAGAATAGTCTCATTCTTGCTGTCTGGTTAGTTGTCGAGAGGTGATTAAGTTGCTTAGTTAGCCTTGAGCTTGAAAATCTATCTCCTCAGCCTACCTTTAGGAAGACTCACCAAGCCTATGTGAGTAATGGTCAATCCACCAAAGCCCTCACTTTCTTTCTCATTGGAAATCTCCACTTGTCCTTATTGTGTTGGGAGCTGAACTCATTTTATTCCCCTGTAGCAAAACTTACAGTGCTGTAGGCTTAAATAAAGCCTTCCTTACAGCTTTAAGGTGTCAGAAAAAACTAAATTTGCTACAGGTCATTAAGGCTATTTTTGTTGTTGAGTTACCTCTGAGTTTATAGACTTTGGAACTGCAGGTGAGAGACTACAACTAGAATACAGTGTCCCTGTAAGTTTTTGTTTCAGTCAGACACCTACCGATCCTGATGTTGTTGAAGTAATAGTTCTATTTTATTCTGTGATTCAGACTTCAGGGTTTCAAGCTGATCCTCTACCTGGTTTTAAAACAGAGATATTAATTTGGGTGTTGGTAATTTTAAAGCTTAGAAAAGGCAGAGTTTCTAAGATAGGAATGCATTAGGGAGCTAAACATAGAAATAATACTAAATGAAGCTCTATGCCTGTATTTTATAGCACCTGCACACTGACTATACTTCCATTAAGCTGTACAGACAAAATAGCTAGTTTTCTATCAGGAGAGAGCATTGTGTATCATTTCAGAGAACAAAAAATGAAGACTTGGCTTATTTCTAAGGAGTTCACAAACTATCTCTCAATGCATTGTAATATAAAGCAGTGTTCTCACCACTTACTGGAAAGATCCTCCCTTTAAGAAAAGAGATCTCTGTGTCTAATTCTCTTAGGATTTTACTAATAGCTGAGCCCAGGCTGCGGAAGTGCATGGTAGACATGCTGTCGTGTTCACATATTTTCTTGCCTGAGGCTTCTTCAAAGTCAACTAAGACCGATCGGATGTCTTGAAGCACGCCTTCATGACTAAGCATCAGCTTTCGTAGCTGCTCTATCTGTGTGCTGCTGTCCTTCAGCATGTCCTCCTTAAGGGACTTGGCAGCTTCAAGCTCATGAACTGTATTCTGAAGCTGATTTCGTACCTCCTCCTGGGACTGACTCTCCCTTCGCCTAGAAAATGAATGAAAGAAAAGAAATAACATTGATAAAGCTCAATTTTACTACAAGGAGTAGAAAAAAAATTATACAGAATTCTGCTGTAGATCCCAGGCTGGCCTTGAACTCACAGCATCTTCCTATCTCACCACCCGAGTGCTGAGATTACAAGTATGTGGGACTACACCAGCGTGAGGAAGGAAACCATAAAACAGTTCCTGGGCTGGGATGATTCTCACTGACTACCATCTCCCTTGTCTATGAAGCCCAGAGCCTGGTTCCAGCTCTGGCACTGCTGGAGAAGGAGGAGGAGCTCAGGTGACAAACCCACCTGATGTCAGCCATAGCATCTCTCTCCATTTGCATTTCTTGAAGTTTTGTTTGCAAATCAATGACTGACTGTCTTAAGTAAAATTTTTGTTTTTCATGTAATTCATTGCTCTGAAAGGAAAAATACACACAAATTAATCTATCTATATATAGAGATATTAAACCATCAAACTATAGATCCTATAGACAATAATTTCCAAGGGCTATGTGTTATTTATTAATTTATTGTTATGCATATAAAACCTTCCTCCTTCACTGTTGTAGCTCAGAGCCCAGTGAATAATTTCTCACCTAGATAAGTAGAAAACACCAACAAGTTTCCCTGGCTTCATCTTTTTTGGTCCATTTTCTGAAACAAATCTGTTTTCCAGCTCAAAGTAAAAATGGGAAAATGTTTTGTCCCTTAAAATTGGAAAACTGGTTGAAATTATGTATAAAGAAAACTTTACCTTCAACCTAATTAAATGCTTTGCAAAAGCCACTACCATCTAAAACTCTAAAGCTGGTGAGATGGTTCTGTGGTTAGGACTGGCTACTGCTGCAGAGGACACTGAAGGTTTGATTCCCAGCACCCTCGTGGCAGCTGACAGCCATCTATACCTCCAGTTCCAGGGGATCTGATGCCTTCCTTTGGCCTCTGTGAGTACTGCATGTACACTGTGCACATACACACCATGCAGGCAAATCATCTTCACATTTAGACTACAAGTAAACAGACTTTTAAAATAGAAAACCAAAACTCTGAAGGTATTTAACAACAGAAAAATTCAGAAATTTCCAAAGCCAGGCCCTGAAGCATCTTTCTACTGACAGCTAACGACGAGTGTATAATAAAAAACTCTTTTACCTCATTTTATTACCTCATTTTTGAGTCTGAATGAAAAACAAAAACCACTGAAAATGAAAAGATTCTAAAATACAAAAATAGAGACTAAAATCAAGCAAACAGAAAAGATAAAGATCTAAAAGAAGCAAAGGTAATGTAGCGTCAGGAGCATGCGCTTGCAGACTCCACTTCCACACAGGAAGATCACAGTCACAAACAGTGGTGTGCCTGGGCGGGGGGGCGGAGGGGGGACCAGGCAGATCTCTGAGTTTGGGGCCATCCTGGTCTACAGAGCAAGTATGGAGACAGGCATGGAGGAGAAAAAGGAAGGAAGGCAAGAAAGAAGGAAGGAGGAAGGGAAGGAAGGAAGGAAGGGAAGGGAAGGGAAGGGGAGAGAAGGGAGGGGAAGGGAAGGGAAGGGAAGGAAAGGAAGGTTAAGCCAGGTTGCCTAGTGTGCATGAGGCTCCAGGCTGATGCCTGACACTATCTATCAGAGCACACACACGTTATTGTGTCAAATGCTGCCAAGTCAAGCTGGAAAAGAAAGCCCAAGTATCACCACACCAGGCTTCACATCACCATTCATCCCATCTTTAACCCTCACAATAGTCTCTCCTACTTTTAATATTTCAATCACAAGACTACAAGTATGGGACCGTGTCTTTCCCATCTGTGGGAAAACTCTGCTAACTAAGGTCGAAGTCTACCATTGTCTAGATAGTCTCCTGACCTGGGCGCTAATGGAGGAATCCCTTCAAGGGCAGAGCTCCCCTCCTACTTTGTCTGCCCTTTTCCGGGGAGCTCAATCCTCCCCACCCCACCCCTACACACACACACACACACACACACACACACACACACACACACACACCTCTACCTGGGGAATGTCATGGAGCTTTGGTTAAGGAACTTGGTAGAAACTTCCTTTCTACCTTAAGAACTTGTTCAGCTAGCACCGGAGATTCCTGAAATGCTTTTCCATGTTGAGGCATTTCAGTACTGAAAGCCATCAGCCTTTGCCTATCCTGTATATTCTGACCCCTATCCCCAAAATTATATAAGCCTTGAATCACCCCAAGTAAAGTTGATCTGCCTCCCTACAGCTGGTCGTGGTGTCATCATTCACTGTACATACTCACAGGGCTTCCGGAACACACACACACACACACACACACACACACACACACACACACACACACACTGTCACACATCATCTCTGCTACCTTTCCCTCGTGGACCCTTTTTGGCCATCTTTACATATCTGGTACCTAGCATGCTTCTGTTCATAGGGTTATAACAACAGCACTGTTGGGTAAATATTACAAGTGGCCAAACAGTGCTGTATTACTGATTTTACTGGGACATACTCTACCAGGAGATTATAGGCAATAAATTAGACATAGAAAATAAATTAGGCCTGCCTGCCTCCCTCCCTCCCTCCCTTATTTGAAGGAAGGGTTTGAATTCAGGTGGTCAGGCTTATGCATTAGCACTCCTCCCCACTGAGCCATCTTGCCAGCCCAATTACTGTTTCTTTTCTCTATAAGTGTGTCTGTTTCCTCTGTCTCTATGTCTTAGCACTGTGTTTATCACAAGGTCTCACCACTACTTGTTTACACAACTGGCTCACCACCAAAATTATGAACTCCTTTGAGAGAGCCCTGGTTTGTTTATTTACTTTTGTGTGCCATGTGTATAATAAAAAGGCACATAATTTTTCACATCTTTAATAAGAGTGTGGGCTCCTCTACAGTCTTCATCTAGTCTGATGAGGAAGGGTAGCATGCTATTGGACAGCGATGCTGGGGCAGAGGGGACGTACAGAGAACGGGTACTGAGCGAGACTGACATGAAGTATATGGTAGTAAGACGTCTGGCTTTTACGAAGCAGACCACTGGGACTTAATACACAGTTTGATTCTAGATGAGGTCCACTTACGTTTTTAGCCAATACTTCTGAAATCTATTTAACCATCGGTATGTACAGACATGTAAAATCCTTTCTACCACTGTTTGCAAAGAGAAGTCAGGTATGGTAATAGCAGGACAGCAGGCCCAAACCAATTATTAACAGCAGATCAATATAATTAATTATAACATTTTAAAGCATTTGGATTTTACTGAAATTATATCGTGAACCTAAGACATTATTATTACCAGAAAGAAAATGGCATGTAAACGTCTCATTAGCCCAACAGAAAGGAGAGATCATACTAACAGGTTTAGCTGATGGACCCATGACTGGTGTTTTCTTTTAGGGGGTTAAGTTTTATTTCAAGACAACATGCCTCCTGTCCTAATGGGCCAGGGGCTAGATAGAGGAGAACGCAACTCACTTCGTTCAGTCTTCTCTGCAAATCTTTAACTTGTTGTGAATATTCTTCCAAAACACGTTCAATGTGCTCTTTTCCAGGGTAAGAGGTGGACTTTCTAGGAGAATCAAGTTCCACTTCATATTTAGGAAAAAAGGGAATTTGTGTTAAAGTCCCAGCTGAAGACGTGTTTTCAATTATTGCACCATGAGTAGATGTTACAAAAAACGGGCTTGAAGAACCTAAATATTAGAGAATTCATTAGTCATAAATAACTGTGAGGCAAACACTATTGTAGGGGTTCCTCTAACGAACCCTGAAGGAGCACAGGCCTCATGGGAGACCAGGAAATGAAGTACAGCTGAGAGCACCAAGAACACAGGAGAATGAATAGGAGACAGGCTTGGGAGAGGGTAACCGTGTGACCTAGGAACTAAAGAGACTTCAAGTTTTAGGAGTGACAACCAACCAGTCTGGAGAACACAAGAGACAGGGCACTCAAGAGTGGACAGCTGGGAAGTCCTGGGCAGGAGCGACGCTGCTGCCACATCCAAGGATGAAATAGAGACCGTGAGGGCCTGGTGGTCATCCTTTGGAGTGTGAATCACTTAGCATGGTACAGCTTTGAAATTGGGAAGAGACCTGGTCATGGGAAATATTTCTCAGAGGCATCAGGACGCTGCTGAGGTAGGAGACCATGACTACTAAGTGGCAGACTGGTAAGAGATCCATAGCAAAAGCCCTCTAGCAGCTCAACAAAAATGGAGGTATTAGGTAGCCGTCTAAGCGTCTGGGTGCTGTGAGAATGCAGAAGGTACAGGGGCAGGGGCACTGGCACGCCCACAGAGAGAGCTGGTTCAGGAGTATAGCAGAGTCTGTACAGCTCTTGTACATCAGGATCACCTGAGACACTTTAAAGTAACACAGTTGTATCATTACCTACACCGCACTCTGGACCTACAGGATTTCCAAGTGTGAATCTAAGACGCTTCAGTGTTAGAACTGAAAGGCTAAGGCTGGGCAGTGATGACTCATTAGGCAGGAAAATAGGGGCTCCATAGCAATAATACAGCAGAGGGCTGAGGCAGGAGACTGATCACAGAGGGCCAGCGCTTGCTAATAAGATGTGTGCATAGGGCGAGGAAGGGGCTGGAGGGCTCGGGAATTAAAGCACTTCTTGATTTTGCACAGGATCCAGGTTTGGTTCCCAGGACCCAAATGGTGGTTCACAACCATCTGGAACTCCAGATCCATCAGATCGGATACCCTCTTCTGATCTCAGAGGGCGCCAAGCACACATGGGGTGCATAAACATACCAGTAGGAAAAACACTCGTACAAGTAAAGCAAATCTTAACAAACAAACAAACAAACAAACAAACAAAACGTTAGTGGTCAAGAAGTTGTGAACCTAGGATCTTGTTAGGCCACCAGGGGGTCAATGTTAGTAAGAATGACGCTGTACCTAAAGCGAGACGATCTGACATGAGCTGAGTTTAACCAAGGAGCCCTGGAGGAGACGAAGGTATGAGGGAAGCCGTAGCATCACCTCAGCACAGAAACGTTTATATAAAAAAGATAATGGACACATGTCAAAACCAGACATGCTCAGTTACAGAGCTAGGTAATCTCTCACTCAAAGACAGAATTATAAATGGTAGACACTCACAGCTAAGTTCTGTGCCTTGCAGTTAAAAACAAAGCACACTAAATAGGACCTAAGGTGGTTATTATGAAGATTGTTTAATCTGGATCCTCCCCGCCACCCCCGTTTTTGTTTTAGAAAAGATGCATACCTCCTTTGGATATGATGCCACTTGATAAAAGATCTTCCTTTTTTGATTCACAAGTTTTTGATTCCATGTTAACTATTTTCTACCTCTTCTTAGGGATGTGAGCACTTACTTCCCTGTTAGGATCATTCAGTTCTTGTCTATGAAAGATAAAGCATTCACTCTTCGTTACGATCTTATTGAAAAGGCGTATAGGGAAGCAGGAACAGGCTTGGTTAATGCTTTTGACACTGTCCTCTAGAAAATAATTATGAATACAGAAATACCTTATTGTTACATAAAACTAATGTGCAAGTCAAATCTTACTGTAAAACTTGACTTTAAGACCAAAGGAGTTCTTGTTACTTTTGTCTGGACAGGGTCACCTAGACAAAACAAGTATCCTTGGCTGGCTTATAATTCACCATGTACACAAGGCTAGCCTTGAAGCACAGAGATCTGCCTGTGACTTCTTCGTAGGTGCTGGGATTACAAGTGTGTTCCATCATGCCCAGCCTTCAAAGGGTTACTAAAGAGAAACTAAAATTTAAAGATTAATACTTTACTTATTATGGTAACTAGTGATCTGACTGGGACAGTTATTCTTTCAATGTCTTATAAAACTATATTGCTAAATAATCAAAATTATCTCCCTAACAAAAGCCTCAAATCAGCAAATTAGATGTCATTAATAAAAGCTGAAAAATGTATTTGATGTTAAATAGTATTTATAGTTTTACATTTGTTCAAGAGGTTGCTTCTAACTTTGGAAAATAATGGTGGTAGCCTAATTCAAAATTTCTTATTTTTACTCAAACAAGCATAAAATCAAGATGGAAACCAATAAAACTATGTGTGTTCCACACTGTCAGTGCTTTAAAGACAGAATACCTTCAAAGATCTAGCTAGAAATAGAGGAGTTAGCCCTCCCAGGCAGTTCCCCAGCTCTGCCGTGAACCACTGCTGTGGAGAAATGGGAGCAGCAAACCAGAGGTGAGCCAAAGCCAGTGCAGACGACTACACTCAGAGCCAGTGAAACAGCAGACGCCAAGACACGGAGCCCACATGGGCCCTGAGTATGGCTATCAGCCTCAGCAGCAGTGTGAGGAGGATTATATTTAAAAGAGGCAGCTTTCCTGAAGACAATAGGCTAAAGGGAAGAGAGAATGGAAGAGGGGAAATTAAGGACCCAGCAGGAACAAAACAGATGACACTGGAGCTTCCCTCTATACCTCCCACCCCACCATTACCACACAAGTTACACAGGAAGAGTGCATGCACAGCCCGGGGGTGGGGTGGGGGGCTCTCTGAAAGAGAAGGAACAAAAGCAGACCATCTCCATACAGAATGCACACAGAAGTAAGAGAATGTGCAAAGACTTTTCTGCTGGTCAAGTCTCCTCCGCCAAATGGCAGATGTGAAGCCAAAGAAAATTATTCCATGAAATTCCAAAGTAAACATTCTCAAGCAAGTATATACACCCTCACAAAGACAAAATAATTTTATAATAAAAAGTCAAGACAAGATACCAAATAGACAGCAAATATAAGATGCCTACCTACTAATTTCAGACAATACAGAATGTAACCAGCAGATGACAGAATTTCAGCCAGACAGCAGTTGTGACCTAAGTTTGAGGAGACTGCACCTCTCACTGACGGACATACAAACCGGCCCACACACAACACTTCTCTGAGGGCTGGGACTATAGCAGGCTGGTGGCTTGCTAGCCCGGCAGGCATACTGAGGCCCTGTGGAGCCAGCACTACAGCAGGTAGGTGTGCAGGGCTCCATGCCTTCTACTGAATGGCACTTGTGCCAAATGGAGACTCTTTCTGTGGGCTACACTAAAGCTCACAGACTCAGATACAGGCCATACCCCCATCCCTGTTCCCCCAATAAAAAAGTATGGAAAAGTTAGTTCAGTGAGTAGTGTGCCTGCTTGGCAAATACAAGGTCCTGGATTGAACCCTGTACCGCACAGCCTCCCACCCCCAAAGTAAGGACTATAGCATAGGGTTGGGGTATTCTCACTTTACAGCAGCCATTGTTTTACAAAGGTGCTTGGGGCCTCTATTTGGCATGGCTGTGAGTTATTTTGTGAACTTTAAAATAATGAAGTCTGTATAAAACAAAGCAAAACAAAACACCCAAAACCAAAAGCTCCCTGCAATTCAGTTTGCACTATTTGGGAATGACCATATGCTTATCAGTGATTCAATATTCCTCCACCTTGCAACACTTCCATTAAAACTGAAATACTCGGGGTTGGGGATTTGGCTCAGTGGTAGAGCGCTTGCCTAGGAAGCGCAAGGTCCTGGGTTCGGTCCCCAGCCCCGAGGAAAAAGAAGAAAAAAAAAAAAAACCCACAAAACTGAAATACTCTATTTTTAGGCACAAGTTTGCAAGATCATTGAGGACTTCTGGAATCGAAGGATTTTTTTTTCTTCAAGAAACCATAAAATTGTTGAGCTCTGCACTTGGATAATTTGAGGATCATAACATGAACTTACAAGTCTTTTTTCCCCCAGAAATTTGTAGTATGAGTGCCTTTATTTTTATTTCTTTCTTTATTTTTGTGGTACTGGGGAGCACGGTACACATAAGACAAGCTCTCTGTCATTGTCACTGAGCTACATCCCCAGACCTACCAGGGTCTACTTCAAATCTGAGTGGCTTGTTCTGGGACTGCCTTGTAATTGTCTACTACAAACACTTCTGCATCATTTAAATTTATGCATATGTTCACACTGAAAAGAGCCTTAAAACTGACAAAGGCAGTCAGGGTTGGAAGGTTGCAGAAAAGTCCTGGAAATCACACCCCACATACAAAGGCCTTTTGAAGATGTCTGTAGGTTTTGGTACAGCCGAGCTGAAGTGCTTAGAGCATCTTCTGAGCTCTTACTCCTCCTTCAACTCCAGTCTCCATCTCCACTCCTTTCCTTAGGACTCTTGTTTATGTGAACTCTTATTAAGGTGAACCCAACTACAATAGACTGTCTCCAGGGCAAAATGATTTACAGTTAAGTCCTATTTTGTTTGGCTGTGTTACTTAAAAGTAGGTCTATCCAGGTCCCCAGATTTATCAACTAATGATTCATACTTACCATTCTTTCTTCTACAGAAACTTAAGACTGGGAATTTCACAGGGTTGGTGTTCACTCCCTGAAGGGCAGAGTGAAGGTATAAGGAGAGCAATATTGAACAGCACTTACTGCCAGAGGATTTATTTAATTAAGAATTGCGTGTTAACATCATACTGATCTGCATTTTATTCTTAATCACATGCTTTCCCCCTAGCAGTTGTCATCCAGGAAGCATTACCTCTGTAATCATGAGACCAACCTTTGACATCTGTCAGATTATGATGTGGAAGTGGTGTGCACACTTCACAAGAGCAAAGGTTAACTGAAAGAACTCATGTGTAAGCCCTCTCACAGGATCTGCCTCAATTATATGCATACAGTACTACCTAGTAGTGTAGTAATAACATGAATTGGAATGCATCTTTATAATTTGGGTTGTGTACAGCAACTTACTGTCCCATAATAAATGATTTTATCTTTCTATTTATTCAGAAAGAAGATACAAGCTTTATGTAAGTTCATGAACACACAAAAAAGTAGAAACAACCTGGTTTAGCTAAATATAAACACAGGGCTACTGTAATATAATACAGAAGTTGGCTCTGCGGATCAAATGTCATCAGTATATCCCAGACAGTCTTTAATACTGAAGAGCACATAACCTAGACTGAGAAAGCTTCATAACTATTGCATAACTATTAGAGAACAGACATAGCTTCTAGCTCTGAACTTCAATTTCCATCTACACTAATGAGATGACCACTGAGCTTTTCAAACCTTTTCTAACCATCTGAAGCTAGGAACTATTCTCAGCCCTAGCTACCAAAACCTTTCTCAGGTCTATGAGAGTCATCCATGAAAACAGAGCTCCACTAAACAGTCTGGAAACCACAGATACAAAGCCCTCGTTGCTTTTATATTTAGATATTCCAGGTTAGCTACTCATCAAGTTCAAAACTGTTACTGATAATTAGTAGAATAAGAGATACCTTAATTTCTGGATATTCTTATTTTCAGTTACTTCTATTAATACCTGAAAAACGAAATTTGCTTATTACTATATTTCATTGACTAAAATTTACTGTTCCCCAAAAGTTCAATTTATAAAATTTTTAACATTTAACATTTTGAAATACTCGTATATAACAAGACAAGTTTATTTCTTTATTATTTGTATATGTTTGTGATAGCAGAGACATGTGTGTACCATGGCATGTGTGCTGAAGTCATAGGACAACTTTGTGGAGTCAGTTCTCTCCTTTCATGTAAGTACTGGGCTTTCTACAAACCCAAGTCCCAAGTGTACACATCATGGGCTTCTCTGCAGTGTTCAAGCTTGGGAGCCTCCTGAGATGACAATGGCTACCTGATGACCTCATCTGGGAAAGCATTTGACTAGTTCATCTCTAAAATTTCTAACATCCCATGATTTCCTACAGAAAACTCACAAAAAGGCACTTTTGATGGCTAATTTTAGTTACGAGCAAACGCAAAAAGAGGATGGATCTGCTTCCAGTAAGTCATCTTGGATAAATTTTAATGCATTTCATTGTACTAATCGTCCCTACGTATGTCTTTGCAATTTCATTAAATCTATTAAATCTGCTCTCATCAGTCCACTAAACCTGCTGTTCCGAGTTCTTAGCGTTGATGTGATGACCGTCACTTCCTGAGTCAGACCTGCTAGTATCCTCCGCTATTCTCCAACTGTCTAACCAGCACATACAACTAACTGATCAGTGCATTTGGCTGGGTCTATCTCTGTCACACAGTAGAGCTCAGTAAAAATACATTAGATGTGGCAAGTCACTGGGGCAAGAATTCTTTAATGATCTAACTTTAGTTCTATTAATTTTTTAATGTTCTCATCAGACCCACTATAAAATATCTTAAAAGGTATTCCTTGTTTCCCTTAAAAGCAATGTCATTTTCCTATCTTGCTCCAGGACTAGTGGGCAAAGCCCTTCTCATCTGGCCTAAGTCCCTCTTCCCTAGCTGAAAACCGTGCTCTAATGCAAGTCCCTCTTGTTATGCCCTGAGTATCAAACTCCTCAAGGTCTTCTATCTGCGTTGGTCTTTTCATTCTTCCTTTCTTCCCTAACAACTTCTAGGCTTTGGTTTAGAGGGTACAGAGAGGTTCAATACCATGTTTGATCCTATCATCTTGAAAATTGATGTGCTAATAAGAGAAAGGAAATGCCTCTTTAAATAAACAATCTAGTTGGTGTGCTTGGAACACAAATATAGTTTAGTTTCTCTTCTCATGTATAAACTGATAGGCTTCAAGTAAGTAATTCCTGTACTGTCTTAGTTAAGAGTTGTATTGCTCTGGAGACACCATGACCAAGGCAACTTTTTTAAAGGCACACATTTAGGTGGGGCAGGCTAACAGTTTCAGAAGTTTTATCCATTATCATCATGGCAGGAAGCATGGCAGCATGCAGGCAGACATGGTGCTGAAGGAGCCAAGGGTTCTACATCTTGATTCTAAGGCAGCCAGGAGGAGACTCAAGTTTCACATTGGACAGAACTTGAGCATAGGAGGTCTCAAAGCCCACCTGCACAGTGATGCACTTCCTCCAACAAGGCCATACCTCCTCCAATAAGATCACACCTACTCCGACAAGGCCACACCTTCTAATAGTGCCACTCCCTGTGGCCAGGCATTCAAATACATGAATCTATGAGAGCTAAACCTATTCAAACCACCACATGCACATGAAACATTTTGCACAAAGCCTCAAAAAGAGCAAGCATTTGATAACAATTATTGTTAATGGCACTTGGATAGTTTACATAAATAGAATTTCTTTTACTACCAAGGATAGAGCTGTCTTAGATCAATGCCAACCAAGGTTCTGCCTTGTGAACTTATACTGGGGAAAGAGAAACACTAATGAAAATAAAAGTATAATTTTAAAATTTTCAGTTAAAACATGACTTTGGAGATTAGCCTGGTGAAATGTGTGACTTAGGTGCATTGCTGTATGTTCAGTGTCCATAGTGACTGTAACAAATTACCACAAACATAGCAGCTAGAAACAACAAATATCTCTTCTTTTGTGATTCTGGAGGTGATAGTTCAGTATCAGTCTCCAAGAGCTTAAAAGCCAAGACATGGGCAGGCTCCAACCTCCTCAAATCCATTTTGTATCTATGTTGATCACCACCATACCTGAATTTATCCCCATCACTCCAGTCTCTGTCTTTGTAGTCTTACCTCCTTCCCCACCTCCTTCTGCTTCTCTATAATCTATGAGTTACATTGAGGGCAAACAGATAATTTATGATAATCCCTCCCTTTCGAGATCGTTGACTTTGAGGCTGGAAAGATGGTTACATCCTTAAGAGCACTGATTGCTTTTGCAGAGGGCCTGGGTTTGGTTCCCAGCACCCACATGATGGTGTACAACCATCACGTATGTAGTTCCAGGGAATCTGATGCCCTTTTCTGACCTCTGTGAGAATCAGACACTAATATGGCATACATAAATACATGCAGGCCAAACACTCACACACAAAAATAAATCTAAAATTTAAAAACAAATATTTGATTTAAATCACATATTCAAAAACCTTTTTTCCAAAACATTTCCAGGCTCCAGATATAAGGAGCTAATTTTTTAAGTGGAGGTTATTTAGGTTCTTATGTCACAGAGTTAGCACACGCACTCTGGAGACTGGTGGTTTAGAAAACTTCCCTTTTAAATAGATACTTTAGGTTTGGTTTTGGTTTTTGCGTCTGGGTCTCTCTACATAGCCCTGGCTGGCCTGGAGCTCTCTATGTAGACCTCACAGAGATCTGCCTGCCTCTGCCTTCTGAGTGCTAGAATTCAAGGTGTGTACCACCATACCAGCTTTAGATTTTAGAGTCTTAAAGTGGTTCACTCTAATACAGGAGAACAGAGTCAACCCCAAAACTAAAACAGCATGCACAGGCTTTGTATATATACATCAAATTAAAATTTAACCACTACATTTAGAGGGTAAATAGCACTATGACGAGAAATCTATTTTACACTAAACTAAAATGAATAGGTAACTGTATCAAAATTTAAAAAATGGTACTGGGATGATGGCTAGGCCTTAAGAGCACTTGCTGCTCTTATAATGGGTCCAGTGTTCAGTTCCCAGCACCCACATGGCTGTCAAAACGTTCTGTAACTCCAGTTCCTGGGGATCCTACACCCTCTTCTAGCCACCAAAAGGCACTCACATAGTGCTCTTACACACAGGCAGGCAAAACACTAAATTAAGATAAAATAAAAACACATCTTGAAAAAAATAATAAATGTGGCACAGAGGTGGGCATTTCAGATCTCTGCCTCACCTTTCCCACTCCCGTGGATTGTATGTACACACATTAGCAGTCCGTCCAACTCTCCCTCTGGAAAGATTCAAAACTCTGGACCTTTATTCTTATGTAGTTATCAGTCCACATCACTTGTCTTCTGCATTCCCATGACCCTAAAGCCAACCTGACATTTAACAGGAACAATGTCTAGGACAGCTCGAGTGGGGACTTCTTCAGTATTGTGGGGAAGGAAGGAGTCTGTTGCTGAGGGGGAAAATCTAGGACCCGAAGCGGATTATCAACAGGCGGATTATCACGGCGTTAAACAGTCTTATGTGGGAAGGAATACTGGTGACAGCCCGAGACCCCACTGTCTGTCCCCACGTCTTCCCATCTCTTCCAGAAGTTCCAAGGAGCCAGGCCGGAAAAGGTGAGCAGGGAGCAGGCTTGTTGGGCCCAAGGAATTCTGCAACTGACGCCGCAGTCACAGAGCCCAGTTTTCCCGCCACCGTCCCTCGAGAACTCTCCTAAAACAGCCATACAAAGTCATTAGGCTGCTACCACCTGGAAACAAGGCCGTGGAAAGTTCCAGAACAACAGGAGCCGATCCTGGTCTTCAAGAGAACGACCCTGCCCTGTCCCTCGAGGCGCACTCTGTCCCCATACCTGCTAACAACACCTCGTCCTAAGAGACCCGCCGCATGTCCGCGGGGGCCGCGGCCGCACCTGTGCGACCCTGCCGGCTCCCACTGTGCCCCGAGGCCGCGGCCCGCGCGACCGCTTCTACGCAGCGCAGCCTCACGAGGCCTCGAGCTCCTGGACAGCTGCTGCCTGACAGTTGGCCTCAAGGAATCTAGCGGGAGAAGGGCGGGGCGTGGGAAGGGCGGGGCGTGAGGGTAGGGCGGGGCGTGAGAGAGGAGCGGGGAGCTTGAGGCACGAGATAGGACACCGTGTGAGGGGCGGGGCGTGAGGAGAAGGGCGGGGCAGGAGAGGGGCAGGAAGGTTGAGGCTGTAGAAGAGGGGCGGGGCTTGAAGGAGAGGGGCGTGAGGGAGAAGGCGGGCCGTGAGAGGGGCGGAGCAGGTCGCAAGACCACGCCCCTGGACTCCTACGTCCTCTTCCCGACCCAAGGCAACCAGGCAGACTGGGCAAGCCACTTTTCTCTTTTCCCTACTGCCCAGCAGCCCCGCTCCTAGCCTCACTCTGCTGTCCTTCGCACAGAGGCTCCACAAAGATCCTCCCAGCTACCAAAAGGTAAATCTCTGTTACCTGCACGCTGAGGAAGGGGCAGGCTGACACCCGAACAGTCCGCTCCCCCTACTCTCCTGCCTGTTCAAGCTAACATTCAGAATTACTTGCATTTTGCAGCCTGCCTGTGATTAGCCTGTGCTTTTAACTTGCACCTTCGTCCAGACTGAGACTGTTTTTCCAGGTTCAGACGAATTCTCAGGGTAGTCGACCTTTCTGCTTCCGGAGAGCTGTTTCCTCCTCCGTGCTTCGGTTACTCTATTGTTAACTCTTAACGTGGAATTTATCAGCTTGAGATCGTACACTGAGACTCCTGCGTGCTGTTCAAGTTACCATTCCAATGAAAGAGTTCCAAAGAGGCGGAAGATGAGAGATACAACCTGTAGGGTTTGTTGTGGTTTTGAAGACAGAGACTCTACACGTTGCCCATGCTGACCACAAACTTGAGATCCTTCTGCCTTAGACAATGCTCTTAAAGAAATGTGTAGATCAACTCCTGCTTTGTGATGTTGAATTCTGTTAACTATCAAGGTTAAGTAGACTACAACAACAAATATACAGTGTATCAATTAACTATAAATATCAAACACTTTTATGTAATACAGTTACACATTGTAACAGTTTATGAAGCACCATTAAAGACTTTTATCATACCATTTACTGCGTCGGAGACATCAGGATTATAGTGTCAGGAAATTAAACCATAAACCTTAAGCAGAACATTAAGTGGCTAACCTCTGTGACTAGACTGAAAACAAATTCCAATTAGTTTAAACATTTTTATCTTTATCAAAACATAAGTGTGTTCTTAGGGCATGAAAACATTTTAATTGCCTAACAGGTGACTTTTATTGGTATCTCATTTTGGGTTTGTACCCGGAATAAAATTTTTTCTCTTGATTGGGGCAATGTGATGTAGGAAGACTCAGCCTAAATGTGGGTTCCAGCCCAGTTGGGAGTGGGAGGGAAACCTTCCAAAGATGGGTTTGTGGTTTCCCCACCATCTTTTGTTACCATCGGAACCCAGTTTCTTCAGCCTTCCCATGTGGACTGATGACCAGGAGCTCCCCAAGCTGCCTGTGCCAGCCTAAGACTGCTAAGGCACCCAGCCTCATGCACTGAATAGCTACTGGGTTTTGAGCATTTTCAGAGGGATACAGACCTTACTGTGAAAGGCAAGCTAATAAAGCCGTTCTTAACTATAATTCACTCTGTTGGTTCTGTTCCTCTAGAGAGCATTAATACAGTAGGGGTGCAAGTGGAGCCCAGGGGTCAGTGTGGGGTGTCTTCCTCAGAGAGCTCTTCCTCTGCCTTTTTGCATAGGTTCTTTGGACAAACATAGGTAGTCAAACTTGCCAAGCAAGTCCCTTTCCCAGGTGAGCCATACTGCAGGTCCCACCCCAGTTCTTGAGATAGGGTCTCTTACTGAGCCTGGAGCTCATCAATTGGCTAGACTGACCCACCAGCAAGACCCAGAGAGCTTTCTGTCTGTCTCCCCAAGCTGTTAAAGATGTGGATGCTGAGGACCCAAACTCCAATGGCAGTCTGAGCCATTTTCCCAGCCCCGCTTTACTGTATTTTTTAAAGAATTGAATAAAAACAATACCTCCTTGCTTTTTAAAACGGAGAGCTAAAAGATCAAGGAAGGGGTCCAGAATTCCTTAAGCAGCCATTCATTCCTTAAGTACATTCATTATTGCACAAATGTTGGTGGTATGAGTGAGGAACAGTATCATGTCCTGTAGTTCTTTTCTGTTGTTGTTTCACATTTTTAAAATGCTATGTGTATGGGCGTCTTCCCTGTATGCATGTCTTTAGACCATGGAGGTAAAAGAGGTAAAAAGAGGGTATTGTATTCCCTGGGACTGGAGTCACAGGCAGCCATGAACCGTCACAGGTGCTGGGATTTGAATTCCATTTCATTACAAGAGCAGCCAGTGCTCTTAACCGCTGAGTTATCTCTCCAGCCCTGCTACTGTGTATTAATCTTGTTTTCCTATTGTGTTAGGAATCATATTCCAAACACAAATGCTAGGAAAATGCTGCAAAACACACAGCCACATATGAGATGTAAATATATATCCCATGATCCCACAGTTGTTTTTTGCACATTTTAATGCAACAGTTGTTTGAAACAGTATTTTAAATGTATATATAATATATTATATATATCCCATATATATATATATATCACATATCACACACACACTCATTCATATATATATATATTCCAGCTCCAACAATGCTGTCTTTTAAAAGTATACATATACATATACATAAGAGATGGCTCAGTGGTTAAGAGCACTGACTGCTCTTGCAGAGGTCCTGAGTTCAACTCCCAGAAACCACATGGTGGCTCACCACCATCTGTGATGAGATCTGGTGCCCTCTTCTGGTGTGTCGGAAGACAGCTACAGAGTACTCATATAAATAAAAATGAATTTCTTAAAAAAAAATTTAAAAATATACATAAAATGGTCATTTAAACCTTTTTTAAAATTACATTTATTTGTCTGTGTGGCGGTCAGAGGGCATCTTGCAGGCCTTGGCTCCTGCCTTCCACCACGTATATTCCAGGTATTGAAGCCAGTCAGTCAGATGTGGCTGTGCGTACATTTACGCATCATGTACATTTACGAGTTATGCTGTCTCACCAGCCCATGGCTCCATATTGGGCATTTTTGGCTGTAAGTGGCGATTAGCTCGCTCACTCTTCTGCTTCTTTCTTTTTAAGCGCATAGCTGTGTGCACCCACCATAACCGCCCTCTCTGAAGCTTTGTTCTTCCCCCGCTGAAACCCAGTGCCTGTTAAACTCCAGTTTCTCCAACCCCAGCAACCATCATTCTAGTTTCGGTGTCTATGGCCCTGTTTGCTGTAGGCACTGCTCATAGTATAAATAAATAGAGCTTTTTTTTTTTAAAGGTGTGTTTATGTTATTTGTACAAGTGTTTTTCTTGTGCGATCGTATGTGTACTTCATGTGTGACTGCACCCTTGGGGCCAGAAAATGGCATTGAACCCCCTCCAACTCACCTCACAGGTGGTTGTGAGCCACCATACTGGTGCGGAGAACTGACCTTGGGTCCTCTGGAAAAGCAGTAAGTACTCCTAACTGGTGAGCCATCTCTCCGGCCCCAGTGTCTGCTTTGATGTGTCTGGCTTCCTTAGTGTATTTTGAAGGTTTATTTCTGCAAATGCATTTCACTCCTTTTGCTTTGTTTTGTTCTGAGACATGGTCTTGCATAGACCAGGCTGACCTCAAACTCACTATATAGGCAAGGATGACCTTGAATTCCTCGTCCTCCGGCCTCCACCTTCCAAATGCTAGGACTACAGGTGTGCTCCACCACGCCCAGAGAATTTCATTGTTTTTAAGGCTAAAGAATGCTTCATCCTGTGTATATGTTGCATTTCGTTATTCACTCATTTGTTCCTGGGATCCTCGAAATCCTTGTATAATAAGTATGTGTGCTCGCCTCCCTGTCTGCTATTGTTGTTGCTTGCTTTTTGAGACAAGAGTGTCCCTACATAGCCCAGAGTGGCCTGGAATGTCATATGTAGCTCAGCTGTCCTTGACAACACTCCTGCTTCTGCAACTATGCTGGGATGACAGGTGTGCACCACAAGGCTCAGCTGGCTTCTTAAAATTTAACATTAGTGAGGCAGATTTCCCTTTGAATAAACCGCAACTCCTTCCAGTGAACCCGCCCGTGAGTTGTGGCAGATGTGTGCCTCTAAAACCACTGTCGCAGTGACAGTCACTGTCGATCCTTTCTGAAAGATTTTGGTTACCTGTGCTATGCTTATTGTGACACGGGTCTTACACCCGTGGCCCGTGGAGCAGGTGCTGTACATTGTCTGTTCACTGTTCCCCTCCTTGATTCTTACTGAACCCCAGTTATGGGGAAGTAGCCAACATAGCATTCTATAAGGTTCTGTGCTTCAGGGAAAGTTCTAGCATGGAGATCCTGTTGGAATAAACTAGCTTTCGTGCCTTCATGCCTTTCCCAAGTACCTGCTTTCAGGGGCAATGTGTAAACTACTTCCTGGTCATTGTAGGCAAGGAGATGCCGGCTCCGTAAGGGGATCTTAACAAGACCCATGAAGAGGTGACTCTTTTTGTCTATGAAATATTGCCTAGAGAGATGGGCAAACTTTAAAACAAAATGGATTTTGTTTGTTTTAGATTGTTCAGAAGCATTCAAAGACTAAATAATTTTTTCAACCTTGTACGTTAATAAATTAGTGACCCAGAAGCACCACTAGATGTCACCGTGGCTTCATTTTCAGAGACGTTCGTGAGCAGTTAAAAACAAACCCCAAATTCAACGCTTTGAAAATGAATTGGAAGCGCTGCATGAGGGAGGCAGAAGCAACTGGACCTCCGTGAGTCTGTGGCCCGCCTGGTCTACATTACATCCTCCATGCCAGCTAGGGCTAGCTACATAGTGAGACCGTGTCTCAACAAAACAAAAATAAATTAATTAATGAATTAATAAATCGTATTAGAGACGCCAGCAAAAATAGGAGCTGTGGCTTGAAGGCAGAGCTTTTGTCGTGGAGTGTGTGCAAGACCCTGTCTCCCTGACACACGTACCCCCCAAACCCCCCCCCAAAAAAAGAACGAAGAGGAAAGAAATGTTAGTAAAAATAGAAAGATACTATACTGGCATTTGAAAGAATTGAGTGTGGGGATGCTAGGTGGGGAGCAAGGCGTTGGGATTATATTTCTCCTCTGTGGATGCAGAATTTGTCAAATATATACTCGAAGTGCAGTTGCCATCTGATGGGGGTGTGTCTGTTATGAATTTTTATTACTAAAGTACAGGCAAGTCTAAATAAGAGGCAGAAGGATGGGGATACAGCAGAAATCAGAAAAGAGATGGTGACATTTTTCTTCTGAGACCTCTCTTCCAAATCAGGAAAGAGCTAGGTGGGTTCCGCTGCACATAGCAGAGATTCAACTTGGAATGGTTTGTCAGTATTATGGGGTTAGAGATGGTTACGGTTCTTGCCTTCAAACCTGATAACACAACCTGAGTTTGACCCCTGAGACACTCCCATTAGTTGTCTGTCTTCTGACCTTCACAGGCACACCATGGCTGTCAGGTCAAGTTACTCCCATACCAAAATGTCATACCAAAATGACAACGGGAAGGAAGACCCTGAAAAACCTAGAGGGAAAGGACATATTACAATGTGTGTGTATGTGTACATGTGTGTGTATGTACGTGTACATGTGTGTACGTGTGTATGTGTACATGTGTGTACGTGTGCATGTGTACATGTGTGTGTATATATGTACGTGTGTGTACATGTGTGTATGTGTGTGTATGAGTGTACTTGTGTGTTTACATGTGTGTATGTGCATGTACATGTATGTATATGTATGTGCGTACATGTGTGTATGTATGTATGTACGTGCGTGTGTGTACGTGTGTGTACATGTATGTGTAGGTGTGTGTACATGTGTGTGCATGTGTGTACATGTGTACATGTGCATGTGTGTACATGTGTGTACATGTGTGTGTATATGTACGTGTGTGTACATGTGTGTGTATGAGTGTACTTGTGTGTTTACATGTGTGTATGTGCATGTACATGTATGTATATGTATGTGTGTACATGTGTGTATGTGTGTGTGTACGTGCGTACATGTATGTGTAGGTGTGTGTACATGTGTGTGCATGTGTGTATGTGTGTATACATGTGTGTGTATTGTGTACATGTGTGTGTGTGCTCGTGTGCACCTTCAGGATACTCATGCCATAGGGCACATGTGGAGGTCAGAGAACAACATGTTACTACTTGCCTACTACCTAGCTAGAGATGGGGTCCCTGCTTCATACAATCGACTAGTTGACCTGTAAGCTTCCTAGCTGACTTACTTGCTTCCGGGTTCTCCATCACCATCTTCGGTCTTCCAGTGGGAAAACAGGGGTCACGGACATGGTACCACTGTGGCTGGCTTTTACAAGGGTTCTGGGTGTTAGAACTCACTTGCACAGCAGTGCTTAACCTATTGAGCCCACCCTACTATTTTTTCTTTTTCTTTTTAAAAGATTTATTTCTTATATATAAGTACACTGTAGCTGTCTTCAGACACACCAGAAGAGGGCATCAGATCTCATTATAGATGGCTGTGAGCCACCATGTGGTTGCTGGGATTTGAACTCAGAACCTCTGGAAGAGCAGTCAGTGCTCTTAACCACTAAGCCATCTCTCCAGCCCTATTTTTTCTTTTTGAGACATAATATTTATTGCTATGTTACAAAGGTTGAACTCTTAGAACTCATGATTCTCCAGCCTCAGCCTCCAGCTTAGGTGGGACTACGAACACTCACCACCAGGCCCAGATTTCCTTTTATTCTTTGTTTACAAGTTAAGCTGCAAACAGAAGAATCAATAAAAAACAGCCTACGTTACCCCTAAGGATCAATTTGCATTTACTACTTTCATTTGGCATTCCCATGTTTCCATTAGAAGATTATCATTATATAAAAATGATATTTTTCCCCGGCATTGGGCCCTTTGGGCAGAGCTATTACTCAAATAAAACAATGCAGGCCCTGTGCTTATATATTAAATGTTAGCTTTTTTTAGTAGGGTCTCGTGTGCCCCGGCTACCCCGAACCTTACGACCTTGACCTTCAGATGCTGCTGATGTGCTGCTAAGTAGAGCTTCTTGTACACCAAGCAAGCACGCTAACAACTGAGCTACACACACACACACACACACACACACACACACACACACACCCCACGCCAGCCTTAGCATCACGGTTGTTGTAGCCCATGTATTTATTTATTGTGAGTGTGTGCATGTGTATGTATGATGTGGGTGTATGCATGCATGAGTTTGAACGCACTTGTATCATGGTGTGCAGAAGATAATTTTGGGGATTGAGTTCTAGCTGTTCACCTTGATGTGGGGTCTTCTGTTGTTTCTGGGGCTGGGCTGTCTACTCTAGGCTTTGTGGACATGAAACCTCCAGGCCATTCTCCTGCCTGAGCCTCCCCTCTAGATGTAGGGGTGTTGGGATTCCAGATGGGCACCCCTGCATTTGGCTTTTTATGAAGGCTCTTGGAACCGAGCCCTAGTAGTTAGGCTTGTCCAGTGTGTGAGCTGTTCAGATGGCTCAATATTACACTGTCCCAATCCCAGTTTTATTTGCTCTGTAGTATCTACGTTTTATTATTTATAAATAAAAACGCTGACATCAAATTTTTATCGCATTTCTATAATTTTAAACTGAAGTTCCAAAAAATAAAATTCATCTCATTAAGTAGAAAAACTTTGGGTAAGCATATCCCTTGAAAAGAATTCTGATTTGTTCCAATAATCTCAGCGAATTCTGGGCAGGACAAATAGCCGCTCAAACTCTGATTGGAAAGCAATGTTAAGTGTTATATGCTATACAGTATTATTACAAAGTTACACTGACAACCCAGAGTAACATCGAGCCAAGGGTGCCTAGTACTTAACAGCAGGTATCAAGTAATCTTGGGGTAGACCACAGTTAAAGGCAGAAAACGCCTTCCTCATTTTGCATAGCAAAGCAGTTTGTCTGGAGAAGCTGATCTTATGCTGCATGTGGTATTCTCTGCTAATGAAATCAATAAAGCCCTTGACACTTGAAAGTTCGCCCAACCTGCTTAGGCGCAGCTTCTCAGGCTCGGCGGCCCAGCAGCAGAAGTGCCTGGAGGGATTTTCAAAATACCAACGCTTGCCTGAAGTTCTGCTTTAATTAGTGAGAGGCGGGGCTCTTCTGGTAACTATTTCTAGCCGTCTGCACTGCATTTTAAGTTTCCTCGTTGTTGTCCGCTGTAGGCCGCCTCTGATTGCCAGGTCTTTGTGGCTGAATTCTCCAGAGCTCGCTCCTCTGCCACCCCGCACTCTCACCCCGGGCCGCTGCAGAGGGACCCACCATCGCTGAAAATGCCAAAGAAAAGAAGCGCATTGCCTCGCTGAGATTTGAGGGTGACTTCCTCCAGACACTAAGAATTTCCGCGCTCTAACCCATGTCTTTTCCTCTTGCAAACCTCCTCCAACCCGAGAAGCAAACGTTAAACTAAATGCCTGACAAAAATGAGTACAAAGTTTTCGCACAGCCCTCCGCCCCCTGCCCGGGGGACAGGATCGAAAATTCCGAGGGCAACAGGAGCACCGCTAGCGCCTGCTTTCTTTAAATGCAGCTTCTGCGGAGGGCGGACGCTATTGTCATGGTAAATTCCACTCGCTCAGGAAGAAAGGGTTGGTGATCAATCAAAAAAAAAAAAAAAAAAAAAAAAAAAAAAAGGTATTCCTTTGCGGCTCTGTCGCTTTCTTCCCAGACCCGGGTGAAAGGCTTTTTTACTGTTCTCGGTTAAAAAAACAGAAACACAGACAAGGCTTTGGCGCGTGTGCGAGCCGAAAGCAGTCTGCGGGAACCCTGGAGGACGTCGGTGCGAACGCTGTGGGTAGACCCCACTGGGGACTTCTGCGAGAGCCCCGAATTCCAGAGGGTGTAGTGGGAGAAGCATCTCCGGAGAGCCGGGAGCTTCGCCTCCCCGGACTGTGTTTCTCCCGGCCTGCCGGTAGCTTGCAGGACGGTCTAACCCAGCAGGGGAGCTCCGCTCGCCTCCATCTGGGTCAGACACTTTAAACGGAAGCCGACTTGACCATGTGTCTGGCGCGATGAGGACCCCCGAGAACTTGGAGGAGCCTAGCGCCACTCCAAACCCCAGCAGGACCCCCAAGGAGAGATACGTTTATCTGGAAGCGCTCCTAGAGGGAGGGGCTCCCTGGGGCTTCACCCTGAAAGGTGGCCTGGAGCATGGAGAACCGTTAATTATTTCCAAGGTAAGTCTATCGTCTGCAACCAACCTGTGTTTTGTTTGCAGCTTTTAAAGTTGTGTCAGATTTGTCAAAAACTGAAAGAAAAGAAAAAAGCCTGCTCGTTGCCTGAATTGCACTTAAACCACCCAATTTGTTGACTCATGCCTTTCTGATTATCAGGAAATGTTTTTGGATGGCTTGGTGTTGGGAGGAAAAGTGTGTCTAGTTCATTCATTCTGTGAAATCCTCAGGAAAATGTGCTCAATTGGTGGCTAATCTTCTCTTTTTGTGTATGAAATGCAAGATCAGTTCCCACATGAGCCTTCCGTTATAAATCAGATTAAAGATCAGCAGCAGCAAAAGGTCATGACATAGCACACGGTCCAGGTCAGAAAAATCTCGCCCTGCAACCGAGAATACCCAGCTTTAACATTACTTTACATGTTCTATTAAGTTAGATCATTAGCCCAGGTGTGGTGGTACAGGCCCCCAAACTCAGCAGGGGGGACATGGAGACAAGATTTTTCAGTAAGGAGCAAGTTAGCAAGACCGTCTCAAAATCCAAACCAACTGAACAAACAAATAATTTTGATCGCTTTGTATACAGAAGGATTTAAAGTGGTGTTAGTATGGACAAAACGCCCCATCTGTCCCTCTCTTTATTATTTAAGTCTGATTTTTTAAAAACCAAGTGATTATGCAATATGACTCAATCTTCATTGATCTTTTGGTGCTTTTAAAAATATTTATTTGTTTATTTAATATATATGAGTGTCTATCTTCCTGCACACCAGAAGAGCGAATCAAATCCCATTACAGATGGTTGTGAGCCACCATGTGGGTGCTGGGAGTTGAACTCAGGACCTTTGCAAGAGCAGCCAGTGCTCTCAAACGCTGAGCCATCTCTCCAGCCCATTTTATTTTTCTTTTTAGAGTTAGTTTTCTTACTTTTCTCTGAAACAGCAGACTTTCAAATTATTTGTTATAATATTTATTTTGAAACCACCGACTAGTAACAGTTGAGGACAATAGAATATTTCAAGGCTTTCAGGCAATGGCATCCCCAAGAAAACATTTGTAACTGAGGGAGGAATTCTTTTGAGTTTGAGGGTGGAGAAAGAAATACTAGGTGTTGAATTTGAAGTCTGTTATCTGGTGAGGTTGCTTTTTACATATACACACACACACGTGCACGTGTGTGCACACACACACACACACACACACACACACACACATACCCTCACCACCCCCACCCCCAACATGTGTTTTGAGGAAGAACAGAGAAATCTTAAGGTGGACAAGCCAGGAGGAATTGGAAGTGACAGTAGTTGGCCACCAAATATGCCAGACATCCTGCAGGCTGTGTGCTTTCTTAAGGAAAACAGAGGAGACCTGTATATGTATCCACTAGAAACGATTTCTTTTATTGAAAAACCGAAGTCCTGAAACCAGAGCCCTTAGTAAACAAAGGCTTGTTTTCCTTAGGGCTACAAGAAATCCAGACAGAGGTCAGCTGTTGGGGGGAACAACAGCTTCATCCAGTCATGGATTCCATGTAGAGCTTTCATTTGCCTTTCTTATTTGTGGTCCTTTGTCCTCATGGTTGTAGGGTGGGTGCTGTACCTCTGCCCGTGCGTCTTCATTCCAGGCAGGGTGGGAGGTTTTTGCTTTTCAGACTTTTGCTTCTTTCTCATTGGCCAGAACTGTGCTGTATCTTGTAGAGAGCAAAGGAAATTAATGACCATGACCTAGACCAGCTAGGGTTTCTCTCATGAATTCTGAATAGGGCCCTAGCCTTCTAGAAGTCAAGGATTCTTTGGTACTATTTGGGAGGGGGAAGAATTGGTTCTTTCTATGAATGAGGTAGAGTTAACTGTTGGATAAACAACCAAGAAAGCATGTCGCAAATGTGTTTGAACATGTGTGCATTTAGAAGCCGATCGAACGACCTCCCTGGCTATTAGTGATAAAGTCCATGCATGTGTTCATGAGAACACTGGTGGCTCTCACAGAGGTTAAATCCCCTTCTACTGAGCCACTGGAACCCGCTGGTGTCTGTGGGGTATAGGCATAATACTCTATGTCACTTGAATGTAGTGTAATGTCTGCTACAGAGAAAGTCTTTTTTAAATCTTGGTAAAGATATGGCTGCAAAGCTGAAGAAGGGGACTCAAGCGAGCCACAGCCATGATAGAAAAAACTGAGAGGGAGACATGTCCAAGTCTGTCTGCAGGGATAGCAGTTACAGGAGCTAAAAAAGCACTTCAAGACAGGCCCCAACCCTGAGGAGGAGACTCTGGACGCCTTGGCTGGCTGATGCTTTCAAACGGACAAAAGGAGACATCAGGATTTGGTTCCTATATCGAAAGCATGAGATGGAGCTCAAGCAGTTGTCCAGGGCCAAACGTCTGAGCTGGAGTCTAGGGATCATACTTTTCCATCTCAATTTGTCAGAAGCTATGGGTCAAAGTGTAGCCTAAAAGTTAGTTTAACATACTATCCGCATCAGGTTTTGGAAAGTTACTCCACATACCCATTGGATTGACCAGGCAGAACCCCAAGAAGCCCTCCCAAAATGACTCTGGACTCCCCCAAGCTTTTGAAGCCTTGAAGAGTCTCACAGTCTCTTCTGGGTACCAAAGCAGGGATGGCATGTCACAGGATTTCTGACTCCCTGGCCTATCTATCTATTTTTGTTACTAGTTTGTAACTTCCTTGTTGGGGCAGGGGGCTGTTGGGTCTTATGTCTTTTGATGGCATATTAATAAACCTAGCTATCCCCTAAGAGGGGAAAAGATTAGGGTTGCTGCTATTCATTATCCTGAGAGACTACGCTAATTACTTATATGCTAATTACATATCTGACAGAAGCAACTTATGGGAGAAAGGATTTATTTCAGTGCACAGTTTCTCGAATATAGTCTATCCAGGCAAGGGAGGCATAGAGGCTAGGGAGGTCACCTCTGTGATGGCACGGACTTGCAGCACGGCCTTGTACACATTTCAACTGACCAGGAAGATGAGAACCAGAAACTGAGATTAACATGAAGGCTTCTCTCTTTGGGGCTGT
The DNA here is from genome assembly GCF_011064425.1 of Rattus rattus. Classification (NCBI taxonomy): domain Eukaryota; kingdom Metazoa; phylum Chordata; class Mammalia; order Rodentia; family Muridae; genus Rattus; species Rattus rattus. The sequence continues at coordinate 5,504,670 of NC_046164.1, forward strand.
AGCCCCAAAGGTTCCTTAACATCTCAAAACAGCTGAGGGCCAAGTATTCAAATACGGGAATCTGTGGGGACAGTTCACTTTCCAGCTGGAACGGGAGGAAGTTTGTCTGCAGCTACATAAACCATGGCGATGTTTATATCTCTCCCACGTGATAGTCAGAACATAAGCCGAATTGGAAAGCAGCTCTTCAGGTTGCCAGACACTGGTTCCTACCTCCATCCCAGAGTGATGATGCCCTATTGGCATATCAAGGTCACTTGTTGCTACGTCTAATTTACAGCCATTAAGAAACAGGCAGAAAGGAAAGAGAAGGCCGTGTCCACAGGAGTACACTCTGGTTCAGTCTTGCCCACTGGGACAGCCAACAGCTGTCCCATTTCTGTTTCAATGAAAGGCATCAGAAAACGAAATCAGATTTAAAATTCTGACCCTCATTTGCACTAATGACATTTGAAGTGTCACCACACATCAAGGTTTCTGCACATCTTTCCCTATCTTGTGTGGCAAGGAAAGCCCTGCCCATCCATGCCTGCCCCCTCAGATTTTCCTTGAGGTCCTGCGATGAGATGCTTGGTCTCTCTTCTCTCCTCCTAGGTCACGTATTTATTGCACGGAATCATGGTATTTTATATATGTTGATTAACTTGTTGGGGTCAGGGAGTACTTTTTTTCATTTTTGACATGTCTAACCCAGAGCCTGTAATAGGGGTCTAACCTTCTAGAAGCCAAGGGTCTTTGCCTACTATTTGAAAATAAATATTGACTAAATAAAAAGGCATGGCAATATTTAATTCTTCTTAAATTATCAGGATCCAGTACAGTGCCTGACATTGTTAGCATTTACTGAGTCAACTTGCAAAATCAGGCAGTAGGCGGTTTCAACAGGGAAGCAGGGTTCCCGTGAGATGGACAAAGCCAGACAGATTTCCAGACTTTAGGTATATGTCCGGTTCTTGTTACCGCTAGAACAAATTTCCCCAAGTTCGGTGACTTAACACTATGCAAGCTTACCGATCGCTAGTCTGTAGGCCGGAACCGAGTTTCACTAGGCTAAAATCAAAGCGTCTGTAGGGCCAGACTCTTTCTGAGGGCGCCAGGAGAGACTCTAACTCCTCCCCCTTTCAGCTCTAGAGGCTAGAAGCACCACACTGGAGGTGGGGTAGGATGGAGGGTGGGAGTCCCCATCTTTCTTCAAAGCCAACCAAGGCAACTTAAGTCCCATTCATGACTCCACCCTCGGACTCTGCCTCCACCCTCGGACTCTGTCTCCCTTCTACTTGGTTACTTTGTTTATGGTTCTGGGAATCAACTTAGCATCTTTCATGCCAGGCAAGTGCTTCTAGCCCTGGTCCCTTCGTCACCTTTTAAAGACCCCATTGATTTCCTTGGGCCTACTAAGGTAATGTTGCTGTTTTTAAAACCAGCTGATTCATAGCTTTAATTCCATGTGGTCCTTCCTTTGCCATACAGCCTAACGCACGCAATCCAGGGATACAAAGCAGATGCCTTTGGAAAGAGAAGGGGCTACTTTATCCACCCCAGGAAGTGTAAGCGTTGGTGAACGTTCATAGAGTGAAGGCCAAACCAGAAGAGAGCCTAGGGCAGCAGATCTCAACCTTCCCAATACTGCGACCCTGTAATAGAGGTCCTCATGTTGTGATGACCCCGAACTATAAGGTTATTTCATTGCTATGTCACAGCTGTAATTTTGCTACTGTTGTGAGTTTACTGTAATTTAAATATCTCATATGCAGAACATCTGATATGCTACCCCTAAGAAAGGATCGTTTGACCCCTAAAAGGGGTTACAACCCACACAGGTTGAGAACTGGTGATCTAGAGTGAAACTTAGCCACTGAGACCGATTTCACTTCTTTGTGAGCCAATGAAAAAATGGACTTATGTACTGCTGTGTACATTCACAAGGCAGGGCGGTTCCCTCTTGCAGGGGAAGGGAGGAGGCAGTACATTCCGAGTCCTAGGAAAGGCACGTACACATTATACACACAGTTATAAGCAGCCAGGTTAGGGATGACGGAATAATGCAGGAAGTAATCTCTTTTCTTCTGGTACAAAACAAGGCAGGAAAATGAATGGGGGTAAAAAAAAAAAAAACTACAAAGGAGTAGCAATAAAAGATTATCTTCCACTTGCTTTCTCTGGGATTTAATGCCCTTGAAAAGGAAAGGCGGGGTCGAGGAATGAACTTCTGCAATGGACGAGCTTCAAATAGAAAGGGTACCTGAAAAAAAAAATTGGTGGTTGTAAGTGGATGCCCGGACAATTCAATGGTTCAGGAAGTTGGCAGCCTGATTTGATTGCGAGCCATTTGCTCGGTGCGAGAGCTGGGAAAAGCAGTTCCACCTGCTGCAGGGGTGCACCTGCTCCTGGGGCTCATCGCTGACATTGGTGACTACAATAGCAGCTGACAGCCATTGCCAAGAGTTTACTGTGCTCAAGGCTCTATTCCAAGACATCTACAGGTGACAATTGTTCAAGTTCTTTAACTCCACGAGGAAGGTCACCCTAGTGTGCCAGTGACCCCCCACGAGGAATGGGGACACAATCTAAGTAACTCTCGGAAGCTTCCGTAGCTAGTGTTGTTGAGAGAAACCGCTCTCATGGTCTATTCTTGGAATAAGAGCGATTGTGACCGGGAAACATACATTTATATCTCCCCACATATCGCTGCAATGTGGAAGCTTGGTGTGGACTGGAAACCTCACTGCAGTGACAAGGGAGTGACGAAATGACAGACACACATACACAAAAGCTCTCTCTGATGGAGCCTCGGCGTGCTGATAATGTACTGCACAGCGAGGAGGGGTTAGCTAGTCTGGTTAGCAGGTATCTGTCTCAGAGCAGCCTCAAGTTTCAGTCATCCAGGAGAAGGGACCTGAGGTTACTAGTTTAGGTGCACATTACCAACATTGCATTTGGACCAGAGTGAGGTCGTACCATCCCCTCAGCCTCGGCCCATGGGAAGGATTTGCCACACTGCTATGGATCGTAATGTAGACATTGGATATGCCAGATGTCTGATATGTGACCCCTGTGAAAGCATCATTTAACTCCCAAGGGGGCTACAACCCATAGGTTGAGAACCACCATCTTCGTGTCATAGTTGTTCTTATGATTCTTCATCTGCAGAGAATCATCTAGAACACTCTGGTCAGCCTGTCATTTCAAAGTGAAACAAGTTGCTTTGCCCATCCTGAGAGGCACAGTGAGTGAGGTTAGGAGCCAAGGGCTCCATGGGTAGGCACAGAGTTGTCCAGGTGACCGTGTGACAATTATTATCATGTCCCAATGTTCTCTGTCTGTCGAGAATCAGCACAACTTGGCTCTCCAACTTTCTTGGCACCCCTGGGTTTTGTCACACGAGCCTTGGACATGAAACTGTCTTGGTTCACTTCTGCAGTAAAACAGGGCTTACTAACCAGCAATCAGCCGCTGGTCATTTAATTTGAAATGATTTTTAGGCATTCCCTTCTAACTCCGGGCTGGTTAAATTGGCTCACTGAAGCCATCTCCTGTGTGTGTGTGTGTGTGTGTGTGTGTGTGTGTGTGTGTGTGTGTGTCTGTCTGTCTGTCTGTCTGTCTGTCTGTGTGTCCTCCCAGGTGTTAAGTAATATCAGCTTGCTTATTCTTTCCCCACCCCCTAATTTGATACAGGGTCTCATGTAGCACAGGCTAGCCTTTGAATTTGCTTTTGGAGCCAAGGCTCTTCTTGAACTCCTAATCCTTCTGCCATCACCCAAGTGCTGGTGTGACAAGTGTGTGCCTATTCCTTAGCCATCTCCCTGCCTCCCGCCTCCTAGGTGCTGGATTTACAGACACGAGTCGCCATGCTTATTTTGATATCTTCAAATGCCCAGGTTTTCAACTTTGACCCTTGGCTTTCTTCCTTCCTTTTTTATCTCTGACACCTACCCTTGTCCTTCACACCCACCCCCCTGCTGCTCTTAAATAGATGTGTGTCCCCTCCTCTCTTGCTTTGCTCTGCCTCTCCTTTTGCTGCTTGTCTCCTAATGACAACAGCCCTTTGCTCTTAGCCTCCTGTGGACGAACTGTGGTCTCCCTAAGGCCCCATATTCACTTGTGCTTGTAAATCCTGCCTTTACTGGCAAAATACCTCACACTCCACACACACACACACACACACACACACACACACAGAGAGAGAGAGAGAGAGAGAGAGAGAGAGAGAGAGAGAGAGAGAGAGAGAGAGAGAGAGAGAGAGAGAGCAAATTCTCAATTTAAGCGGCTTACAGGATTTTAGAGCCGTAAAGAACCTCGGAAGTCATGTGACCCAACTTCCGTATTATACTGAGGGAAAAAAAAAGCTGAAGCACAAAGAGTGCGTGTGTTTGCCAAGGTGCTTTCTGGTTTTGCTGGCAAAGTGTGTATCTGTGTGTATGACCTGTGTGTATCTGTGTGTATCATCTGTGTGTATCTGTATCATCTGTGTGTATCTGTGTGTATCATCTGTGTGTATCATCTGTTTTGATGTGTATCTGTGTGTATCATCTGTGTGTATCTGTGTGTATCATCTGTGTGTGTCATCTGTTTGTGTCATCTGTGTGTATCTGTGTGTATCATCTGTGTGTATCATCTGTGTGTATCTGTGTGTATCATCTGTGTGTATCATCTGTGTGTGTGTATCATCTGTGTGTATCTGTGTGTATCATCTGTGTGTTTCTGTGTGTATCATCTGTGTGTATCATCTGTGTGTATCTGTGTGTATCATCTGTGTGTATCATCCGTGTGTATCTGTATCTATCTGCGTATATCTATCTGTGTGTATCTATGTGGATCTTGTGATGTTCGCATATGTATATGTAAAGCCCCTCTTGTGCTTTCGGCCATTTTTATATGAACCCTTTTGTATTCCCCTTTCAGATTGTGACTGTGTCTGGAAGCGAAGGACCTTTCCTTTTTCTCCTTCTCTTGTCTCTCCCTCTACTTCCGGCTTTCCTTCCTGCTATCCACAGTGCTGAAATTATGAATAGCAATTATGAAAGTGCATTAACGAGTAGAGAGGAAATGATTCCTATCAAAGCAGATCATAAAATTGATCTGGGTGGGTGGCACACATCTATGACTATAATACTTGGTGGAGGCAGGGGGATCAAGAGTTAAAAGGTCAGCTTTGGCTGCAGAGCAAGTTCAAGGCCTACCTATCTCAAAAATAATTTTTTTCTTAGAAGGATATCTATAAACAGAATATTAGAAAATACGGCTTGAAGGCCAGGGACATAGGTCAGTTGGTAGAGTGTTTGCCTAGGATGCAGAAAGCCCTGGGTTCAAACCAAACACTGTAAAAACTAGGCATGGTGGTGCACACCTGTAATCCTCACACTCAGGAAGTGGAGACCAGATGGGAGGACCAGGAATTTGAAGTCTTCCTTTGGCTACATAGTGAGTTTGAGACCATCCTGAGTTCCATGAATATCTCTGAAAATCAAAAATTAAAAATAGATGAATGATTCCTGCCTGAGAAAGAAAGTAACCAGGTTAACGTATACATATACATATATATATATATATATATATACATATACATACATATACACATACACACCCACACTTACGAGTAACTATATATTTGTGGACATTAAATGAGTAATATAACACATAGTATATATGTATGAATATATATGCATAATATACATATATAATTAAAAGTTATATATTATACACATATGCACATATGTATATGCATAATGTATATGTCATATATTTATTATATAGAGTATATAATACATGTATATATTTTACTCAGATATGTATGTTACACATATAAAGTGTTTGGCAAATGTCTCAGATTGAATTAAATTAGTCAAAACAGGGAAACACATGCTTTTAATTTTTAATGGGTTTCCCAAGCTTTGGCTGCAGTGCGACATGTTGTGAGAAACAAGCTAAGGTTGCCCTCCGTTCCCTGTTGTTGGATGGAGAAAGGTTTTATTCAACAAACACCATGCCGATCTTAGACGCCAAGTGAATCCGAGCGTCAGTGAGGACTCTGCTTTCTTTTAAAGTTAATGCATCCTCCAAAGCTTTCCGTCCTACATAGAGAACACAGTTTAATTGAAGAAATATTCATCTCATTTTGGTGAGCCCACGGTGCGATTGGAGACACATAATGAGAGATTTTCTGTCAATCTTTGAAAAAAAAAAAAGACCAAAACCTCAAAGACATTCTGGATCCCCGCTAACCCACAGACAGAGTCCTCCACATTGCTGCCTTTGATGTGGTTCCAAACAGTGAGCATCTTATCCCCAGGGCTGCAGAGTTGTTGTTCTCGGTCCATCCCGGGAGCCCATCCGTCTCCGCGCTCCGACCTCCCACGCACTCCTCAGTGTAGTCAAATGATGGAGAGAGTCTCAGATAAATCAAGCGTCAGCCCCCCTCTTCTACTGACTTTTCCCACAAAAACAAAGTTGGTGTATCTGACCTACAGAATGGAAGCGAGATTTCTCTCCTGCCCTCCCAGGATGCTTTACTAACTTGGCAGGCTGGTCCACGAACACTCTGTCCTGGGCCTGGGAGCCTCAACTTGCACTTACGTCAACTGCATTTTTCATTCCTCCTCTCTACACACGAAGCCCCCCGCCCCCCGTTTGCTGTGACCCTTCCCTTTTGAACAGAATTTTTTCTTTGAGATTTTATCTAAATCTTTATTTTTTTAAAAGTGCTCTTCGGTATGTTTGTAATTTCTGTTATTTTCGTCATTTGGAGTGAGGCTGTCAAGAGAAGCAAAATACACATCCCAGATGGTGGATGACTGGGACTGAAGATAGAGTAAAAACACTGATCATGTGACCATGTTGAAGGGGCTCTGCTTTCCCAAAACTCGGTTTTCTTTAAAGCTGTAACATCCTTACCCAAAGTGGTCCTGATAAATATCCCGTGGATTAAGCTGTTCGATGGTGGGAGAGTGAAACATTGCTTCAGATGTTAGGTATGGACAGAGGAAGGAGGGTCAGCGTCCAACTGTAGAAGGCCATTCCTGTAACTCATGTAACGAAGATGATACCTGACTGGCCTTCCAGATTATGGCCAGAGCTGACACTTCAAAGTGAAACACTGAACAAACCAACATCATGTGTTCTCGAGTGATGGTATCCAGGGGGAGAGGAAAAGCAGGGATTGCACTCAATCGATCAAATGAGAGGATCATGGCAATGTTAGATTTGAGCTAAGACCTAGTGGATGAGAAGAGGAAAATCAGACATGTGAGGTTTGTAAGTTGGAGGTACGAAAGTCTTGTCCCATTCCATAAGCAAACAGCAAGGCGGGGGCTGGGGGAGATGGCTTAGTAAGTAAGAGGACTTAATTTGCAACCATGAGGACCCGAGTTCAAACCCCAAGCACCCATACACAACACTGAGCATGGCTGCACAGACTTACAACTCCTGTAAAGGCAGAGACACAGGATCTTGAAGACGCTCCAGTGTCAGGGAGATAGCCTATCTGAAGAAAATCAGGGGAGGACCGGATGGCCAAGAGAGTCAAAGTCCTTCTTTAACCTCCATAAGTGTGTGTGCATGGGAGCATGTATACGACCCCCAGTTGTATACACACCACATAAATAAAAATTAATTAAAAATAAACTTTAACCCCACTCCCACCTCATCAAGCAATGCTTGGAGGTTGCTAAGCCAGAGAGAAAGTGGCATGGAATAGGAATGGAGGGGTTCGAGTGATGGCTGGGTGGGGAACACTGCACACCCCTCTTTCAGATATCTAAACAACGTTTAATACCTAAAGTGCTAAATGCTGTTCCAAGCCACATGTTTGCTTACTGTAGAACTAACTATCCGTCCTCTTTCTTTGTGTGGGATTGGAGTTGGGGCCTCACCGTGCTAGGTAAACATACTACCACTGAGCTGTACTCTCGGCCCTCGCCCGTTCCTTTGAAAAGTTAAAACTGTTAACGGATAAAATGTGTGTGAGAATGAGCTAAGCTTTCCTCGCCTTCTGTGTGTTCTCTGGGAAGTTGGAAGTCTTCCGACTTGTCTCACGGAAACTGGGAAGTGAGCTCCTGGAACTCAGACCAGCATCTGGGTGGCATCCAGAAATGAATACACATGTTGGTATTGAGATAAATAATTGTAAAATTGGACAGTGAATAACCCTCCGGGGATGGTGAGGGGAAACAGCACAGCCCTTTCTCTGATGCCTCTGTGGGCTGTTTGCTTTTCATATTTTTTTGCTTTTGAGTGTTTACTAATGAGCAGCCAGCCAAAAAGGAGGCAGCCATCAACCTAAGAATAAGACAGCAGGGGAAGGTTAAAAGAATTAGCCATATTCTTCTGGCTGCATTCATGGCTGTGTGGTGGTGCTCTTGGCTTGGAGTCTACGATTCAACAAGCTGTTGGCACTCTCTCAAAAGGACTTCTGTCACACTTTCCCCTACACATGGGAGTCAGTGGGTGTGACCTTTTAGAAGAACAGTCCAGTTAGACTCTTTTTAGTGGGATGAGCTATGTGGCTCCTCCCTGATTCCAGGTATTAAATGCTATTGGTGCCTGGCTTCTTAAACAGAGGAGTCAGAAGGAGAAAGGGAGAAATATATACTGATTTCCATGTGTGGGTCAGACACTGTCTCAGGATGTTATCATGTCAGAACGAGACTTGTTTTTATGTATGAGGAAAGAGCTTTCTCCTAAATCCCGACGGAACCAGGATTTAAGGCTAAGTCATTTCATTTTCTCACTACTATATTTAGTCAGAGCATTATTTACTGAGTGTGCAAAAATGTGATGGCCTGGGAACTATTTAGTGAATTAGGTCCCTGAACCTAATTCATCTTCCCCTTTCACCTTCACCTACCGAAGCCCCCTCCTTATTGCTACTATGCCCAGATTCCCTTACTCCTCACTTGGGACTGCCAACGGTCACCATTGTAACTCTTTGTCTAAAGGCTTTATTTTGTCTCTCCCCTTTGCTACCAGAGTCAATGTTGCCAGGAGCAAGCTTCCACCGATGGTAGACTGGAGTTGCCGTAGCTCACCTCAGATAGGATAACTCTGGCCTGACTTTGTGCTAACACCTAGAGTGCCCCTTGTAGAATGAAGCAGCAGTTGTCTATCGTGGAGCTGGCTTGATGCAGTGCCTGTGAAACACTCTTCCTTTCCAGACCTTGCCTGCTTCCCTGCTAATGTTATTTACTACCCACAATCGGCTTGCATTGGAGCCTCGGCTCAAGGTCTACTTGCTACAGGGTATTTGACCTTGTTTCTTGTCAGGGTGCGGCTCAGCCTTTACCTCGCACCTTTAATCTCTCTGACTAGAATACAGACGCACCCTTACTACTCATCCCAAACAACGAAGGTAAAATTAGTTCATAGAAGGAAGCACCCATGTTTGAAAGTGATGTCTAATTGAGTGACAGAGAAAGTAATGAGTCAGAGAAAGATTTGACAGAATAGGATCTGCCCAACTTCCGTGAAAAGAGAGAGGGAAAGACGGTGTAGGAAGAAGAGGGTATAGTACAGGATACAGTAGAGTTTGTGGAGGGCAGCACAGTAGAGTTGAGAAGGAGAATAGAGCAGCACAGACAGGGGTGGGCTTTGAGGCCCTCCTCCTAGCCACCATGGGAGGCAGTTTTCCTGGGAGAGTTTTACAGAGACAGAGATTGAAGAGAGAACAAGCTAGACACAGGCGAAGACAGAATGAGCCAGAGGATGAGAAGGAGCCAGAAGATTAGAAAAGGTTGTTAGGGGGTTGGGGATTTAGCTCAGTGGTAGAGCGCTTGCCTAGCAAGCGCAAGGCCCTGGGTTCGGTCCCCAGCTCCGAAAAAAAGAAAAGGAAAAAAAAAAAAAGTTGTTAGAGTTGGTGTGAAGCCAGGCAGAGCAAGTCAAGGGCCGAGAGAAGACAGATTGAATAAGTCAGCTGGGAGAAGGGTTTGAGCCAGAGCAACTGAGTTGAACCAGCCTGCTAGAGTTCAGAAAGAACAGGAAAGGGTAAGCTTATTCAGAAATCTCAGAGGCTGAAAACATTCTAGGCCTAGATTGGATTGTATAGAGGCTAGAAGCTTCTAGGACTAGGCCTAGGCTAGCAGACTAAGGCAGTGAGCCATATTTAAAGATGCATCTAGAGAAAGGCTTAAATGCCTGTGACCTCACTATTTCATACTAACCAATAAGTGTAAAAAATCCAAATGGCCGTCGGGCAGTATAAACAAAACGTAACACAGAACGTGACGGAATACAACTTGTCAGGAGAAAGGGACCGAATATGGTGAAATATGTTACAAGATGGACGGACCTCAAAGACCTAGTACCTAATGAAAGAAGCCCGCACAAAAGAATACATAACCCATTGTATCAGAGGCCCAGAAAAGGCAAATCTAAGGAGACACAGGAGATCAATGGTGGCCTAAAATGGGGGAGAGGGAGCTGGGTGGGGCTAGGAATGGAATATTATACCTACCTACCTGCCTAAAAGGCTTCCTTTAAAAAAAAAAAAAAATACCGGGTGTTGAATCCAGGGCTATCTTCCCAGCTAGCACTAATAGCAAACTTGATGATGCTGGGTCTGCGAAGAAGTTAGAACCAGAAAAATCTGGTCCTTAAGCCTTGTGTACCTCATGACTCAGCATCTCTGAAAGGAAACAGGATGCAAGGCGCCGCCCGTGCAACTTTTTCCTCCCCTGATTTTTCTTTTTTTTTTTTTTTTTTTCTCTCTCGGTTCTTCATATACGGGTCCAACCCCTATTTAGTGAATGAGGCCTGACAAAAGGCTGAATGAAAAGCTCCCCACTCTCCACCGGAGCGCTGTCACAGCGGCTCAACCTAGGCTCCGGGGGAACTTTGGCAAGCGGAAGAATCCTTTGTCTTCAGACTGTGACAAGAGGGGTAAAAAATCCCAAGTACTCAGCTGTGTAGCATCGCTCAAGCATGGCTTAATGGGGGAAGGTCTAATGAGGAATGCGGGCTTTGAGAACGCTGGCGTTCAAAACCTCCCAGTGCATTCTCACTGTACAGCGCGACACGATTATAACGGATAGGATCCGAACAGCAGCCAGAGATTGTGTTACCATCCCGCCCAGTTTAGCCCGTCACGCATGCTGCTTTTTCTTGACTGGCTATGTTCAGAGAGTTACTACAATTACATGCGTTGGAGAGAACACCCCCGTTTTTCACGGGCCCTGTAGAGGTTGCAGGAATAAGAATGAAAGGCAGTTTAACTACCAAGTCAATCTCCGCCATGCAGGGCCCTCTGCCCCCACCTTCTCTCTCTGGCTGTTGACCTTCTCATGGATTCCTGCTCCAGAGCGCTTAACTCAACTTTCACGGGAACGGGACTAATCCTGGTTTGGAAATTGCATGGATTTCCAGAAACGGGACTAATCCTGGTTTCGAACTTGCATGGATTTCCAGCAGGTACCATTTCTGTATCCCCCTATGATTTCTTCCCCAGTTACTTCAAAAAGCATTCACCTCCTACCCTTTGTCTCACGGCTGGCGAACGTGCTTACAGCTTTCAAAAGGAAGGAAGGGGCGGGGAACTGGGGGAAATACAATCGTGAGGCCCAGAGTTCAGACCTCCAGGACCCGTGTAGAGCCAGAGGGAGTTGATGTATCTGTAATCACAGCATTGCTATAGGCGGGGAGTGGAGAATTCCCAGAGGTTTGCAAGTCTGCTACCCTGGTAGATACAGAGGCAAACAACAGAGACCCTGTCTGAAACAAAGGAGGAGGGACATCCAAGGTTGCCCTCTGACCTCTACATATGCATCGTGGTACCCGTGAGCATATATTTTCATACATATGTACATACCATGTACACATACAGGACTCAGATTTTACCTTTGCTGGTATTATCTTAATGTATTTTTGCCTTCATTAATTAACATGAAAGTTGTATTGGTCTGGCGATGGAGCTCAGTGATAAGAGTTCTTGCCTTGGCTGGGTGAAGTTCTCAGCCCCGTGTGGGTGTGTGGGTGGGTTAAGGAAGAGGAGGAGGAGGAAGAGGAAAATAAAATAAACATTTTTCATCCTATACTAAATTCTCGTCTTTAGAGTAGGCCTACTCTTAATTTTTTCTTTTGTTTCATGCTTTCATTGGCCGGTTAAATTCTTCTTGTGTTTGAAGTAGCCCACTTAAGACTGCAGTAAAACATGCAAATGTAAGGTCGCGGTTTATTTATTTATTTATTTATTTATTTATTTATTGTTTTTATTTGTTTGTTTTCTAAGCCAGCTTTCTCTGTTAGCCTTGATTGTCTTAGAACTCACACTGTTGACCATGCTGCCCTCAGACTCAGAGATTCACCTGCCTCTGCCTCCCAAGTGCTGGGATCTAATGCGTGCACCAGCACCGTCCAGCAAGATTACAGCTTAATAACTTTTATTGTCGCTAAGACAAAATGCCTGACCAAACACTGAAAGAAGCAAGGCTTCACTCTGGCTCAGTTTGCAGTTTCGGTCCATGATAAGGGGGAGGGCACAGTCACTTTCGTTGGAGTCCCCCTGCTTGGGTTTCAAGTAGCTTCTCTCTGTGGTCTCTCTTTGGGTATTCACTTGCCTGGCCAGCCAGACCAGATTACGAACCAACTTCATGGCATTATAATTTAATTCTTGTAAGACTCTAGCTCCAAATACAGTCACATTGTGAGACTGTGATATTGGACCTTTAAAGCTTTAACGGGATTTTATAAATGCTCTTTAATTTGTAGGAAATGTAAAATTAGCCAGATAATCACGAAGTAACCAAAGGCAATTATGAGTCTAGTAGTAAGATTTGTTTAGAGGTTGGAGAGCTGGTTCAGTGGTTAGCATCACTGGCTGTTCTTCCAGAGGACCGGGTTTGGTTCCCAGCACAACTGCCCATAACTCCAGTTACAGGGGATCCAACACCCTCCTCTGATCTCTGAGGGCGCCGGGTACATACATGGTGCACGTACATACATGTGGGTGCCTATCAAAACAAATAGTTAGAATTCATCATAGAACCCATTCAGAAACACTCATGCATAGGAAAATATATATATATATGTGTGTGTGTGTAATGTGCATATATTATATGTATATAATATGTATATAAGTATATATAAAGATTTCTTTAAATGACTCATGAGGTACATCATACAGACATAGACAGAGACAGAAATAAGAAAGACAGACAGAGAGACAGAGATGAGAGACAGAGAGAGTCAGAGAGAGCGCCGGAAGAACACTGAGGGTTAACTTACTGACGAACACAAAGCTTAGGATCTTTGAGGAGCACAATTTCACTTTTCTTTAATAATTGCTCTTACCCTCTTTTTCTTCTTTCCATTCAGTCTTCCTTTCCTGAAAAAATAAGTTTTGTTTTGTTCTGTTTTTATTAGTACCCTGCAAGTAGGCAGCGAACTGGGCGATAAGTAGAGTACTGCCCACAGCCAAAAACACATTTCCTTAAAGAAGAAGGAGGAGGAGGGAGGAAGAAGGAGGAGGAGGAGGAGGAGGAGGAGGAGGAGGAGGAGGAGGCTGAGGAAAGAAAGAAAGAAAGAAAGAAAGAAAGAAAGAAAGAAAGAAAAAAGAAAATTAGATGTTCCACATGTAAAAGATTTGAATAGAATTGAAGCTTTTCACCTAGAAAAATGCTGTGCCCTCTGAGTGGGTATATACATTTTAAATATAATTTCTAACTGGCAGTTCACTTTGTTTTTATTTTGGGTTTGGGGAATGCCAGAGGTGGCACTCAGGCCCTGTGCCACGGAGCTATTCTCTCCACCCGCTCCAGGCCACTGCATATTCCATTTTAAAGTGGATCCCAAGCAGAGGTTGCACTGCTGAGATGGGGTGCAGCAGCCAGACGCTTCCCCCCTCCAGCAGGATGTGCACATGCTGGTTGCCCATGGCTCTCCAGGACACACACACACACACACACACACACACACACACACACACACACACACACACACACCCCAGCAGGATGTGCACACGCTGGTTGCCCATGGCTCTCCAGGAGTTACTCTTTGCTTCTTGTTCTAGATCATAAAGCATCCAGTGCGTCCTCAGAAAAACGTGAGGTTTGTGCACTGCTCTCAACAGACTGCTTGAAAAAAACCACTTTTCCTCCCTTCAAAGATCAGCTAAAACTGACTATGGCGTCGTCTGTTCTTTGTTGCCTGAGCGATGGGGTCAGATTGTCATCTGACCTAATCGAGGAATGACGGGCAGCTCTGAAGTGAGCATTATTGGGCATTGTCACAACCTGGTCAAACAGCGGAAGGCAAAACGGGTTTTCTCTTCCCCCACAGCACCTGCTCTCAAGTGTTCGTCCTTTTTCATGTTTGGACCTGCACGGTGAATTTTCAGGGTGACACAATGTATTGCGTTTAGTGAGCTGGAGACTTGGATGACAGTTTTATGTGTCGGGACCCCTGACTCGTGTCTATAATCCTCAGGCATCCAGCCAGTCTCTTCTAATCCTTCTTACCTAGTACAGAAATCAGGACCCCACGGTGTCCTTGATGTGTCAGCAGCTTCTCACTCGACAAAAATCCTGCGTTTAATTTTGAAAGAATCTTAAACATCCATCTTGTAATATAACAAATCCTAAAGTCTAAATCAACTGGAACTTCATAAGAAATACCCAAAATAAAACAACTAACAACGATGACCAAATCCTAAAAAAAAAAAAAAAAAAAAAAAAAAAAAAATCAGGTTTTTTTTTTGTTTTTTGTTTTTTTTTTTTAATTTTACAATTTAGCAGTAATAAGAGATAAAGGATTGGCCTCTTGGGAGCTGAGGGGACATAAGAGATTCTCATGCACCCCTGCCAGAGAGCGAAAAGGAGACTGAAGTCAGAGCCATTCACAGTTCTTTTGGTGGGGATGTGTGGTTTGAGACAGCATTTTTCTATGTAGCCCTGGCTGTCCTAGAACTCAGAGATCTGCTTGCCTCTGCCTCCCAAATGCTGGGATTAAAGCCACGTCCCCCACTGCCCTGCTACTGGGGCCTAACAGTCAGGCCTTTAAAACGTGTATTATCTTTAGTCCTGGCCCTCCCTTGAGCCCAGAAAGCTAAGTATGCTGCCTCATTTTTTTTTTAAACACTAGAATCACTCTGTACAGCTCAGACTTCACTCTAATTTGTGATCCTCCTGCCTCAGCTGTCATTATAGGCATATGCACCACCACAGACAGCACCATCCCAATTTTAACAGTGACCAAACTGGAGTTGAGATCTCTGAGTTCTAGGACAGCCAGGGCTACATAGAAAAATGCTGTCTCAAACCACACATCCCCACCAAAAGAACTGTGAATGGTTCTCTGTTCTGCCAGAGAGCACGTGGTCTTCGTAATCATATGATTATGATTGATCTAAGATCGAAGTCTAGTTGTTTGTGACTTTATAGAATTATAAAGGATAAGGCAGATACTAGTCAGGGGGTCTAGCACTGAGACCGCTGTGCAGAAGCTAAGGCTTGAGCAATCAACTTCAAGGGGTTTGGAGAATAGTCACTGGCGATGTTCAGGGAACTCTGAAGAGATAGGAGGAGACTCAATATGGGGGTATAGATTTAACTTTCTTAAACCTGGTCAGCACTGATTGGCTGTGAGATGTGCTGGGCTCACAGATGTTAGCACCAGGATTCTGAGTGGGTTACAAGTCTGACTACCAAGGACTTAGTACACCTTTCTGCTGACTGATGTTGGAAACAAGAGTGAAAGGATTTGGGCTGACTTAGCCTAGGCGATGAGACAGAGGGAAAACCAGGCATTAGATATTATATATGAATCAGTGCTTAGTGTACGCCTAAACTTAATGCTGCGTTTGTGTTAGCTCATTTTGTCTTAGAAGCCTTGTATGAAATGGGTCCTGCAAATACACCCCACTCTATAACTGAAGAGATTGAAGGCCAGAGGATTTGACCCTTGCTAGGGCTGCTTGCTCTACCACGTCTCGCCATCTACCTCACGGGTTTCTGTAGTGATCAAGTGAGTTTTTGTGTGAAAGTACTTTGGGAAACCATGAAAAACCCAGATGCATAGAAGCCAAGATGGAAAACATCTCAAGAGATGGGGAACCTTATCTTTTATGCTCCGTGCCTCTTCCTGAAATACAGTACTTGGGAAGCAAACTACTGTGAGAGCTACAGTAAAATCAACTATTCTGTGGGGAAAATGCGTTTGGGTGGTGCTGAGAAAAATACAGTGGTTGAAGAAAAGAGAAGACACAAGAGCATTTCTTCAATGGATTTATTTGAGTGGGTGGGAGTTTTCTGTGGAGTTGAGAACCGCATTGCCCCGGTTTATAGGCTAGTCTGTGGACCGGGATTGGCCTAACTAGGAAGTCAATGGCAGGCCCCAACAGATTGCTCCTACCTTCAACTGCTAATGAAGCCCTTGGAAAGCGTGTCCCCACTTAGGGAATGAAGCCACAAATGCCAGGAGCCTTTGCCAAGGATCTGTTGTCTCAGCTCAGGCTGAATCTGTTATTCTGTTAGAGCGCTTGCCACCAAGCCAACCATGGGCAATTTAGCATGCCACAGTTGGGCCAGAATTTAATTCACCTAATACGCTCACTTCCGTGTGCCCTGAAAGAGACAAATACCCCGAGAATCAGGTGACAGCTGTGGGTAAAGGTAGCACCACGAATGTTAATGCTAATGGCGCGGTCTCCTGGAGACTGGCTCTGTAAGAGCTGGTCCGGAGGCTGCAGAGACAGCTCAGTGTTAAGAGTGTGGACTGAGGAGGACCTGAGTTTGGTTCCTAGCACCTACCTCAGGCAGCCTGCAGTTGCCTGTAACTCTAGCTCCTGGGGGATCTAATATCACTGGCCTAACACACACACACGGTTAAAAAAAATTAAGAAAAAAAAAAGCTGATCCAAAAATTAGGCAAGGATAGCAGTTCTGTGATTTGTGAGTTGTGCATTTTTAAAAGTTATTTTTATTTACTATGATTTTGTATGCATGTGCATAGGATATATGTGGGAATATGCGTATGCCATGGTTCGAATTGGTTATCACCATCTACGTGTGGGTTCTAGGGATAGAACTCAAGTCAACAGGCTTTCATGGCAAACACTTCTACCAGCTAAGCCCCCTCACTGGCCTCACCATGTGTTTTTGACAATAAAGCCTTTGTTATTTATATATTAATAAAGACAAAAATACACAATGGATCAGGGTGGTGTAACGGATCATGGTGATGTGTGCCTATAATTTGAACATCAAGTTGAGAGAGGAATTGTTGGGGGGTTTGAGGCCATCCTGAACTATGTAGAAAGATCCTGCTGGGGGAAAAAAAGAGAAAGGGTATTCCTGAATAAACTTTGATTATATTGGCCTAATAATTGATTATATACACTATCATAGTAGTACAAAGTATGCATGTGTAGCTTTAGTTCGAAGGGAAAGGTGATAAATATCGTTCAGATGTAAAAGTGAGGTTTGACTGTTTTCACCACTACACACATTTCTCACTTGTACAACTTGGAAAGGAAGCATTTGTGGTGGACATCCTTGGTGTTTTCTAGGTGTGTATATGTACATGTCTGAGAGACTCTGTGTGTGTGTGTGTGTGTGTGTGTGTGTGTGTGTGTTCATGTGCATGTAAATGGCAGAAGTCAACCTCCAGTGTTATTTCTCAGGTTCCATCCACATTCTTTCTTTTTTGTTTCCCCAGACAGGGTCTCCAGCTAACTACATAGCTGAGGATGTCCTTGAACTTCTGATCCCCTTTCTGCACTTTCCAAGAGCTAAACTTACAGGCCTCATTTCCCCAGATCTCACCTCCCTAGGCCTCTTCTCCCCAGGCCTTTTCTGCTGTTTTCTACAGTATTCTGGGGAGCCCTTGCAGCTTAATCACTACTAACCAATGCTATTCTAAATGTTTTCATTCTAGAAGTCCCCTGACATAATCCTTCCCATATTAGCATTTTATCTTTTTAATTGACTTTTGATTTTTTGAAATTATATCATTTCCCCCTTCCTTTCTATCCCTCCAACCTCTCCCATGTTACCCACCACCCGACACACTCTTTCAAATTCATGTCTTATTTATCTTTAATTGTTGTTGTTGTTGTTGTGTGTGTGTGTGTGTGTGTGTACGTATGTATATGGAAACAAAAATATGTTACGACGTCTCAACATTAGACAACAAACTACAGGCACCCGAGGAAGGCTGAGAGTGGGAGAAATCGTCTTCTGCAGGGAGGAGCAAACCAGTTGATTATCCAATATCATGCTTAGCATTTTATTTTCACTGAACCTTGATGAATCTCACAGGCATACAGCAGAGTTTGGGGGCAGTCGTGCCAGCGGAATACCTCCACGGATTGGGCTGCATGCTGAGTGCTACAGATGGGAGGAATTAAAGTTGGCTGGGGACAGCAGGATTTGAATCCGACGGCAGCCATTTCTTAGGGTTGAAACCATTCGAAAGACTTGGTGACCTAATTAGGCCCAAGAAGCTTGTGTGCTGAGTACACAGGAGCGATGACCTCTCACCCCTTTCCTAAGCCAACACCATTTGCCTCAGTCCTGTGACCCTCTCCAAACCCAGGTCTGAATTACGCTTTCCACAGTGTTTTCCATGCGGATCTGTGCATTACTGAGAGACTTGGCCTCCCTGAGCGTCAGGTTACCACACTTCTTGTAAACCAGCTTAGTGACGACGGACGACAAAATCTAATTTACCTCTAGACTTTTTCCTCCTTCATTGGAGCCCCGCTGTTATCCTGTTTCTTGGTTAAAGAAGAGCTATAAAGAATGTCTAGATGTGTTTGACTGTCAGTTTCACTTACCGTCCCCCGGCGAGCCTATATGATCCTTTTCACTTCTTAAATACTTTCTGTATATAATTTTACTTCTCTGCTGTTGTTGTTGAGCAGACATAGCAGAAGATTAAGAATTAGGATCCGTAGTCTACCCTTTCATCTCTTAATCCTCCGTGTATAACCTTGTGCATCAGGATAATGCCTCTGGGAATGCACTGCAGGGTTTTGTGACATGCGGGATTGTGGGGGAGCTGGGACAGGCTTGCCTACAGGGTCTGGGAGTCTGGAGGCCCCGTGAGTTCGGAGAGATACGTGAGGATTAAAGATACAAGAGAATGTTCATGAGACAGATCCACACTAGTAAGGGCTGAAGTAAGACAGAGAGTCTGGGAACAGTTCCTAAGTGCATGGGACTGGGTTTAACTTGATGTGCACAGAGACTAAGGAGCAACCCCCCTCCAAAACTACATAGAACACAAAATACTTTCTGATTTGCCTTGGAGTGTCTGCATGTTTAAAGTAGTTTTTCTTTTCTTTTTCTTTTTTTCTCACGTCAGATTTTCCTTGTATCTCCCAACTGGCTTCAGTTCTCTTATCTTGGCCCCTTGAGTGCTGAGATTCCAGATGTGGGCTTACCAAGCCTGTCTCAAAGCCTTTTTTTAAAAGATTTATTTTATTTATATGAGTGCACTGTAGCTGTCTCCATGCACACCAGAAGAGGGCATCGGATCCCATTACAGATGGTTTTGAG
Source organism: Rattus rattus (assembly GCF_011064425.1). Taxonomy (NCBI): domain Eukaryota; kingdom Metazoa; phylum Chordata; class Mammalia; order Rodentia; family Muridae; genus Rattus; species Rattus rattus. The sequence continues at coordinate 5,524,151 of NC_046164.1, forward strand.
CCACCATGTGGTTGCTGGGATTTGAACTCAGGACCTCTGGAAGAACAGTCAGTACTCTTAACCACTGAGCCATCTCTCCAGCCCTCAAAGCCTTTCTTAATGCTCAGTTCAATGTATTCATTTCAAAACTTTTACATGATTGTCCTGCTTTTTCTTTCTACCTCACCACATATATAGTATGATTGGTATGTGCGTATATGCATAAACGAGTAACTGTCTACACCCATACATACTTCTTATGAGGTTATCTATAATTGTTTTCAGAAATAAGTGAGGTATATATGATCAGCTGGGCTTGGTGGTGCACGCATGTAATTGGAGCACTCGGAAGGCTGAAGCGGGAAGATTGGGAGTTGAGGCTAGCCCTGCCTCAAAGCCCAAACCAAATGGACGGCCTACGCAGGCTGCTTCCGGTTCTGCGCATAAGCTTCAGCCAGCATTTTCTTTCACATTATGGGAGCACTCAATCCTGTCCTGCATAAATAAGTTGAAAACGCAACAGAATGAAAGCCAAACAAAAGTCGCAGAGAGCCAATCATGGCTTGGCAGAGGCAGCTTTTCCTTCTTTCTAATTCCAGGAATTTCACTCTGTAAAAGTGTAGTTGAGACGCTGAGTTGGGGAAACTGGGAGAGGGGACGGTGATTAGGATCTGAGCTCTGAGCCTCCATGAATGGGCCTGAGTAAAGAGACAGATCTGGCCGTTTACTTCCCTCTCCCCACCGCCTGTTCAGCTTTCTCCACTTCTCTCTGAAAAGTCCAGCCTTCTGTGCCAGCCCGGCCTGTCCGTTACAAAGTAGCCTCTGGTCCGCCCAGCAGAATGTAACCCCCCAAGGCTTGTTAGGAAGTAGAGTCCAGTGTGGGGGCGACAGTCATTGTCACGGGGTAGAAGCCATTCCCTTCTCGGGTCACAAAGGATGCCTGTGGTTTTCATTCCATGTTCTCGGAGATTCAGGAGTAGGGACATTGAATGAGGGCCAGCCGTATCTAGCAACTTTCTTGTGGCCTTAGCTCCTTGCCCTTGCTTGCCCCTGATGCCACCACACGCTGTGGACTCGGCACTTCTATGAGAAAAGGGATTTATAATTCTCTTTGGTTGAAGTTGGTACCGAGGGTTGGAAGGTTGTACATAAGTAGATTTGACCGGCTGTTTGTGTGGGAAGCGCTGTCTGCTTCGATTTTTTTTAATTTTAATTTATGTGAACTGGTTATGAACTACCCTGTGGGGTCTGGGAATAGAACCTGGCTCCTCTGGAAAAGCAGCCAATGTTTTAACCCCTGAGCTCTCGCTCCAGCCCCTTCCTTTGTTGCTTGTAACATTTTACTTCAGGTGGAAATGCTTGGAACTATAACCAGCCACAGTTTCTGTTTTTGTTTCCCAAGCTCCTGTGAACGGGTGTGGTGTGGGTTTGTTCATCCTTTCCTTGCGGCTCTGATGCTTGTCTGTAAGAGATAGGAGTGGTGAACCCCTGGGACGTCTGCTATCCAGGCCTTGGGAGGCGGGGCTTACTTTGGCTAGCAGTGTCTTCACACAACAGACAAACGGAAAAGCAGCAACTTTGGAGAGTGATAGCTTGGCCCTGAGCCATTCTCTGCTTTGCAGTTGTGTCCCCCATCCCAACACCAGTGCATTAGGCACCCTCTCTTTGTTCTTTCCCAAATCATTTGAAAAGAAATTTAAAAAGAATAATGGAACCCGGGACCCCACTTCTATTTACTGCTTAGACGACCAGGGCTACTTCAGTTTTTCTGTGAGAAATATGTCGTGATTATTAAAAATAACAACAAAAGTATAGTTGAGGACTGGCGAGATGGCTCAGAGGTTAAGAGCACTGACTGCTCTTCCGGAGGTCCTGAGTTCAATTCCCAGCAACCACATGGTGGTTCACAACCATCTATAATCAGACCTGGTGCCCTCTTCTGGCCTTCAGGCGTACATGCAGGCAGAAAGCTGTATAATGTATACATAATAAATAAATAAATAAATGTTTAAAAAAAAAAAGCATAGTTGAATAAGGACTGGGGGAAGAGCTCAATATTCAAATCTCTGACTTCACCCCTCAACTCCCTTCCCAGAAAGAAACCAACCAAACTAAATAGAACAGATTATTTTGAGGAATTAGTCCTGTGTTGGATCCAGACAGGTTCATGGTTTGGTCATTTCCTCCCCCCCCCTCTTGATTTCCTACTCAAATACTAGTGGACTTTCTCCCTCCCTCCCTCCCTTTCTTTTTGCATTTATCTTTCTTGGATGGGGCTAATTGCTTCTTTAATCCCATCCCTGTCAGCCTGGCTGTCTACAGAGTGAGCTCTAGTACAGCCAGGGCTACAGAAAGAGACCCTGTCTCAAGAAAGCCAGGAAGAGAAGGAGGGAAGCGAAGGAGGGAGGGAGAAGAAGAGGAGAGAAGAAGGAAAAGGAGGAAGAAGAAGAGGAGAAGGAGGAGGAGGAAGAAGAGGAGGAGGAAGAAGAGGAGGAGGGAGAGGAGGAGGGAGAGGAGGAGGAAGAGGAGGAGGAAGAGAAGGAGGAGGAAGAGAAGGAGGAGGAAGAAGAGGAGGAGGAGCAGCCTTTGCAGGAGGATCAGCAGCTGCCATCACTGCAGGTCGAGCTGAGCATGAGCACAAGGTTTTTCCATACACATATGCACTTGCTTTGTTACTTATAGCTATCTCAAAAGCTTGAACAGCTCTCTCTTATTTGTCTATTACAATTAAGTGTATTTGTGTCCAGCACATGTGTGCATGTGTGGGGATATAAGCACATGAGTGCAAGCACCAGAAGAGGGGGTCCAATGCCCAGTCCCCCGTAGTTGGAGATACAGGCAGCTGTGTGGGTGCTAGGACTGGGATGTGGGTATCAAGGGCTCTTAACTGCTGACCCATGTCTCTAGTTGTCTATTTAATTGGCGGTTCAGGAAGGCCAGTGCAGATAGTAGGTAAGTTAGTAAGTTTAGAAAAGGTGAGCAAGGGAGAGACACACAGCTTAAAGAATGCTTTGTTGACATAGCTCACGCATCACGAGTGTCCTCAATTTGAAGGGTACAAACCTGTATTTTAGTATGTTCGTGCACCAGTGCGATCTTACTGCAGGTAGAGAAAAAGGTTATTATAAGTAGACAAGACTGTCATGCTAACAGAATGCATTTCTTTCCTAACTATATCTGGGTAATGGAGTGAGTCCGTGGGGCAGATCCCAGAGCTTCTCCTTGGAGGTCCTCATAAGCGCTGACAGTAGCTCGTGGTGAAGGGCTGTAGAGCTTGGTCACTGTTTAAACACCAATATGTTGCCACATATCCAGTCATTCCTGTGGGGGTGGGGAGATAAGTGAAGCATGTTCTCATGTAAGGGCGATGTGAAACCATGACGGGATTTGGTTGGGGGAGGAACTGGTGTCTCGGGTGCAGCCAGGACGTCCCTGTGACCATGTATGTTTTGCTCTGACGGCTCCCGGGGGCACCATTCACACGCATTCTGGAAGGAACGGCACCCCCTGGAGTTGTGTAATGTCTCGGCTCTGGCAGAGGCAGTAGTCTTTTATTTGCCAATTTGGAAACGTTTCCAGAATTTTCCCTCGTGAGGGACAAAGGTCTACTGTGTATCTTAAATACGTCTCTATTAACTTTTTAGCCCATTCTGAGTAACAACTTTTTAAATATCTGTTTGGTGAACAAGGGGGAGACACACAGCTTAAAGAATGCTTTGTTGACATAGCTCACGCATCATGAGCGTCCTCAGAAGTGCACAAACCAGAATTTTAGTATGTTCGTGCACCAGGGCAGTTTTACTGTAATCCACTTAAAATTTTGACTTTTTCCTTCCTCTCTCTTAGACCCATTAGCAGTCATGTATTTACTGCTTTCTCTTGTCCTCAGTTCCTGAGGACTACGAGTGGTTTGTGTCCCCTATATATTTGCCCACTGTGGACGTTTCAGACGAATGGAACCACACAGTGTGTGGCCTTTATGGACAACGTCTTCTACTTAGCACAGTGTTTTAAATCTATTCACAGTGAAGGAGGCTATAATCACACGGGACTTACTTATTGCCAGGTTATATTCCATTGTATGCTGGACCATGATTTACCTGGGCATTGTTAGTAGAGATGTGAACTGACTCCACTTTTCTCCGGCTACGGTTACTGCTTATGTGAACGTTCGGGATGTACGTTGTGAGTGTTCGTTTTCGAGAGTATATACATAGGAGTGTGGGTGCCACTGTATTTAAAGCCACCTTGTCAGTGGTGTGCAGTCTCCTTGGTTAGACCCTCAGCATACCACACCAGCCTCCTCCCACCATGCCTACCCGGGTTGTGAGCCAGTAGGTGAAGCACAGAGAATCGAATTGTACTAAACATTTGGTCTCGTTGGACAGGGTCGTACTTACATTGAATTCATCCTGATTTATTGTTTTGCTACTGCACTTGGAACAGAGACGGTATTCACTCCGGACTGGAACTATAGACTGGAAACAGAGGTTCCCTGTTGTCATTTGTCAACTCTCAAAGGATGGATGGGGCTAACGGCAGATTATTCTAGGGCTCACGCTCTCTCAGTTCCATCCCCCTTTCTTTGGCCGGCTTGCCTTCCATCAGCACTACTTACCGAGCTTAAGAACACGGCTGGTTCAGGCCAAGTGTTTTTATAGTCTCTGGGTGAGAAGAATGTGGAATTCATGTGCCGTCTTGGTTTTTATGACCCTTGAAACTTGCGCTGCTTCTCTTGAAACCCTAAAGGAGACACAGCCCACTCCTTTCTCCTTTAGGTCAGCATCTAGAAGTATGCTGCTAGAGTTGTTATTTTTTTAAGGCTACTAAAAGCACTTGATAATCATTTGGAGGCAAATTACTTCACACACACACACACACACACACACACACACACACACACACACACACACACACACACACAGCAAGCCACCAAGTAGGAATAAGGAATTATTATCTACTTTTTAAGTAGACAGAATGCTCATTGTATTAACTTTAAACACAGGTACTAAGCTTATGAATTTGTGATGTGAACTTCATCTTAGAGTTGTCACCTTAGACTTAAATCACTTTTTTGGAGGTCTGATATTGAAGGTCTGTTTAAACTGTGATGGTATTAACACTTTCCTCATGACATGTACATTTAGAGTACACGTATATACACTAGTGGTAGGGGATGTTGTTTGACTCCTAAAGGGAACATTGTCTCACTAGAGAGGAATAATATATGGGGTCTCCTGTAGGCTCAGCGGTGCCAGATCTTGAGAACTTGAAGCATTAGCCCCATTGAAGCCAGCATCCCCCCTTCCCCGGTCCATTTTCCCTAGACTCTTTTCTACACAATAAAATTGCTTGATTCATAGGCTGGCCCAAGGTTTGAATAGAGGGCTGTGAGGAATGTTCAGGGAGTGTTCCAGCAAGCCATCAAGACTATTGATAGGTGGCCAAGCCCCTGGACAAGAGTATTAGTAATAACAAGAGCTCAGTCCTGCCTAGCTCTCAATCTATGTCAGAATTGCTCTAACCCCATGCAGGCCTACACTCAGGAGATTCTCACAGTGATCCTAGGAACCCAGGAAGTATTTGGGTGAGGGCACTGAAGTGCAGATGGTCTTTGGAACTTGTTTGAGGTCCTATAGTCACAGTGGGAACCCGGGTGATCTAATACCTGTGTTCAGAAACTTGGAGGTGTTTCTGTGCCTGCCCATGGTGCCTAGCCACTGCCCCAAGAGAGGCAGAGACTCCTAGTTCCTAGCCAATACTTTGCCCACATGAACCAGGAACCTGGGCTTTGTCTTGGTCTTTTGCTACTTGGGCAAATGGGGAGGTCAAAGGTGCCTTCGATGCGTAGAATTCTTCCGTGGCAAGTCTGGTTTGTGGAAATCAGTGAAACCAAGCAACCAAGCAACCAACTAAACAACAACAACAACAACAACAACAAACAAACAAACAAACAGCAGCTAAGTCTTAGATGCTAAGTCATGAGACCATCACCAAATAGGAAGAAGTAACTTGTGCTACTGTGTAATCCCTGCCATGAATTTGGATGTCTGCTACTTAAAGTGTAAACAAATGGTATAATTGTGGCGTTATAAAGCCAAGCCTTCCCAGGTCTTTTCCTTTCTGCCTTTTGAAGCTGCACAGATGTCTGATGGAGAGCAAGTGAAGCTACCTCTGAAAAAATGCCACAGAGCTCAGTCAAGACCTGAGCCAGGCTTGGTAGCCCCAGCCGGAGAAGGCCTTCCTGAAGAGAAAGCGAGTTCCCTCCACATTCCCCTACCGTGAATACTGCTTACTGTGAGCATTTAGAATGCCCTGTGTGGATATTTGTTTTCTGGGGTGCATGCATAGAAGTGCAACTGCACCCTGTATTTAAAGCCATCTTGTTAATGGATGTGTCTACTTGGTAAGAGCCTCAGCGTCCTGCATTAGGAAACCGTGCCTTGAAGGTTGAAGCGGGGAAGCTTTCTTTTTGTGGTGTTGGGGAAAGCACCAAGGGTCTTGTACATGCTTATCAAGTGATCTACCACTGAACCAAAACTGCACCCCAGGGACAAAACATTTTCATAAACGGACAGGATCTATTTATGAAAGGCATAGCTTGGGTAGATTGGTGGTATGTTTACACAGTAGAAGTGGAATTTTATTGCAGGAAATTTTATTGCAGGAATTCAATCAGGTGCTTGAAGAAAAGGGTATTTGTATACATCATCCACTTGCCTATCATAACACGCATTTAGGAACAAGAAAAACAGCAAAACCAAAATTCCCATTTATTTTGTTAGTTTGCTAATATGAATGGTACATGCGTCATATGTGTACTGTGCATATGCATGTGTGCATGTATGTACTGTGCATGCATGTGTATGCATGTATATGTGTGTATGTGTGCATGTATGTTTATGTGTGTATGAATTATACATGTGCATGTATGTGTACTGTGCATGTATGTTTACCTGTGCACGTATATGTGGATAACAGTGTCATGAGTCTTCCTCTATCGCTCCCCTCTATGTTGTGAGACAAGATCTCTCTCAGAGCAAGAGTTCACCAACCTGTCTAGACTGGCTGGCCATCTAGCTCCAGTGATTCTCCTGTTTCTGCCTTCCCAACGCTAGGATTACAAGTACACACACCCCTGACTCGCTGTTTACCTGGGTGATGGGGATCCAAACTCACTTCCTCGTGTTTTCACGGGGAGCATTTTATTGACTGAGTCACCTTCTCCCCAAAATTGTCTTTTATAGACACTTATCTGTGTGCACTCTGTTTTGTCACATTAAAAAAAAAAAAAAGGTTTGTTTATTTAGTATATAGTGTTCAACATGCACACCAGAAGAGGGCGCCAGATTTCATTATAGATAGTTATTAGACACCATGTAGGTGCTAGAAACAGAACGCAGGACCTCTGCAAGAGCAGCCAGTGCTCTTAACCGCTGAGCCATCTCTCCAGCCCTGTTCTATCACTTTTACTATAGGATTGGATTAACGGGATATCACACAGCCCTCTATTTCCGAGGCTCGCTTTGTGCTGACCTTAAAGATCCCAGTGAGGGTTTGAAATGTCTTCTGGGACTAATGAGGTTTTCCAAACAGGAAACGTGTGCTGGAGACACAGTGGCTGGTCAGGTTTTCCCTGTTTCCTCTGTGAAGCGAGAATCTGATTAACACACTGGGTCAAGAACCAGAAAGGAAAAGAGTTGTAAAACTCACGAGGAGGAAAAGGATCTGGCACCGTGGACACTGCTTGGATCTGGAGTGGGGAGCAGATTCTGTGGTGAATTCGAAACGTCTGGAATAGTGACGGGGATGGGGAGACAGTATGAGCCACGAGAGGTATCAGAGCTCAGGTGCTAACGCTGCATGGGAAAGGTCTTTTGAGCCCTGGTGATGTTTGCTTTGGGTTTGTGTGGGGCAATGATGGTGTGCTCAGCACCGTGTCCAGCTAAAGGGAAGGGTAACAGCTGTGTCCATGTAACCACACTCTGTCCACACAGCAGACAGCCAAAGCTCTGAATATCTGCCTTACTAAACTAAGGACACCCAGTGGATACCACTGATGAGTTTCTAGGAAGACATTTTTTTCCTGATAATAAAAATCCAATATGAAACAGCCTTTTTTCAGCTTTGATTTCTAACTATGAGGATGGGATCTCGGGAATTTGAGCTGCAGCCATTTACAGCCTTAAAGGGTAGGCCAAAGAAACAGGTTGGATGCTGACAAAGAAGCAGGGGTGAGGGGGCAGGAGGGTCTGACACAGACCGAAAGGACATAGCATTTCCTCTTATGTGGGTGGCAGAAAAGCAAAACAAACAAAACACCCCCCCAAAAAAACCCAACAACATCAACCCCCCCATATTGTCCAGACGCTTTGCTTGTTTTTCTTTTTTGGAAGCAGGATCTCACTCACTATGTAGCCCTGGATCTCACTTTGAAGAGCAGACTGGCTTCAAACTCATAGCAATCCACCTGCCTCTGGTTCCCAAGGGTTGGGAGTAGAGGTGGTAACTACCATGCCCAGCTCCAAAAACACTTTTCATTTTTGTTTCTGGAGACAGAGTTTGACTCTATAGCCTGGCTATCCTGGACATCACTATGTAGACCAGGCTGGCCAGAAACTCATAGAAAGATATCTGCCTCTGCGTCCCAAGGGCTGGGGCTAAAGGTGTGTACCCCATTCAGCCACCAAGCACTTAAGATAGCCATTCCATTATCTGTGGCCAGGGCATCGAAACTGACAGTTTTTATGCAGATCCCAGATCACCTTGATCCAAGTCTCTATTTTCTCTTTTAGATATTAATTTAGATATTGATTTTGGAAAGAAACTAGATAGAGGTCATTACAATTACCTACTGTACTGGCTGGTTTTGTGTGTCAACTTGACACAGCTGGAGTTGTCACAGAGAAAGGAGCCTCAATTGAGGAAACGCCTCCATGAAACCTAGCTGTAAGGCTGGTGATCAAGGAGAGAAGGACCCAGCCCATTGTCAGTAGAACTGTCCCTGGGCTGGTAGTCTTGGGTTCTATAAGAGACCAAGCTGAGCAAGGCAGGGGACACAAGCCAGTAAGTAACATCCCTCCATGGCCTCTGCATCAGCTCCTGCTTCCTGACCTGCTTGAGTTCCAGTCCTGACTTCCTTTGGTGATGAACAGCAATGTGGAAAGTGTAAGCTGAATAAACCCTTTCCTCCCCAACTTGCCTCTTAGTCATGATGTTTGTGCAGGAACAGAAACCCTGACTAAGACATCTACCAAAGAGGCCAGAGAGGTGGTTCAGCAGTTAAGAGCACTGACTGCTCTTCCAGAGGTCCTGAGTTCAATCCCAGCAACCACATGGTGACTCAGAATTATCTACTAATGTTTCCAAAATACTAAAATTTATTTTAACAAAAGAATAATGACAATGGAAGAGGAAAGTGTATATCAAATAAAGACTTTTTAACAAAAGTCAGGCAGGCTGGCCCGGAGCTGAGACCCTGTTTGCTGCTAGATGAGAGGCCTTTTGGGGTTCAGTATCCCAGCTTACTTCTCAAAGGATGAGGAGAGTCCTTAGCAACAGACTCCTTTCCATAACCCTTAGATGGAAAGCAGGCCCAGGAAACCCCTGTCTCCAAGCTGTGCTCTTTGGTTCTTCGCATTGGCTTCCTCCCACCTTCCCTGAAATCTTTAGGGTCTGCTGCCAGGAAGGCTTGCTTGCCTCGATGGGCGCGTGCTCATGAAGACCCCAGCCTGCATCATGCAGTTTTTGAATTGCAGCGACTGTGCTGCTCCGATGGCTGAAGGGCTGGACGTCAAACACGAGACCCAGAAGGTGCATTCATTGCACATTAGACTGCACCAACCCCAACTTTCTTTAGTGCCTTTTCTTTTCGATGGGTTTATTCATCTGGTTTTGGTTTGGAGTTTCCCTTTTTTGAGTCAGGTCTTCATGCAGGCTGTTGTAGCCAGCCCTGGAACTCAGCAGGTAACCCAGGCTACTCTTGAACTCGGGGCAATTCTTCTGTCTCAGCCTCTTGAGTGCTGAGATTACAGACGTGAGCATCCCACTTTCCTCTCCATTAGGTTCTTTTGAAGTTTTCAGAGTTAGGTTCGAATGAAGTAGCAACTTTACCAGAGGTCTCCTGAGGCTGTGTGCATTACCTATGACGTTTGTGATGAAATTTCTTGTGAACGAGAAAGAGAAGGAGAACTGGAAACCATGCCTGAGGCTGCAGACATAGTTCAGCAGTTAACAGCACTGGCCACTCTTCCACAGGGCTGATATTTTGTTTGCAGCTCCCCATGACCTGTGGCTCTAGCTCAAGCAGATCTGGATGCTTTCCTCAGGCTTCTGCAGGTACCTGAACATACATGCATTAGTATACACAGATGTATTGGGACTGACAGATAGACGGACGGATGGATACACACACAGGATGGACGGACAGACACACACACACACACACACACACACACACACACACACACACAAAAGAGAGGGAGGGAGGGAGGGAGGGAAGGAGGAAACATGCATGCAAGCAAGCAAGAGCAGAAATTCTAGCCCTGCTTTGGGAAAGTGGTGAAATGGTTTAAGCTTCCCGAGCTTCCGTGTTTATCAGTGGAAGTGACTAAATCCTGTGAAAGATCCTGTGCACACCAACTTAAAAGTTCCTTAGATAAAACAGAGACTCCCACTTCCTCTGTGGCACTGGCTTGGGCAGGTCTTCCCCACAGTTCTCCTTGAGAGAATGCATCTCCACATAGAACAGGGAGATAAACCCTTTGCAGCCACAATGGTGCTTTGATGGTGAGGTTCTTGGTAGAGGATGGGGTACTCGGTTCAGTTGGAGTTCCAGATTAAAAGTAATTTTTTTTAAAGTTTTGTATTTGTGCCTGTTCATTATGTGTGATGGGTTGTGACATTTTCATACATGTATGTAATGTAATTTGGTCATATTTACTTCTCTTGTGTCCCCTGATTTTCCTACTGATTCCTTTCCTTTTCCCAACTAATCCCCCTTCTATGTTCATTTCCTTCCTTATTTCCTTCCTTCCTTCCTTCCTTCCTTCCTTCCTTCCTTCCTTCCTACCTTCTGTCCCTAGTTTTTTTGGTTCTTTGTTTTTGTGCCCAGTGACTTTTTTTTTCATTAGGGTTGCTTACAGGAGCACTGATGAGGGGTTATTGACAGGACCCTGGGCATCTTACGAGTGGCTACACCACAAAATCAATCAACTCCCCATCCCTCAGCAACCTTTCATTGCCCTGTGAGCACCTCCCCCATCTGTGGTAGATTACTGACAGCCTAGTCTGAATGCAGATCTTGTGCATGCTGTCATGGCTACTGTGAATTCAAGATTACGGTGGCCATATCACGCCCAGAAGGCAGCATTCCATGACATTCCACCCTTTCTTCTGGCTTTAAAATGATTTCCACCATGCACTCTTCAGCAATGTTCCCTGAGCCGTGGGGGATAATACAGGTATTCCTTTTGGCTAAGCACTAGAAAGTCACTTATTCTGGCCAGTTATGAATCTGTGCAATCATCGGCCAACTGCATCAGACTCGAGATGCTTCTCTGGCTTAAATGTAATCCTTTAGGAAGCAATTTGACAGGCATATCCTATCCTTTGAATAAAACAACACACGTCGCTTCTTTCACTAAAGCCTGTGACAACTAGTATTTGACCAGGTTTACAGTACCAGGTATGAACTCCTTCCTGTGGAATGAGTCTCACATCCAGCCAGGAAACAGTTGTTCACCCATAACAGACGTGACACTAATGCACCAGCGAGCTCACCTTACCTGCCATATCAGTGGTGTATACAGCACAGGGTCCATAGCTAAGTCAGGCTGTTGATAACAACTTTCTCCCAGCAGCCTACACAGCACCTTTTGGTGTTCTCCACTCCAGCTTGATTTTTCTGTACCCTGTGACCCAGAGTATGTGGTGTCTTCAACACTACAGTCTTACCGTCTAGTTCTGGTGAGCAACCAAGGACAATGGCACTTGCCTGCATTGTTTGGAGCACCTCAGGGGCCTCCCTATTTTATGTCTAATTTTATGTCCCAACCATTGCATAGGGTGCACTTATACTAAAGAAATTATTGCTTACTTATCTGAACTTCAAATTTAGCTGGGGGCCGAGTGTTTGTGTATGCTAAGTTGCCAACCTGAATTCTGGCAGGAGTCCTGGGGTGGTAGCAGCCAGAAGCTGCTCAGTCTGGTGTGAAGGAGGACCATGGAGGACTCCAGGTTTGATAACTGATGTCCCAGGACAAGGACGAGGAGCATCCTCAGAAACCTAAACGGGGAGAGAACCGTTTGTCTCTTTTCTCAATATCCTTGTCTTAGGGTTTCTATTGCTGGGGCAAAACACCGTAACCTAAAAGCAAGTTGGGGAGGAAAGGGTTTATTTGGCTTACACTTCTGAATTGATGTTCTGCACTGAAAGAAGTCAGGACAGGAACTCAAGCAGGGCAGGAACCTGAAGGCAGGATCTGATGCAGAGGCCATAAAACTAGGGATGGAAGGAAGGAAGGAAGGAAGGAAGGAAGGAAGAAAGAAAGGAAGGAAGGAAGGAAGGAAGGAAGGAAGGAAGGAAGGAAGGAAGGAAGGAAATGAACACAGAAGGGGGATTAGTTGGGAAAAGGAAAGGAATCAGTAGGAATCAGGGGACACAAGAGAAGTAATGGGGGTAAGGCTCCTCCTTTTGGCTTGCTTGCCCTGATCTCTTGTAGAACCCAGGACCCAGGACCATCAGCCCAGGGATGACACCACCCAACGTGGGTTGGGCCCTACTCCATTGATCACTAATTGAGAAAACGCCTTCAGCTAAATCTCATGGAGGCATTTCCTCGACGGAGTCCCGTCCTCTGTAAATGTTAATATTGTATGGTTCAGTCTTGGCTTCGTTCTTGTTGTTGTTTGTTATTTTGTTTAGTTGTTGTTGTTGTTTCCTACTTTAAGTTTTGGTCCTTGTCCTGGAGTTTGCAGCAACAGGTTGGCCCTTCGTCCTCGTCTTTCACTCTTTGTTACTGCTCCTTCTCTGACTGGACTGACCTCTGCTCCCATGTCCTCCATTGATTTCCTTCTCTGTAGACAGCGTCTCCACAGGAGAGTGATTCTCATATTTCTCACATTCCTTCCTAGCTTTCTGGGCCTTTTCAGATTTGATTTCAGCTCATCGCTTGGTAGTTTGCATAGTGATTGTCCCTGGAGACCTACAGAAGGAGAAAGCATGAGTCTCCTCTACTGATGCAGGAGAGACTAGCCCTGAGGTCTCACTCCAGTTTGCAGCTTGCCTGTGGTGCTCCATGGGTGAGATCAGTGTTGTGTGCTGTGAAGTTTGCTCCTGTTTGTCGAACAAGATCACTTAGCACCTCTGGTTGAGCAACTGTGTTTTCCTATGAACTAGAGGGAGCTGCTAAACTCAAGACATAGAGGTCATCTCTCCCAGATGGTAAACATCTAAGGGCACCACCAGGCCCTTAGGCTAAAAGCAGCATCAAGAGAAAGAATGAGGCCCTGTCAGAACACGCTGATGGGGACATTCAAGTAGCTTTGGATGTCCCCGTCAGAACACGCTGATGGGGACGTTCAAGTAGCTTTGGATGTCCCTCGGGGAGGTGCCTGATGCTGCTTGATTACTCAGGCAAGGAAAGTAGCAGGAGGAGCTCTTCGTGGGACCTGTCAGTGGCACACTGAGTGGTTCTTAGGCTGGGGCCTTTGATGGCTATTTTAGGAGATAAGGACTTTGGCAAGTAGAGGTCATTTGGAGATCACTCACTGCTCAAGGTCAGTTCTAAGGGGGCTACTGAAGTTTGTCACCATCTATTGAAAGTGCAAAAGAACAACTCTTCTGTTTAAGAGGGTAAGGCTTCGGCTGGAGAGGTAGCTCAGTGGTAGGGTACTTGCCTGACAGGCATGAAGAGCTAGGCTCAATCCCAAGGACCACCCAAACCTCCACGATCGACTCTGACCCACCTGGCTTGAAAATTCCTTCTAGAAACACCAATGAGTACAGTATTCACTCAGCCAGCTTTTTCTGTGGGCTGAGAAGAAAGGATGGCCACTGTCTCACAAGCTCAGGGTAGCAGACTGCTGATGGACTGAGTGCAGAGGTGAGAGGTCACTTCTGTGGAGCGGAGGGGTGAGTGGTGCAGAAGTGTGGCCTTGGACGTCCGAAGAGTTGCTGTTGGTGATGTGTGTGCTGAGGTCCCCAGCTGCTCTACTGGCTATGCTCCCATGGGAAAGTATACTCTTAGCCAGGCTTGGTAGCCCAGGACTGGATCCCAGCTACTGGGTAGCCTGACGTAGGAGGATCAAAAGTTCAAGGGCCACTGGGGCTATTGAGTGAATTCAAGGCCAAACCAGGGAACTTAGCAACACCCTGCCTCAAAATAACAGGGCAAGGAATACAGCTTAGCCTAACCCATGAGAGACCTCGCTTTGGCTCATATGCTCTCCTCACACACATGTGCCACCCCCACCTCCCTCTACATTCACTCTAAGGTCTAAAGGTGCCTTCCTCCCAAGATGACCTCCTTCAACAATTTAATTTCTAAAGTGTGGCCTCTTGCCTCAAAGTGGGTAACCCTATATGCTAGTTATGCCTCCGAGACCCTGTGGGAACAGGCTGAGAACAAATTTCCAATGTTTTCACAGCTCTCCTTCCAGACCGTCTGACTTCTCCAGGCTTCCCCCTAAGAATGTCCCATTTCGGGGTTGGGGATTTGGCTCAGTGGTAGAGCACTTGCCTAGCAACCAAGAAGGCCCTGGTTCGGTCCCCAGCTCCAAAAAAAAAGAAAGAAAAAAAAAAAAAAAAAGAATGTCCCATTTCCTGTGACAGGCTCTGGCTCTGCTTCTGAGAACCCCAAACTGGCATTGTAGGAGCAGGAAGTATATAGACTTCCATGTTTGGGCCCATGTCTCCTGATGCGAGGAAGGACAGCAGACATGGTGGTTGAGGATCCTATTGGGTGGCTGAGGTAGAGAGTGGGAATGGTATTTGATTGTAAACCTAGATGAGAGACCATCATTTACTTCAGCAGGCCACAGCCTGGAGAGCAGAAACCAGGAAGCAGAGGCTGGAGAGCAGGCTCTGCAGTTGAAGAGCACTGGTTGTCCTTACAGAGGACCTGAGTTGGATCTCTAGAACCAACATGGCGGCTCACAACCATCCGTAACTCCAGTCCCAGGGAATCTGATGGCCTCTCTGGCCTTCCCATGCATGGGGCACACGGACAAACATGCAGGCAAAACACGCATATACGCAAAAGTGAATTAAAACAAAACGTAAAAACCTGGGAGTAGGTGATGTAAGGTTGTCACTCTGGCAGACGGATGCCACAGGCTGTCAAGGAATTGGCATGAGAATAAGTGAATTTACCTTGTGAAGGAATGACTAGTTTGGAAGAACATGGTGGTGTGCGTGGGCCATAGCACACTGCTGAGAGCGCACAGCAAGATTAGGAGGCTGGGAGAAGGTGCTTGCAGTTCAGAATAGAAGAAAATAAGATGCTAGTGTGGGTAGCTTGGCTGATAGAGCGCTTGCCTTGCCTGGGTGAAGCCCTGGATTTGACGCCCAGCCCGGAATAAAACTGATATTGTGCACACCTATAATCCCAGCACTCAAACACCGCTGGAGGCAGGCAGATCAACGGTTCAAGTTCAGTTGACTCTACAGTGACCTTGAGGCCAGCCTGGGCTACAGGACATTGTCTCAGTCAAGCAGACAAGCAAAATGTTTGCTTCAAGTCAGGTGGAGAATGTGCTGTGGGCATAGGTGAGGGGCAGTTGACGGGGCAGGGAGATAAAAGTTCTGCAGTGTGGGCCACCTTCTTACCTGCCCATGTGTGGAAACTGTGGTCACTCCCTGTATCCAAGACTTGGCCAACGGCATTGTTCATGGTGGCTGTGGGCAGACAAATTACTAAGACACAGGATTTCCTAAGAATGTACAGGACTCTAAACACTTATTAACACCTTTTGTATTTCCCCCGTCTTTCTGTTCCCATGGTGCTGCAGGGTTTTTTTGGACTAGCTGACATTCTTTAAGATTTCTAGCCCAGGAGAACTCAGCTCTGTTGACTCTCGCTTTCCTTTCTGTGTGCTTCTGTTTGTTGTCTGTATTTCCTGAACACCTTGCTGACAGGGCACTGGGGGACAAAGACAACACAGAAGAGGCAACTTGGTGTAGTGCAGAGGATGCATGCCCTTTCCTCTGTGGGACCTTCTAGCCCTTTCCTCATTCAGTCATCCTTACTCATCCTTTGGATTGAGCTGAAAGGTTTCTTCCCGGTTTCCCCAGAGTTTCTCAGGACTTCTGCTGGGCTGTACATCTCCCTCGCTGCTAGGATGCTGGAGCAGCGCCACAGGCAAGCCGCTCAGGGGAGGCAGAACACAGTCTGAGTTAGACCCAGCTTCTTCTGGACAAGAAAAGTGAGGTCTGGGATGAATGCTGTAGTTCTCAATCTCCTGTGTACCCAGAGGCTGCCAGAGGCTGCTGGGAACTGCAGGGAACTGAGAGGGGAGGGAGTAGTGTCTGGGTCCACACTTCCTCTATGCACCAGGCAGGAAGGGGATAACTGAGGGAGAGGCAGGAAGAGAGAAGGCCTTCTCCAGGAGATATAGGCTTATGTCTTTTTTTTTTTTAATTAATTAATTTATTTCATGTATGTGAGTACACCTGTCACTGTCTTTGGACAGACCAGAAGAGGGCATCGGGTCCCATTACAGATGGTTGTGAGCCACCATGTGGTTGCTGGGAATTGAACTCAGGACCTCGGAGAGAGCAATCAGAGCTCTTAACCGCTGAGCCATCTTTCCAGCCTTACACTTATGTCTTACTCAGTGTGAATCAGGGATTAAATACCTTTTTCAGGAAGAGAAACTCATTGGCTAAATACTCGGGGTCTATTGAGACACCTCATTAGCATGGAGAACTCCAGGTTTTTAGCTGTATGACCAGTGGTCATGGTCTTCTCAGTGGGGTGTCATGGGGTATCTTGGACAGGTAGGGGTTCTAGGACAGGTAGGACTTGGCAGGGAGCTGGTTTTCAATTCTGAGATTCCCCAGGGGTTCAAACATGCTTTAATCTTACCAGTTCCTCTGTCTGGTGGCATGGGCCACTGCCCCACATTCTCCCCTTCATAAAGTCTCAATGTACCCTGTTCTCCTGTGCCCCTTAGCTCAGTTGTAGCGAAGCAAACAAAATGAGTAATTTGTTGCCCAAATCTTTGCCACCTGACAGAATGTAACCTCTGCAAGGACAAGGACCCTGTGTGTATCCCAGTACCTGGCATGGTGCCTTCCATAAAGAATGTGCTTGGTAAATGTTTCTAGAACAAATAGATCAGTGCGGGGGTCAGAGAGTCCACTTCCCTTCCTAGATTGGTTCCCCGTCATGCTATGCCCTTGGACCAACCACTTGAGCTCTTTAGGGAAAAGAACTAGTTACTGGTTTTAGTGATTTCTGAACTTAGAGCACACTAGCCAAACACCTCAAGTACTGCTGGGCTAACCAACAGGGTTCTCACGGAAACTCTTGTTTGTTGCTTCTTCAGTTTTGACTCTTTGTTTGGGGTAGAGCCTCATGTAGCCCAGGCAGGCTTCAAACTCCCTATATAGCTGAGGTTGGTCTTGAACTCCCAATTGGCCTGTCTCCGTCTCCCAACTCTTAGAGAGTCTCTTAGAGCTACTTAAAGTAGTGAATTTCTAGAGAAGTCAGCTTCTCTAGAAGTTGAGTGCTTCCTTAATTCCTACCCCTTCTTCATCACATACGTTGTGGTTTGTTTTTCTCCCAAAAGCAGTTAGAAAGGTAGAGGGAGCTGGCACCGGGACAGAGCAGTGGGCGAGAGGCGTATTTGCAGAACACGAGAGAACCTAACAAAACCGAACTGTGTGCTCTCGGTGTGGGATACTCTTTCCTGGATGCTCAGTAATGCCGGGACCTTTCCTTTTGTGCTCTGGCTTTGTGCAAACACAAACTATACTCTTGTTGACTCCACCATAAGCCACGAAACTGAAGACGGGGAAACCTGAGTCCTACAGAGTAGTTTCGCCGGACCTGCTTCCCGGGTTTGTGGGATGGAAACCAACAGCACCTGCATCTTCCTGGAGGAAGAAAGATCCAAGCAGAAACCAACGCACAAGCCCTTGATAAAAGGAGTCTGAGCGGCTTCATTAAAACAAACGAACAAACAAAAAAGCCATACATTTTGAATCCGGGGACGTCCGAGAGGTCACCTAGTCCTCCCTCATCAGACAAATGAAGAAAGCAGATAGAGCCGAGAAGCATTTGCTCACCCACGCCTGACTCGGTGGGCACAGATTTCTCAAAGCCATGAGCTGTAGTAACACAGGCTTCAAGAGGGTGTGTGTGGGAATCGCAGCTCTGCCATTTACTAGCCAAAGTGGCCTGGACAAATGACAGTGTATCTCTGAGCTCTGCATTCTCCATCTGTCCCTATGTCAAATGCTGGTCAAAAGAAGCACAGGGTAATGAAAGTGATGCCTAGCCACAATGCTCAGTAAACAATAGTCGCTAGTGGTTCCTTGCTGTTCCCAGGGATGAGCCAGGAGAGAAGCCATCTTGGAGTTTAAAGTATCAGCCAATGCTGGACTTGCTTCAAGCCGTGTTCAATGTACCGTATTCAAACAGACCTTGGGGTAGTCTTGCTCTATGGTGTGAGGTGCTACCGTGAGTTTAACAGTTGTCTGTAAGTCTTCTGGCTTTCCTTTTTTTTTTTTCTTCTTTTCGGAGCTGGGGACCGAACCCAGGGCCTTGTGCTCGCTTAGGCAAGCGCCTACCGCTGAGCTAAATCCCCAACCCCCTTTTTTTTTTTAAAGATTTATTCATTTATTATATATAAGTACACTGTAGCTGTCTTCAGACACACCAGAAGAGGGCACTGGATCTCCTTACAGATGGTTGTGAGCCACCATGTGGTTGCTGGGATTTGAACTCAGGACCTCTGGAAGAGCAGTCAGTGCTCTTAACCGCTGAGCCATCTCTCCAGCCCCCCTGGCTTTCCTTTTAAAAATTGGCCCAACTGCTATTCTTCGTCCTTTGCACCTTTATATGCATTTTAGAAACATCTTGTCAATTTCCACCAAAAAGAATGTTTGGGTCCTTTTAGGGTTATGAGATGTCTGTGTGTTGATTCATAAAAAATTTTCACCTTAGCACTACTGAGTATCGCAATCCAAGGGCATCGCTGGAATCATATAGGTCCTCTTCAGTTTTGTCCAGTATTACTTTGTATTTATCAGTGTAAAGGTCTCATATATGTTTTATTAGATTTACTCTCAGACGTTTTCTTTACTGGTGTAAACAATTGATTTATTTTTTATTTATTTTTTGCCATTGCACACATATATCGTAATTGTCTTTCATGCATTATCTTATGATCCTATCTTATAAATTGTAAAGCATAATATTTACGGGAGACATTTTGTAGATATCCTTTATTGTTAAAGGGTTTCCTTCTGTCTCAAGTTACTGAAACTTTGTTTAAAACCACGAGTTTTAGCTCAGTGGTAGAGCGTTTGCCTAGCAAGCACAAGGCCCTGGGTTCGGTCCCCAGCTCCGAAAGAAAAAAAAGAAAAAAAACCAAAAAAAAAACCAAAAAAAAACCAAAAACACGAGTGGCCAGGTGTTGAGTCGCATGCCTTTAGTCCCTGCACTCGGGAGGCAGAGGCAGATGGATCTCTGTGAGTTCAAAGCTAGCCTGGTCTACCCAGTAAGATCCACAACAGGACTAGGTGAGAGATTCCCATCTCAAACAAACAAACAAATAAACAAACACCGTGATTGGGTACTGACTGTGATCACAGTCCCTTCCTCCTATCTCAAGATGCTCCTTCCGTCTTGGCTCAACTCTGGGATCTAATATGATAGTTCTTTCCTTGAATTCATTAAAAACTGTGTATAATAAAAACCAGACAAACAAAGACCTGAAACAGAGAAGTGGAGTAAAGACAGACAGGAGGAGACAAGTGTAAGAGGTCGTGATGCTCTGATAGATTCTTCTCGTCACAAGTTGACGGAAGAGAGGCAGAGCTCACCATTTTAAACTCAATCTCTGTTTGTTAAGCATAGAAATCTACCTAGCGCCTTTGTTTAATATTTGTATTATAAGAACTATGAGCTATTTTCCAAATATAAAGTTTAATATAGAGTCAGCATTTGTTTTTTCCCAGAGGACACCCACAATATTCCTTCATTTCTAAAGCCTGATTCACCTTCCTCTGCTCCATCACTGTCTCCTATTTGAAAACCACTGAATCATAGTGTCTACACATCGCCACTACTCTGTAGAGGCAAGATGAAGTGGTTTGTTTGGTGTCTCCTTCATGTGTCCGGCGGACTATGGGAAATACACATTTGTGTGAGTTTCCAACATTTCCTGCATATAGTCACTTTCATACTACACAGTTCCTTCATCCTTTGGTCATAGGACTTAAATGCTGTGAGCACTGGTGCCCTCTTGTGGACATGAAAGAAAGTACAACGAGCATAGCATTTCGTTCTTTATAGCAGGGCCACTTTGTGTTCTGCAGCCCATCCAGTAAGGCAACCCAGACATCTGAGTAATGTCATGAAGACAACTGAACGGTGTCTCTAGATGCTCCAAGTAACCTATGGGAGGATTGACTTGTGTAGACTGTCAGGGCAGACAGCTCTCAAGGCCTATTGTCACGTCATCACGGGCATGGGGAGGACCTCAGGAGCATCCCCAGGTCTGGGAGATGGGCTATAAATGTGAGGGTTCACTCTGATCTCTGCCTCCTGGCCCCCTGATGTCTGTCTGTCCTTGGGCACAATGTCTTGGTGAATGTCATTATCTACTGAGCCACCTCTCCAGTCCTCTTTGGATATTTTCAACTTTCCGAGTGTGTTTCCTAGTTCTTGCTACTGTGATGTAATAGATTGGACTGAGCAGTTCGTGACTAGCAGGGGTTTATTGTTCGCAGTTACGGCAGCTGTGAGTCCCAGATCTAAGCATCAGCGGATCTGTCATGATGCCAAAGCTGCATCGTTGTGCGGTTCACACAGTGGGAACCACACTGTGGGAAGCACAGGTAATAAATTATGTTAGCTCAGTGGAGCAAGGGGAGAGCAGCGTGGGGTGGAGATAGAAAGGGGTGTAAGTAAGTGAATGGGCTCTCAGGAGCTCTCCTGGTTTAGACCTTGACGTGGAAATCAAGCCTCATCTGGCAAAGTCGGTGTGATACAGAATGGTAGTGATGAGGGCAGAAAACCTATTTGAATTCTCTTTCTGCAAAAATACATTCGTGTGACTTGGGTCAAGTTACTCTCCCCTCTAAACCTCCGTTTCCTTAAAAGTAAGACGGGATTGACAGTAGTTTTTATCCTTAGGGAGACTTGAAGAATCCAGCGAGTTATAAAAGTGCCAAGCCCAGCACCTGATCCATAGCCGATGCCCCGTGCTAGCCCTTACTGTCATGGGTGAGCTGGCCCAGTCACACATGAAACGTATGCTTCACTGACTGAAGGAAGCATGCATGCGTTTGTGCACACTGGCCTTTGCTGCCAAGCATAGGTAACCTTAATTGTAAAGGACAGATGTATGGCGGTGATGGGTGTGTGTGAGTATGTGTGAATGTGTGCGTGAGTGATGTAAGTGTGTGTGAGTGGTGTGTGTGAGTGTGTGTGTGTGTGTGTGTGTGTGTGTGTGGTGTGGTGTGTGAGTGTGTGATGTGTGTGTGTGTGAGTGTGTGTGGGTGTGTGTGTGTGGTGTGTGTTGTGTGTGTGTGTGTGTGTGTGTGTGTGTGTGTGTGTGTGTGTTGTGTGTGGGGTTGTGTGTGTGTGTGTGTGTGTGTGTGTGTGGGTGTGTGGTGTGGGTTTGTTTGTGGTGTGTGTGTGGGTGTGTGGGGTGTGTGGGGTGTGTGGGTGTGTGTGTGTGTGGGTGTGTTTGTGGTGTGTGGTGTGTGTGTGTGTGTGTGTGTGTGTGTGTGGTGTGTGTGTGTGAGTGTGTGTGTGTGAGTGTGTATGTGTGTGTGTGTGTGTGTGAGTGTATGAGTGTGTGTGAGTGTGTGAATGTGTGAGCATGTGTGTGTGTGTGTGGAGTGGTATGAGGTGTGTGAGAGTGTGTGTGAGAAAGTGTGAGTGTGTGGTGGGAGTGTGTGAGTGTGTATGAGTATGTGCGAGTGTGTGTGAGCATGTGTGTGTGTGAGTAGTGTGGGGGGGTGTGTATTGGGGGGGGTGGTGCGTCCTTAGTTCCAGTCTGAGCTTCCATTTATCTGTTAATCAAAGTTGGACTAAAGAGTCTCCAAGCTCCGCCCTGGCTCTGAAATGCAGGGACATTCACATTCCTCTCACAAACAGAAGGTGGCACCAGAAGACCTTTGCCTGCCGTTTGCCCCTGGGGCAATCTGGCATTCTGTAACTTACACCCTATTATAAAACAAAGATGCTGAATGGCTTGGGTTTCTCGCTGCTTCGGTGGTCCCTATGAGGCCTCAACGTGCCAAGAATTATGTGTATGGCATTACTAGGATTTCCCTGTTCTTCTGAAACCCAAACCTCACACGGTAAGCATTTCTTACCCATAAGCTAGGGGCCTGAGGGGCAGGGAAGTAGCTGTGTGCTTGATGAGAAGAAAACTTTCTTCTGGAATAGGAGGAGATTTGAGTTGTAGATGTGTGGCGGCGCTCACCCAGTGTATCTGGCAGAACACCTGTGTGCTGTCAGTCTTTTCAAACATGGTCCATTTACAAGTGACATGATCTGTAGGTTGGGAAGCTCTGCTCCTTGGTTGAGGTTGGTGAGGCTAAGAAAGGAGGGGGTAGAAAGTGGGAGCTAGGGGCTGGAGAGATGGCTCAGTGGTTAAGAGCACTGACTGCTCTTCCAGAGGTCCTGAGTTCAAATCCCAGCAACCACATGGTGGCTCACAACCATCTGTAATGGGATCTGGTGCCTTCTTCTGATGTGTCTGAAGAGAGTGACAGTGTGCTTAAATAAAATAAATAAATCTTTTTTTGAAAAGGAGGACAAAGTGAGATGGAAAGCAGACGCAGGACCAGCATCCAAAGCTGGAGATGGTGATTCTAAAGATGTTTCAGGAAGAAGCCGGGTTGTGGGTTGATGACCCATTAGAGAAGAATTTAAACATGGCATGGAAGAGAACTGGCATAGGTACTACATAAAAAGATTCCTTTTCTCCAGGGAATTTGGGGACATCGCAGACCTTCTGGCCCAGTGGTAATAGAATTGATGGGCTTAAAAGAAAAGTTTAAGGACCATGTTGAACGGTTTGCACGTATCAGAGGGAAATTGACGTGTGAATTCTAGGAGATGTTGGATGGTTTCACTGTATGCCCTACAACCCTGGCAGCTTCCAACACCCTGGTCCTGCATGTTGTCCAGTGCATTTCCTAAGACCATCTGGAAGTGGAAACCTCAGAAGGCAGGGAGGAACAGGGCCCTGGTTTCCAGAGCAGATCTCCTTCCTTTTCCCTGCCGGGTCATGAGAGCAAAAAGTGGGCTGTGGGTCAAAGTTCCTTGGTGTAACAGGCACCCCTGTTAGAGCTGTGCCCTCTGCAAGCTGGACAGAATGAAGTGGCTGATTAACCCTTGAGGTTGGTGGTCTTTTGGTAGTTGGTGTGTAAGTTGTGGCTACCTGACCTGGTTAACGGGCTGAGATAGGAGTGGGAGCCTGTGCTGATCCTTGGGGACTTAGTACAATAGACAGTAAGGTGCTACACAGTCTCTCAGTGAGGTGTGCCTCATTAATTCAGTTCTTCTTTTGAGACAGGATACTACTATATAGCTCTGGTGATCCTAGAACGCGCTATGTTGACCAAGCTGGCCTCAAACTCATAGAGATCCACCTGTCTCTGCCCTGCCCCTGCCCCTGCCCCTGCCCCCTGCCCCCTGCCCCTGCCCCTGCCCCTGCCCCTGCCCCTGCCCCTGCCCCTGCCCCTGCCCCCCTGCCCCTGCCCCTGCCCCTGCCCCTGCCCCTGCCCCCCTGCCCCTGCCCCTGCCCCCCTGCCCCTGCCTCCCAAGTGCTGTGATTAAAGAGGTGCACCACCATGCCTGGGCAAACCCAAATTCTTTTCAACAGTGGAAAGCCTTATGGAACTAGGGTGGAACAGGTTAGTTAATGTTTTGCTGAAGTACAGGGAAGAAAGAGGCTGGGCTGGATTATAATGGACCTCCTTTGCAATGCTGGGGAAACACCCAGAGCTCTATCAGGTCCTATCAAATACTTGCGAACATCCCCTTGGGCAAGCAAGTGTGCTGAGTCACATTTGCTACCTGGAGGACTAGTGATTAATTAGCCTGGTTTTCCTTGTGTTCTGGGACCTTCTGTAGAACTGCCACACTGTCGAGCCCTTCCTGACTTCCCTCATGGAGGTTTTGTTTGCATATTTCACCTTAGAGAGGGAGAGAAAATGATGTTCATGCTGCCTGTAGGAAATGGGGTGGGGGACTGGCCAGGTGGAACATAACTGTCAGCCCCGGCAGGGAGCAGCAGAATTATGAGGTTAAGGGCAGCCTGGGCTGCACATTGAGTTCCCATCTTTAAAAGAAGTAGAAGATGGGGAAGCTGATGGCTGGTTTGAATCCTAACGTATGAGGGTTGGAGTATGTCTTAGGGTCTTATTGCTGTGAACAGACACCATGACCAATGTAAGGTTTATAAAGGACAACATTTAATTGAGGCTGGCTTACAGGTTCCGAGGTTCAATCCATTATCATCAAGGCGGGAGCATGGCAGCATCCAGGCAGACATGGTGCAGGAGGAGCTGAGTTCTACATCTTCATCCAAAGGAAGCCAGGAACAGATAGAGCATCTCAGGCAGCTAGGAGGAGGGTCTGTCTCCAAGCCCACCCCACAGTGACACACTTCCTCCAACACGGCCACACCTTCTAATAGTGCCACTCCCTGGCCAAGCATCTGCAAACCATCATAGGGTACGACTCTATAGTAAGTATCACAGTTATAGACAAGGTGACTTTGAGGGGGAAAGAAGCCAGGTAAGTAATGACTAAACCCTTTAAACGAAAATGGACCTGATCTGGGGGTGGGTGCAGGAAGATCACGAGTTCAAGGCCAGCTTCTACTACATAAGGACTTGAGGCTGTCTTAGGCAACATGAGACCTCCTCTTTCCATCTTTCTCGCTCTGTCTCTCTTCCTCTCCCCCCCTCTGTCCCCCCTCCCTCTCTCCCTGCCTCTGTCCTTAAACACACATACACACTAAAATTTAAAAGACTTGATGTGGTGGACACCCACAAAAGCTCTATTTCTAGCCGATAGTCTCCGGAAGGATACTAAGAGTAAAGGACAAATCAAGGACTTAAGACTTGGATTGACTTACCTGGGTCCTGGGGATCAAACCTGGGCCATCAATTTCGATGAGCTGGTCCCCACTTCTCTTCCTTTGCTCTCATTTTCTTTCTTGAGTCATAGGTTTTTCCATCTTTTCCCATTTTCCCCCCTCACCACACTTCACTTATAACTGTAATCGGGGGCTGGAGAGACCGCTCAGAGGTTAAGAACATCGTCTGCCCTTCCAGAGGTCCTGAGTTCAATTCCCAGCCCTCTTCTGCCATACAGGTGTACGTGCAGGCAGAATGCTGTATACATAATAAAAAAATTAATAGTAATTGGATAACTGGGTTATGTTTTCCCATGGTGTGTGTGTGTGTGTGTGTGTGTGTGTGTGTGTGTGTGTGTGTGTGTGATGTGTGAGTGTGTGTGTGTGTTTGTGTGTGTGTGTGTATTTGTGTGTGTGTGTGAGTGTGTGTGTTGTGTGTGTGTGTGTATAAATGTGTGTGTGTGTGTATGTGTGTGGTGTGTGTATGTGTGTGTGTGTGTTGTGTGTGTGTGTGTGTGTGTGTGTGTGTGTGTGTGTGTGTGTGTGTGTGTGTATGTGTGTGTTGTGTGTGTGTATGTGTGTTGTGTGTGTATGTGTGTGTGGTGTGTGTGTGTGTGTGTGTGTGTGTGTATATGTGTGTGTGGTGTGTGTGTCTGTGTGTATATGTGTGTGTGTGTGTGTGTGTGTGTGTGTGTGTGTGTACACAAGCATGCAAATGCTAGGAACCCAATACCTCCTGCATGCTAAACTACTCCATGGTGCTGCAACCTCAGAAGAGGGCATCAGATCCCATTACAGATGGCTGTGAGTCACCTTGTGGTTGCTGGGAATCGAACTCAGGACCTCTGGGAGAATAGCCAATGCTCTTAACCACGGAGTCATCTCTCCAGTCTGATTTCATTCTTTCCCTAGCAAAATATTCCATTACTGTGGCTATTCTGCACTTTACAGAAATTTTGGAGTCTTTCCAGTTGGGGCCCTTTTGAATTATGCCACTGTAAACATCCACATATACACTTATTGAAAGTATGTTTTTTCAGTAGTTTGCATTTGGGGGTGGAGGTTGCTAAGAATCAAGCCTAGGGCTTCAGGTATGCTAGATAAATGCTCTACCACTGAGCTACAGCCCCAGGTCCCTTTTTACTTTTTTGTTTGTTTGTTTGTTTGTTTGGGTTTCTCTGTGTGGTCTTGGTTGTTCAGGAACTCTCTCTGTAGACCACGCTGGTGTCGAACTCAAAGATCTGCCTGCCTCTGCCTCCACCTAGGTTTTTTACTTAAAAAAATATACTGGGGGCATTTGGAGTGGACACAGTGGTTGCCACCTCTGAAGAGAGTTACCCCACTTATGACTGGGGTTCTGCATTCAGTATTTCAGAGGCCCCCAGGCAGACTGCAGACTGTGAAGAAAGGTGCAGGATCTCTCATGGGTAAAGAGTGGCTTCGTCACAAATTTACCAGATCAAGAATTCCAGATAAAGTGTTTCAGCCTAGACCTGAAGATCATGAAAAAATATGGTGGGGACCCCCAGAACCCTCATAAACTGCACATTGTTACAAGAATAAGAAGTACGAGGAGGCGTCCATACTGAGAAAAAGATACGATCAAGATGCTCGGACTGCAGAAGGCACACAGCTCGCCCTCAGATCCCAAGAACATCCCGTCCGTGAGTGCAAAGCTGAAGATGGTTAAACACTTGATAACAGCCCCTGAGGCTGCCACGGGGGGCTTCCCACAGAAGAGACCGTGTCCAGCGCATGCCTCAGAGCACTGGGGAGTTAGTTGGTCGTGCATCTGAAGCCTGTGGAGCAGGAAGCGAAGTCCTGACGCCGTATGGCTTCAGCCCACAGATGCACTTACTGAGGAAACTGTTCTCATTAAAGTGTGCTAATCCAGTCCAAAAAAAAAAAAAAAAAAAAATCCAATTTCTTATGGTGGCCTTGAACTCACTTGGCAGCCTAGGCCTTACACTTTCTTCCTTTTTTTCACATTCATATGAGTTCACACCAGAAGAAGGGAATCAGATCCCATTACAGATGGTTGTGAGCCACCATGAGGTTGCTGGGAATTGAACTCATGACCTCTGGAAGAGCAGTCAGTGCTCTTAACCACTAAGCCATCTCTCCAGCCCAGCCTTACACCTTCAATCTTCCCCCATCACTCTTGTGAGTACCAGGGATGACTGCCCTCCCCACCAGGTTCATCCCAGTGGCTTGAATCTGCTCTTCAACAACCAGTGCAATCAACAAGCCGAGACTATAACG
The DNA here is from genome assembly GCF_011064425.1 of Rattus rattus. Taxonomy (NCBI): domain Eukaryota; kingdom Metazoa; phylum Chordata; class Mammalia; order Rodentia; family Muridae; genus Rattus; species Rattus rattus. Next base: position 5,551,727 of record NC_046164.1, read on the forward strand.
TGTTTTGCAGCATCAGTAAATGACTGGGGTTGGGTTTTACATCTCAAAACCAATTAACAGGGTTGGCGAGATGGCTCTGTAGGTTAAGGTGCTGGCCACCAAGTCTGGGAGACCTGAGCTCGATCCCTGGGGGCCACAAAGTAGAAGGAAATTAACGATTCCCTTAAACTTTCACATGTACACATGCGCGCGCGCACACACACACTGTGATAAAAATACACACACACACACACACACACACACACACACTGTGATAAAAATAATCTTTAAAACCATGGGACTTGGTTTCTAAAGCTGGGACTTGACTAGAAGTAGGTTCTCCGTTGACAGTTCAATTATTTACAGTCACATCGAGAAGCTCAGCGGCCGGCCTTCTTTTCTAAGATGTACATATCACTCATCAGCCTGGTAAATAATTAATTTGAGGTCTTGGGCATGAGTTAGCCTTGACCTATTTTTAGATTCTTGATGGGTAGAAATCACAAGTTGTTGGCATGGGGCCTGACACAGAAAATAATTGCGCGGCAGCCGCTTCTCCCAATGAAGAGTGGCCTTGAGTGAGGAAACAAAGGTTAGGAGAGGTTGGGAAAGCTCAGGTCAGCGCAAAGTGGTGGGAACTAACCAAAAGCCAAGGGGATGCGCGCGCATCCTGAGCCGTCTTGGAAGAGGCTGCTCCTTCCGCCGTCATCCTTTCTATTTCCGGTCCCAGCCTGCTGCTGCATCTCCTGCTATGACTCGATGGCTCCCTTGTCTCCATCTTTTGTCTCCCTCACCCCCTTCTCTCTAGCCTGGCCCAGTACAGAAGGTTAACAGCATATTTTCTACTCTCTCATCCTCTCATCAAAATAGTCCATCCCTCCCGCTATGAAAGTCACATTTCTAAAATCCCCAGGCCAAGTCCTCAGTCCCTGTGCTGAGTGCAGACAGGGCTGAGTGTGGAAGTGATATCCATGCTGGGCCGTCTTTGTCCCCAGCAGGAACCACAAGAGACACATATTCAGAATAGCTCATCAGTGGACACCCTCAGGTGATAGCACTTGGCCCACAATGTTTGGGGAGAAGTTAGTAGAGTTAAAACAATAAAACAGAAGTCAACACTCCCTCCCCCGAGCTGAGAGGTCCTCTGTGATCAGCGCATCATAGAAGTGGTTCCACAATACACTGCTGGTGCCAACTCCAGAAATCAGTTGGGAATGGGGGATGGGAGTGGGAGCTCCCTCTGAGCTAACCAAGTTCCGCCATATTTTCAGATCACATCCGAACCCAAGGTGGAGTTACTTGTGTGCTCACCTAAAGCATTCCCTCCTCTTTTTGCACCTTCTGCACTGGCATTCAAACTGTCTTCAGAGGGGTCTCTGAACCCAACAATCTTAAATGTTCTGATGCCCAAAGGACCCTTGCAAGGACAGCGATAAGGCTTTTGCATGTTCATCTCTACTGTAAGAAACTCTCAGGGGAAAATGTCTGCTGTGAGTGGAGCAGAGGTCAGTGTGCTTGCCCATCCTGGGCCCCACACTCCTTGTCCTGGGAACTAACAAGTCCCTCCCGTGTACTCCAGGTCTCCTTGAATGAGTGGAGGCACCTCATCTGCATTTTAAAACACAGAATGTCCCCCAGGGGCCCAGTCCCCACGTCATCATTATAGTTGACCCCAAGTCTTGAACAGTCACACTGTGGACCAAGTGAGCACTCAGCTCCTCCATTTAAGGTGTCCTGGGGGCTTTTCGGGGATCCAGTCTACTTATCTCTTTATAGAGAATTTGCTAGAAAGATATGATTTGATAGCTCTCCTCTCCTCCTTCTCCCCCCCCCCCCCTGAGCTCTAGTCCCATAAATCCTGGGTTGGCCTCACCCTCTCTATATAGATGAATGTGACCTTGGATGTGTGACCCTTCTGCCTCTACTGTCCCAGTACTGGCATTAAGGGTTCTTTAGTGCTGAGGACTAAACCCAAGGCTTTCTGCATACTAAGTGAGCTCTGCCAACTGAGCCACAGGACTCAGGATTCTTATTCATGCAAATGAAATTGAGGAACCTCTCCTGGTTGACTGACTGGGGAATTTGTAGGGGTACTGCTTTGGGGGCATTTGAGACATTTTGCAGTTTTCTGAAATATGAGTTCTGGTCTGCTAATTCTAGAGCCAGTGTCTGTTAGTGGAGAGAGGGAAAGACTAGGTGTTTGCAGATTTGGACCCTGAACCAGGACTTGTTACCAGATGACTGTAGGCCATAGTCTGTGTAAAGGAGATGCTAGGAGCCCTCATCAAAGCCTGGGTCACTGGGACACCAGGGACAGTCAGTGATGGAGGAATGACACGAGGAACTCTTCCTTACGAGGTAAAGAAAAGATTGTGCTAAATTTCCTTAGTTCACATTTTATTAATGCAAAGGAAAAGATTTTAAACCGAGAACTCGTGGGCTGGCCACACAGTACAGCAAGTAAAGGTGCTCGCCCCTAAACCGGACAGATTGATTAAACCCCCAGACCCACATGGTGGAAGGAGAAACCCAAGTCCTGCAACCTGCCCTTTGACCTCCACTAGAGCTCTGTAACTCGTGCAATTTTAAAATTAGTAATAAATAAAAGGAGAGTTACTTAAACTATGTTTACACTACTGTGAAGAAATATCTACTCGATTCTCAGAAATTGTGGGGTTATACTAATAAGCATGTTTCTAATAAGGAATAAGAGAGCAACTTTCAGTAATGATCACAAAATATCAAACCACCCCATATTCTGATATGTAAGTGAGAGGTACTTCAGGGATGCTTTGACCTTACGACCTCCGAAATCTTTAATGGCTTTCCCTCTGACATCTGGGACCCTAATTATTATTCTCTATGATGTTCGCCCCGTAACAGCCCCTGTCACAAGATACGCACTTGGCCAATACTTGCCGTGGTTGAATGGAGCTTTTTCTAATGACTTTGAAAGATGGAGGCAAAGAGCAGAAAGGTTTCATTAAAGCCCAGGGTTTCCTTTCATGTTCTCATCCCCGCCCCACCCCCACTCCCTTTCATCACATCATCTGTGTGACCTAGAGGACCGGGACTGGTCCTTCATATTCTGCAGTCCTCTGGGGACATGTCTGGAAATGACTGTTTCTAAGCCTGTCGTCTAATAAGAGGGAGACCAGGCATCCAAGTCTGTCTCTGAGGGTTCTCGTTTGCTAGGGAACATTGGCACTGGTCCAGGACCTTGAGGGCTAGAGCAAAAGTCCCTTTTAGTGTAAGTGACGCAAACTCGCTCAGACACAAAGGCAGTTAGTGAATTCACAATGGGAAGCAAAGAGATCACGGACAGCAAAGTTCACCGGATCTGGGGAAAGGTGAGGCCTGTTCTCCTGTCCATTCCCTCCTCTCCACTGGTTGTCTTTTTGTGCCCATAGCTGGGAACGTGGTTTCCAAGGCTCCAGATACAGCACACTCTCATGGAACTGAAAAGTGCTGTCTATCTGGAAGTGTAGAAATCCTGAATGAGGCCTCTGGTTGGTTCTGCTTGGGTCATGGACTAGGATATTTGGTGGCCTCTGAGAACTACTGGATGCAGGGGTAAAAAACACTGTTGTCAAATGAGAGATGCCTTCCACCAGAAGGGAGTCTGCTGTAAGAGCTGGGTGTGTTTCCAGGGGCCCGGGAATTAAGTCATCTTCATGAGTGTGTGTATGATGTGTGTGAGAGAGAGAGACAGAGAGAGAGAGAGACAGAGAGACAGAGACAGAGACAGAGACAGAGACAAAGACAGAGACAGAGACAGAGGTCCTAAAGTGAGAACCAGGGACCACATGAATTTCACTTACCCTTGTCTCTCAGGAACAAGATATTTCCCTACTGAGAGTTTCTCTCTCTCTCTCTCTCTCTCTCTCTCTCTCTCTCACACACACACACACACACACACACACACACACAGAGACAGAGAGAGAGAGAGAGAGAGAGAGAGAGAGAGAGAACACAGAACACATACACTTTATTAGTTAAGTTCTACTCAATGCCTTCATCTGTGCTAAACCAGGGGCCGAGTCCAGTACTAGACGGAAACCACACACACACACACACAGATACAGAGAGACAGGGTGCCAAAGAGGGACCAGAACCATAGAGATTTTCCAGGGCTATTTTGTGTTAAACCAGTGGCTTTAGACAGTGACTAAATTTGGGACCATACAGGTCTCTGGTGCTTTTTTTTTTTTTTTTTTTTTTTGGTTCTGTTTTTTGAGCTGGGGACCAACCCAGGGCTAAACTTTAGGACCACCACTGAGCTCTCCCCTCTGGTGCTTTTTATACATGTGTCTGAGCACCATTTGGAATGACGTCATTTCTTCTTTTGGCTACGGGGGACATGGGAAGGATGAAGGATGAGGAGTGGAATGGGAGAGCATTGAAGCAATGATGTTTTCATTTGAGCTCTTAAGTTTTAATCATTTCTCAAATTGTGCTTCCTGGGTTCATTGATGTAGTTTATCATGGACTAGATCTCTTTGGGTCATCTAATTCAGTTGCCCGGCTAGTTCTTAAACCCCAAAGGACCATCCAAGGTGAGACTAAATACTACAGTCACCTGGGATGTCTACATCCAAAGCGAGTCTTTGATCTGTAGATAATGCTGATATTAAATTACGGTCTCCCTATATGGAGCTCAAATCTAGATTCCTATAATTTATACTCCTGGATATTATAGTTATTTCCTGGGTCACAGAGAAGCCATCTAATCTCTCTGTCTCTTGGCAGTGTTTCAAGACTTTGAAGAGCCAAGCGTGTCTCTATGAGTCTCCTTTTTCTTCCTTGCTTCATTTTCACGAGCTGTTGATGGTCAAAATGATCATGATGATAGCAACATTAGAAATAGTAACATTTATTGGGTATAGAATTTGATACGGTGCCGACTGTTGGCACACACCAATAGGATATGCTGCAGACCATGATATATCAGGTGTTACCCTAGTCAACATATGTTCATATTTTCATTTGAATATGTGTTTATATGAATGTCACAATAATAATATAAAGAAAATAGAAATCAAACTTCCACATCAAATAAGGCTTAGAGACGTTAAACAAGGTGCCCAGAGTTACACAGCTCTTAAGTAACAGAGGCTAACTTTGAACCAAGAACTCTGGCTCCTGGGCCTTCTCTCTTAGCACCATTACTAAAAGATATGTGAGCCTAGTAGTCCCCATCTCTCTCAGAATGAAATTCAGAAGTAGACACCATCCTGCAGGTGTTGTCTGGCCATGAACTACATTTTTCTACTTTGTACATTTCTGTTAATGCCATCTAGGCTCTCATTAGCCTGATGCTTTAAGTCTTAGTTACTGTCCTGTGGCTGGGAAGAGACACCGTGACCAAGGCAACTTATAACAGAAAGCATTATATTGAGAGCTTGCTTACAGTTTTAGAGGATGAGTCTGTGGCCATTGTGGCAGGGAGCCTAGCAACAGTCAGGCTCTGGAACAGTACTGGGAGTTTATATGTGATTCACAAGCAGGAAGCAGATGTGGGGGAGACAGAGGGAAGGAGAGACAGAGACAGTGAGAATGATTGGGCATGGTGTGGGCATTTGAAACCTAGAAGCCCACTCCCAGTGACACACCTCCTTCATCAAGGCCACATCTCCTAATCCATCCTCAACAGTCCACCAACTGGGAACCAAACATCTAAATATTTGAGCCCATAGGGCCCATTCTCATTTAAACTACCACAGGATGCTACCACCAGCATAGTTTATGCTGGCTAGTTTACATCAACTCGATCCAAGCTAGAGTCATTGGAGAGAAAGGAGCCTTCGTTGAGAAAATGCCTCCATAAGATCTGGTTGTTAAAAAAAAAAAAAAATCTGGTTTTAGGCAAAACTATTGGACATTTTCTTAATTAGTGATTGATGGGGAATGGCCCAGTCCATTGTGGGTGGTGCCATCCCTAGGCTGGTGGTCCTGGGTTCTGTAAGAAAGGCTGAGCAAGCCATGGCCTCTGCATCAACTTCTGCCTTCAGGTTCCTGCCCTGATTGAATTCTGTCCAGACTTTCTTCAATGAGCAATGTGGAAGTGTAAGCCAAATAACACTACGCCCCCAGTTGCTTTTGGTCATGGTATTTTATCACAGCAATGTTAACCCTAAGACATAGTTCTTTGCCATATTGTGTTTAATCTGAATCTAAGCAAGAGGAAATGATAATCAAATACAAGTTTGGGGGAAACAAACAAGACAACTGAATTCTATAAAACAGTTAATGTCTTGGGGGGAAAAGTTATTATCTGGAAAGAAAAAATATGACAAAAGCCAGGTGAGTGTAGAAGAATGAGAAGTCTTAGAAATATGGTTGTTAGGGGCTATAGAGATGGTTCAGCTCTTAAGAGAGCCTGCGAAGGACCTGAGTTCAGTACCTAGCACCCACTTCAGGCAGCTCATAGTACCTGTAATTCCAGCTCCAGGGATCTGATATCCTCTTCTGGACTATATTGATACTTGAACTCATGTGCACATAGCCATACATATGAATACATGCATTTATTTTAAATTAAAATAAATCTTAAAAGCCATGGTAACTAAATATGATAAATGAACTTTGATTGGACCCTAGTTTTATGTTTTCATTTTAGCTCTAAAGGCCATTCTTGAGATCCTTGGGAAGTTTGAAAGTATACTCTATGATCTATGATGATAGAATACTAATGTAAGCTTTTTCAATGTGATACTATAGTGATTTGAGAAACTGTGTTTTCTCTTGGAAAGTATAAGATATTAAGAGATTATGAAAAACAGTATGGAGGTAAGCCTTTCTAAAACTGTAACTAAAACTACCATATATTTCGTCAATTCTACTGCTCACTATAGATCCAAAGTTTACTTAAAAAAAAAATTCTTGTACATTTGCATTTACCGTAGCACTATTCACAATAGCTAAAGTGGGGACCTAACCTAGACTCCCATCAGTAGATGAATGGATAAAGAAAACTTGCTACATTATAACAAGTGGGCGGTTGTTCATTCATAAAAAGAGTAAAGTCTTGTCAACTGCAACAATGTGGATGGAGATAGAGCTCCTGATTTTGTGATTGAGCTCTGAGGTTCAGTCTGTTAGGCGTACTGAATCCATTTTGACTTAGTGGTTTCAACTTATGATGGTTTTATCAGAACATAGCCCTGTTGGAAAGCAAGGAGCAGAAATATGTTATTTTTTTAAAGATGGGAAGGGAAAGGAACATGCATGGTGCGGTAACATGGGTTATTTTCTTCTTCCATATTAGAGATCAAACCTAGGGCCACATGCACAGTAGGAATGCTCTAACCACTTAGCTTCATTCCCAGCCTCAAATGGTGAAGAGTCCAAAATTTTCATTAGACCTTTCCTTTTCAAACGTTTGGAATTTTTTTCGTTTGGAATTTTTTTCAAAGATTTATTCATTTATTATATATAAGTACACCGTAGCTGTCTTCAGACACACCAGAAGAGGGCATCAGATCTCATCACAGATGGTTGTGAGCCACCATGTGGTTGCTGGGATTTGAACTCAGGACCTCTGGAAGAGCAGTCAGTGCTCTTAACCACTGAGCCATCTCTCCTGCCCTGGAATTTTTTTTTTTTTTAATCCTTCAAAATAAAAACTGGGGGGAGAAACCCCATTATAATAACAAAGAAAACCATTCCTTTGCCTTCAGGGTGTTTTAGGGCAGGCGTCATAGTGGTGATGGTGCAGGACTGTGGCAGGTGAAGCAGTGTTGGCACAGTTTAGGGAGTTAGAATGAGTTTCCATGAGGAGACTCTTCAGGGCCTTAGAGGAGTTGGCTGCCAGGGTGAGGCTGGTCTGGGGCGGTGCCAGACAGACAAGGGTGTTTGGTGCAGATGGCAGGAATAGAAGCTGGAGACAGGCAGGAAGCATTCTACAGAGAAGCTGGGCTTTTATCTTGAACACCAATAGGCTGTGGAACTTCAGGGGACCTGTGACCTGGACAGATGGTTGTTTGAGGACTAGCGGTGGCGGGGATTGGAGATAAATAGCTGTAAAGTTGGTGGGACAAAGGAGCAAGCCAGATGAGGAGTGAGACTTAGCAAGGGAGAGATGGGCGGTCAGGAATGGAAAGCAGAGATATAGGCAAATTTTTGGTTTTAATCTGAAGAGAGAGACTTCTGGTATACCCAGGAGCAGAACCCATCAGAGTGTTGGAATGGTCACCAGGGAGCCGCAGTGATGGATGAAGCAAGTCCCAGGCACACAGGACCTGGGGCTAAGTGGGAGGAGCCTCATCTTCATGGAGATGATGAGACAGAACCCAAACATAAAAGAGATAGGGAACCTTGGACATTTTTGGGCCATGGTGAGAGCCAAGGGAGAGCCGGGCAGGGTGAAATCCAGGGAAGTCTGCTTGAGAAGGAGAGGAAGAAGGATATGAGTTATCTTTTCAAAGGGAGGCCAAAACACAGACACACCAGAGGGGATTCTCATACCCAAAAGGGTCATCAATGGTTGGAATGTGGAGAGAGGGGGCCAGAGTCTTGTTGAGTCTCTGGACTGGAATCCTGTAATTAATGAACCGTACTCCCTGCTCCATATACCTGTGTGGGAAGGTGTTCAGTTTCAGCACCAACCCTTTCAAGGGCAGCTTCTATAACTTCATAGCCAGAACTTCAGGGAGCCGGGTGTCCATGCCCATTCATCGTTCCTGGGCACATGGGTGGCTCCTGAGAGCTTGGTTTTGGAAAAAAAAGAGAGCGTTCCCTCTCCATACTTACTACATTAACTTTTAAATACCTCGGCGTGAGAGTGGCCTGCCACAGGCTCCCGCTGTGGAATTTAACAAGCATGGTGGCTTCTAGAAACTGTGGTCCAAAGATGGACATGACTGAACTCGGGCAGAGACCATTTCCTCTGACGCTGGTTTCTTTCCCCATCTTCTAGTTCTGCTTCCCAGGTGACAGCTTCGCCATTCGTATCTGCTCCATGTTACTCCCCAGTCTTCGTCCTTCCAGAAGAGCTGAGCGCCTCAGCCCAGCACAAGTCTAGCCTGGTAGGATCAGGGGCACAGGTACTGCTTATCCTGGCCCTGACTGCACAGGAGTACCCGGTGATGGAAACCTGGGCACAGCGGACAGGAAATAATTAGTTATTCCCCGTGCAAGAGTCTAAACCATAGAAGTTCATGGCATCCAGTTAGGTTCAGAGACCCTCAATAGGACTTGAAAAAAAAATTTTAAGTTTTAGCACTGACAATGTAGTAAGGTATTTGTGTCACATTCATGATGCCTCGGAGTTTCTCTCCAGCGCCATGTAAACAGAGCAGAGTGACACATGCCTGCAATCCCAGCACTTGGTGGGTGAAGGAGGGGAGGTCAGAAATGCAGAGTCATCCTTGCCTATATTCCAAGTTCGAGACCAGCCTGGGATACGTAAGACCATGGATCAGAAAATAAAATTTGAATAAAATGTAAAACTGATTGTAGATGTAGGATGTTGGGTGTGGCACTACCAGAGATCTGATGTGCCTTTTACCTGATGGCTCAGTCTTACATCATTATAGAACGACGTCACAGCCAAGGACTTGATGCTGGTATGGTGTACATATGTAGTACCATGTAGCACAACCAGGACACAAAGCTGTCACATACAGTAAGCATCTCCCTCACACACTATATTTGTACAATCCACCCACGCCCACTCCTCCCCATCCCTAACCCCTGACCAACACTGTTTTGTCTTCTATTTCTAATTTTGTCATTTTAAAAATATTATACAAATATTCCCTTAAATTTCTGAGTGATAAACATTTCATGGTTTGAGTGTTTAACAGCGTGTTTGACCACTTAACTGTGAAGGGATATCTTGGCTGTTTACAGTTTGTACTATTGCTGTAACAAACGGATGTAAGGCGTGGTGGCCCACACCCTTAATCCCAGCACTTGGGAGACAGAGGCAGGGGGGCCTCTAAGCTCCAGGACAGCTTGGTCTGTATAGCGAGTTCCAGGTCACCCTGAGCTACATAGTGAGAACCTGCATATGTGTATATACATGTGCGTGTGAATGTAGCTGTGTGCATATGTATGTGTGTACATATGTGTGTCTGCTATGTCATGTGTATTTATAAACAGATCATCATGTGTGCAGGAATCTCCATTTCTCCGAGTTAATTCTCCGGGAGTGCATTTGCTGGACCATAGAGTAAGAATATGTTTGATTTTCAAAGAAGCTACCAAACTCGTTCCAGAGTGACGATCACATTTTGGGTTTCTCCCGTATTTGCCAGAATTTGATAAGATTTTTATTTTAATTATTTTAGCGGCTGTGTAATGACGCCCCAGTGTGGTTTTAATCTGCATTCCCCTAATGGCCAATGGTGTTGAATATGCTTTTATGTATTTACGATAATAAGCCCTTCATGTCTTTTGCCCGTTTTTTTTTTTTTTTTTTTTTTTTTTTTTTTTTTTTTTGGTTCTTTTTTTTTTTGGAGTTGGGGACCCAAATCTAGGCCTTCCTCCTAGGTAAGCACTTCTACCACTGAGCTAAATCCCCAGCCCCCAGCCGTTTTTTTTTTTCTAATGGGATTGTTTTTTTTTTAAGAGTTTTTCATTTTATTTTATGTTTATGGGTGCTTTGTTTGCATGTATGCCTGTGAACCATGTGCATGTCTGATACCTAAGGAGCTATAAGAGGGTGTTAGATACCCTGGAATGGGGTTACAGATGGCTGTGAGCTGTCATATGACGCTAGGACTCAAACCCAGGTCCTCTAGAAAAGTAGCCGGTTTGTTTGTTTGTTTGTTTTTGTTTGTTTGTTTTGAGGCATAACCTTGGCTGTCCTGGAATTCACACTGTAGACCAGGCAGGCCTGGAACTCACAGAGATCTACCTGCCTCTGCCTCCCAAGTGTCGAGATAAAAGGCGAAGTGTGCCTGGTCGCTCCTAACTGAGCCATCCCACCTCTGATACTTCTCTTAAGGAAGTTTTCAAATTGTTTTGTCTTGTCTGGGTCTTGTTTTGTTTGAGATAAAGTCTCACAGTGTAGCCCAGGCTGGCCTTAAACTTGCTGTTTAGCCTAAGTGGACCTCGAAAGCAGCCGTTGCCTTGGTTTCCCGAGTTCTGGGGTTACAGTCATGCTCCAGCTCTAAGTTCTTTGCCCAGTATCCTTCAGAGCACTGTCTAGGTTGCCCAGTATCCTTCAGAGCACTGTCAGTTGCTAACTCCAAGGCCGTCACTGCTTCAACACGGATATGACCTCAGTCTTTCATTATTCCACACAGTCATGCCCTCCCCTGTATCGCAGTGCAGACAGTTTTTCTGATTCCCAGCTTCCTCAGCCATTTCCTGACCCCCGAGAACAGCCTGGATCTTGTGTCTAAGCTTCTTCTTGGCCCCATGATGTGTTGTGAACTGCATGAAAGCTTCAGAAATTAGACCTCTTCCCTGGACCCACATGTATTGTGAAGTAAATTACAGAAGCTAGGTAGTTCTTGTGCATTTGTCCTCCACACCCCACTCCCTTCCTCTATTGTACCAACCAGTGTAATGTGTCTCTTACCCTGAGCACACAGGAAAGAGGATGTGATAGTTTGAATGAAAATGGCAACTGAATAGGCTCATGCATTTGAATACTCAGTCCCTAGCTGGTGGACCTGTTTGGGAAGGATTCGGAGGCGTGGCTTTATTGGAGGAGGTGTGTCACTGGGAATGGGCTTTGAGGTTTCAAAGGTCCATGCCATTTCCAGTTAGCGCCCTCTGCCTCCTCCTTATGGATAGGCATGTAAGCTCTCCGCTACTGCTCCCGCACCGTGCCTGCCTGCCTGATGCTATACTCCCTACCATCAAAGCCATGGGCTCACCCTCCGAGGCTGTAAGTCCCTACGAGCTGTTTCTTTTACAAGTTGCCTTGGTCATGATGCCTTATCACATTAATAAAAAAAAAAAAAAAAGAAGTAACTACAACAGTAGCAGACTCTGGGAACAGGACCCTCTGAAAATCATGGTCTCCTTTGAACATCACCAGTTTGCAGCCGTGGCAAGGGAATCTGGAAATGTGGGAGAGACAGCCACAGGAGGAAGTATTAGGTGTCCTGCCAACCAGGACAATAGCCTTTGCCTAGGCAGTGTCTCTGGAAGGTTATTTTTAACTGCCACATCATAAAGTAAACGTTTGCCCTTGATAAGTGCCCCGTTCACTGGCTGGTTCTAAACTCTGGTCAGAGAGATCACCGGAAGAGCCCAGGAGTGGTAGGAAGCAGGAGTCTGGGCGAGGGCTGCCAGCTGAGACAGCCTTGACAGAGCAAACAGTCGGCCTGCCCTGTGTGCAAGAGCTTGCGTCACCTGGCCATGAGGCGCCGTGGAATTTGTGGAATGGATTGTTCTCTTGCGGCCGCCCAATATCCCAGAATAATAGGAGCACACATTCTTAGTTTTATGTAAGAGCTAATAAGGACTGCTCTGCCCAGCCGAGCAGAGGCGAGGAGCACAGCGGATGCCAAACTGCGTGCCTTTCTTCCCTTGCTTCCTCCTCCTGCCCTCTCTTAACCCTGAGGAAGAAAAGGGGGACAGAGAGAGGAGAAAAGGAAGACCCACTGTACAGGGGTCATTGGAATGTGGCATGGCTGTTGGAAGATAAACACAAAGAGTGGAAATATAAAAGAATGGGTTTCTCACTTCCTAGAAAGTTTCCTCCCTCCCTGCCCCCCCCTCCATTCTTCCCTCTCACCCCTCCCTCCACTTCTCCCTCCCTTTCTTATTTTCTTCCTTCCCTTAGAACCCTGGGTCAGTATATCCCCAGCTGGCCTCAAACGCCTTGTGTAACTAAGGAGACATTTTCAATGTCTGATCCTTCTGCCTCCCCCTCCAGAGTGCTGGGATTACACTCGTGTGCTACCTACCATACCTGCATTATGAGGTGTTGGGCATGGAACCCTAGGGTTTAAGGCATGCTGGGTAAGCAGTCTACAGCTGAGCTCATACCCCGCCCAGAACTTTCCTTTTGTTTCAGTGTTGAATTTCCTCAGTGAATACCTCTCTACAACAAAGCTCAGAGGGATGACGTAGCTATTACTAGGCTGAGATCATCTGTTTAGATCTAGGAGCTGAGACAGTTGCCTTCTCAAAACACAGCATTTGAAGGTTGTCCCCCCCCCCCCGTACATATAATTAAAAATCAACAACAGCTCCAGCTGGGTGAGACAATAAAAAATCTTGATTAATTCAGCTCGAAATAGTTCAGAAGTAAAGGAGCCGGGGGTTGCTTTGACTTGGTAAATTTCCAGACATGCATTGCCTTGTATGGTACCTATTTATTTATTTACATATTTATTTATTTATATTTAATGTACATTGGTGTTTGGCTGCGTGTTTGTCTGTGTAACGGTGTCAGAAGCCCTGGTACTGGAGTTACAGACAGGTGTGAGCTGCCCTGTGGATGCTGGGAATTGAACCTGGGTCCTTTGGAAGAGCAACTGGTGTTTTTAACTCCTGAGCCATCTCTCCAGCCCATATGGTATCAATTTCAATCCGAGGCCTGCTCCAGTGTTTCAGCGTTCATCTCCCTAAAGCATCTCCCTTTCTTCCTACAACTCCTCAAGAGGGTCCACAGGGCTGTCTGCATGGTCCAGGAGTGGTTGTAAGGACAGGTGGGGTGTCATGGGCCGCTGGACTCAGGCTGGCCTTTCTGGGTTGGTTCCTGCAGCAGGGTGGTGGGATTAAATGCTCTGCTGATTTAAACATCGTGAGTGTTCACAATGAAGGATTTGAGGACAGACACGGGGGCAACAACCGAAATGTTATCACTATATCTTATAAAAGGTTAGTCCTACTTCCGAATTGAAGGTAAAATTTGCTTGAGAGAGAATTTAGCTCATTCTGAAACGTGAGGTAAGACATCTGAGAAACGATGAACTAATTTATACCAAAACGTGTGAACGCAGGCAGGAAAAATATCAGTTGAGCTAAGAAGCAATTATATTTCTCTGCAACTGAATGAAATTCACTCATAAGCCCTAACTTCTACTTACTAACAGAAAACTGTGCCTTCTCTGATTGAAGATAAATTCAGTTACTTCTTGCTTAAAACTCAATCTTTTATAAGTTCTTAATCAATTCAAAAATTTTCTTTTCTTCCCATTCATGGCTCTGCAGGTCTCCTTGTAAGATTGTAACACCAGAGGCTGTGAAGTCCCCCTGGGAGGACAGTCCCCTCTTGTGACATCGCTTTCACTTTGGATTCTGCCCCCAAGTTCTAACCCCAGCTAACACCCACCACAGTCTCACCCTGCTTTCAACTCCTAGTCCAAAATTTGTCCAAGCATTCCCAATCCTCTGGCATTTTCTCAGCCATGCTCAAATGGGCACGGAGGATGTAGGGAGCCATGGGGAGACCTCAGGGGCCCCTCCATGGAAAGAGTGGGCATGGGAGAAGCATGGGGTAGAATTGTCTATCAAGTGCACTCTCACTGAGCAGGCCTGGGACTACTGGTGTTCTAACAGCCACTCACAGTGTCCTACAGATCTCTAAGACTCTTCCCTTACAGAATTTCCAGTGGGGAGTTGAGGCCCAAGTCTTCTTCCGAGAGTCCCCAAACCAGCTGAAGTTTCTAGTGCTTCCATCCCTGGTGTTTGGTCCTGGAAGCAGCCACCCTGACTCTTTTACTGTCCTTCATTATTCTCTTGGCTTTAGTCCACTCTATTAAGGATTTAGCAACCACACACATATAAAAAAATTTATTCTGCCAGGAGGTGGTAGTGAATGCCTTTAATTCCAGCATTCAGGACACAGAGGCAGGTAGATCACTGTGACTTTGAGGCTAGCCTGTTCTACAGAGCAAGTTCTAAGGACATCCAGGGCTACATGGAGGAACCCTGTCTTGAAAAGCGAAAAAAAAAAAATTCTATTTAGTTTGGTGGAGGGCACTTACATAATTTTATATTATTTGGAGTTTCTGGCAAAACCAAATTTTCTTTTTTTTTTAAAGATTTATGTATTTATTATATACATGAGTACACTGTCGCTGTCTTCAGACACACCAAAAGAGGGCATTAGATCCCATTATAGATGGTTGTGAGCTACCATGGGGTCACTGGGAATTGAACTCAGAACCTCTGGAAGAACAGTCAGTGCTCTTAACCACTGAGCCATCTCTCCAGCCCCCAAATTTTCTTATTTAGTATTTTGTTCTAGGTCTGGACAACAGTGAGTGTCTTAGTTAGGGTTTTACTGCTGTGAACAGACACCATGACCAAAGCAACTCTTATAAAGGACAACATTTAATTGGGGCTGGCTTACAGGTTCAGAGGTTCCATCCATTATCATCAAGGTGGGAGCATGGCAGTGTCTAGGCAGGCATGGTGCACGCTGAGCTGAGAGTTCTACATCTTCACCTGAAGGCTGCTAGCAGAAGACAGGCTTGCAGGCAGATAGGATGAGAGTCTAAAAGCCCACACCCACAGTGACACACCTACTCCAACAGCACCACATACTCCAATAGTGCGACTCCCTGGGCCGAGCACATACAAACCATCACAGTTACTGAAGTCAGGTGAGTGGAAACAGCTTGCAGCTGTAGTCCCAGAACTTCTACAGAAAGATGGGAAGTGACAACAAGGGGAGCTAAAGCATGCAGTACAGTGGCAGGGATAATAAAAGAGACCCTGCCTAGAAAACAAGATGGTTGGCTTCCAGGAGCTGATGCTGGCAAGATGGCTCAGTGGGTAAAGGCTTTGCTGCAAAGCCCGGCAACCCAAGTTTGATATTTGGGAGTGCACATGGTGGAAGGAGAACACTAAATACTGCAAGTGTTCTCTAAAGAAAATCCATACACTCGCCAAAGCACACACATACCTACGCTCCTTCCCTTCCATGAAATAAGAAAATAAATAGTCTTTAAACACTAACATTATAATGCATGGTTAATGCAGATAAGGCAAGTGTAGACAAAGCAACAGTGAGTATTACTATTTCGTATCGTTTTCAGAGAGGGTTTTACACAGACAGGCCTCAGACTTGCTGGGCAGCAGATAAATTTGAATTCCTAATCTTCTACCTCTTTAGAGGTGGTTCTGATGCTAAGGTCCTGTTCCCTAGTTGGTTCTTGATCTAACAGTAAAGACACCATGGGCTAATTGCTGGGCGGAAGGAATAGGTGGGACTTCTGGGTCCCCTCAGGCAAACTAGCAGATGCAGGATAGAAGAGAGAGAGTTCATGATGCTTTGGAAAGAAACAAACCGTGTGAGATCTCGGGAGAAGCGACCATAGCCTTCTTCTCTAGGCAGGAGGATGGAATGTTGAGCTGGGACTAAAGTAACTGAGCAACTGAAGTTGAGAACAGATTTAGGGAGCTGAGCTAAGAGTGTTGGGAAGGGTGTGCTAGCCATTGAGCCAATAAGGCATGTTGAAATTGAACAACTGTGTGTGTCTGTGTTTTTTATCCCACAGATCCGATATTCTCTTGGGTGGGGGCTCCGTAGCACAGTCCGTTCACTCAACAACCTCTATCTCTCAAGTTCCAACATTATAGGCACTGTGTGGCTTGAATAGGAATGGCCCCATAGACTCATATATTTGAATCCTTAGTCATCAAGGGGCATTGCTTGAGAAGGATTAAGAGGTGTGGCCTTGTTGGAGCAGATGTGGCCTTGGAGGAAGTGTGTCGATGGGGGCGGGCTTTGACGTTTCAAAAGCCCCAGCCAGGCTTAGTGGCTCTCTCTCTCTCTCTCCCCGCTGCCTGTGGATCTGGATGTGGACTCTGTGCTGCCATGATGGGGGAGGATCCCCATCGTGATAATAATGAGCTCTTCACAGAAGTAGAACACAAAGACAGGGTTGTACCATCATTCTCACTGCAATCATTATTGAAGATTAGCATCATTAAGAAGACACTTTTCCATCTGTACTGAGACCGAAGGAAAGGTACATTAAGGAAGATCCTTCCTCCTGAAGGCTCCAGGATATGAGAGCCTATTGCTAGACTGTCTCAGCAGCCAGCTTCTGAGTAATGACACAGAGACGTATTTGTTTATGAAGCCGAGGCCTTACAGCTGAGGCTTATTCTCAAGTAACTTATATAACTTCTGTATAACTTAATAACCCGTTTGTCCTAATCTAAGTTCTGCCACGTGGCCTGTTACCTCTCCTTCAGGCCTGGCGCCGTCTCCTTCTTCCCTGTCTCACTGGCTGGTGAATCCCCTGCACCTGATTCCTTCCCGGAGTTCCTTTCTCTGCCTGAATGTTCTGCCCTTCCTCTCCTGCCCTGCTATAGGCTGTCATCTCTTTATTGAACCAATCAGAAGGTGACAGAGAATAATGCTGATGAATTCACTGGGACAGGTGATGTTTCATAAAAGTTATACCAAGGTCCAGCCTGTACTCAACTCTCTGGTACAAAAATCAATATTAGAATAATACAAAGACAATCTTTACACATTGCACAAGAAGATTATTCCAACAAAAGCCAAAGTGGTACCCTGCTGGAAAGGAATGTCCAAGAAAGCCAGGTTCAGGGACTGGAGAGATGGCCCAGGGGTTAAGAGCCCTGGCTGCTCAGCAGAGGTTTGATTCCCAGCATCCACATATGGTCCAAAACTGTCTGTAGTGCTAGTCACAGGAGATCTGACACCCTCTTCTGGCCTCCATGAACACCAGACACGCATGTGGCACACAGACATACATGCAGGCAAAACACTCATACACATAAAAAATATAAGTAACACTTAAATATAAGTAAAAGACCAGATTCAGCTGCTGGGCACCTAGAGGCTGGTACAACTGTGGTCCAGGAGGCCCAGCTACATCTCAAGCTGACATTAAAACATGGTGTTGCCTACCTAGTGCCTATTTTGCAGCATAGAGACTGCAGGAATTATGGGATCACAGAGCCTCACACTCAGGTTCTGGAGACAAGCCTATGGGGCCAGGCATTGTGAAGCAGCGCGCTCTCCCCCCCCTCCCCCCCGCTCTGTGCCCAAAGCTTTTCTTAAACGATATTCGCAGCATCTCCAGCAACCTGGGGTCTCCATCACAGTTCAGGCTTCCCCCTCAGAGCTCCAGGCTTTGTCTACTCAAGGGCTCCCTCCAGACAAAGTGATACATGGATATTTTGGATATTTAACGATATTATGGATATGTAAGCCTAAATTGTGATGGAGACCCTAGGGTATTGAGAATACCAGGTTAGAAGTGTCTTCTAAGTCAAGCTTCTGGCACCAACCAGAGATAGCCCACATGTACTACAGGGTGCAGGTTTTTCCTTTCCCTGGAAGTTCTAATTGTGTGTGTTTTGTTGTTGTTTTTTTTTTTGTTTTGTTTTGTTTTCTGAGACAGTGTTCCCCTTGGCGGCCCTAGGTGTCCTGGAACCCACTATGTAGATCAGTCTGGCCTCAAGGAACTCATGAGGATTATCTACCTCTGCCTCCTGAGTGCTGGGATTGAAGGTGTGTGGTACCACATACAACTGAAGTTCTCATTTTAAACAGTGAAAAGAAGACATAGGTTTGTAGGTTATCTCATCGCTGGAGTGTTAGTGTGACAGGTCCCTTGAGTTTCATCCTCAGCACATATTAAAAGTGAGGATGAGAAAGGCCCTGTCTGTAAGTAGTGTGCTTGCAGGACAAACAAGGAGGCTTTTGGAAAACAAATCAAAACAAACCTATGGGGGTTTCTATGGTTTCCTCTAAGGCACAGACAGACATGGTGTCAGATAAACATTAGGTAAAGTCTAGCTACACCCTAGGAGGCTGTCAAGTCACAACTCATCCATTTCTCTCTTTTTACATCATCGGCTTCATGAACATCCTGCAAATTATGCTTGTAGCATAAGGCTGCATTGACTTCTAGAAGGTCAGTGGACTGCACAGCTTGACTTTATCCTTCAGGTTGTATCTCATCTTCATAGACTTGTAACCTCAGTTCTGTGCTTTCATTAGACAACTCCCCTCAAACAGACAGCAGTTCCCTCAGAGGAAGACTGTGTGTGTGGCTGCCTTTAGTCTCTGCCATTGTCTTCTAAAGGCAGACAATGCCTCTGCTGTTCTAGATGAAGGAGCTACAAACACAGGTAGAGAGTATAACTAGGGAAGAGATCCAGGGAGAGTTTGTCTCTGGGTAAAGGCTCAGGCCACATGCGCTTTCCCTTTAGTGCAAGGTGAAGCGGTGTTTTAGATGTGCTGGGAGAGATTGGACTCCCCTTGATGAACTGCCATAATATGTAGAAGATGAAGCCTCTCCCAGCTCTCTTGTCTGTCAGCCATAATTACATTTTCATCATGGAGAGTAAATGCAAATTCCTGCAAGGCATTCAGCATGGCACTCACCAACCAGCAGGATGCCTGGTCCACATAGCTCTCCATCAGCCGTACCATCTAGTTTACATTGGGGGAAAAAGTGCCTGAGTGTAAATTACCTCCCACGCCAGCGCATGAAGGGAATGCCAAGGCTGTGAGGAAGACCATCAAACAAGGTGCTTGTTCCAGGAATGACAGCCTTTGGAACAAACTCCAGCTCTGTCTGCCAGCTCACTCTTAAAGGCTTCCTTCCTGTGGCAGTAAATTGCTAGGAAAGTATAAACCTTTTGATCCCTATTCCCTTGAGAGTAATAAAGCCCCACCCCACCCCCCATTTGAAATCCTACTACACTCCATGTCAGATGTAAAGGAAGAGTCAGGGTTGAGATTGTTTTTACACATGTCTCTTGTCTTGATAAGCAACCTCATGGTAGTTTGTTTCTTAAACTGTGCTAACGGTGGGGATACATATGTTAGGGTCAGAGAGGTGGTAAGACTATTGACAAAAGGCAGAAGCGTATTAAATAGAAACCAATCAGCAGGGACTTGGAAAGAGTACCGGCTGCTCTTCCAGAGTACCTACGTTCATTTCCCAGGACCCACTTGGTAGCTAATAGCCATTTGTAACTCTGGTTTCCGGCACCTAGTGCCCTCTTCTGAACTCTATTGATACCAGAAATTTACATAGTGCATAGACATACATGTAGACAAAACACCCATACGCTTAAAAGTTTAAAAATCCTTAAAATATTTTTAATTAGAATGGGTACTTCAAAAATTGGGAGATGATTTAGTGGCTCCCCAAGAAACATTCAATGCTAGTTGTCCCTGAGAACAAGAACCAGAACTTTCATGTTTCCAAGTGGTTCCAGAGGCTCCAGTGAAAGAGTTGGGGTCAATCTAAAGCCAGTGGGAAAATTCTACCACAAGCCTCTGAACACTAAGACCCCTCCCTTTCAAGAAGGATAGAGCCAGCTTAGTTCCTGGAACAACTACAAGCCAACTGTCAGACAAAGCCACCCATGACTCCCAACCGACCCTCTTTGGAAAGTCCCAATTGGTCCTCTGACCACAAGTCAGTTTGAAGGTCACTTCGCTCCCCCAATAGTACCCTGCCAGTTACTGCCCTTTGAATTCTGCCCTTATTGTTTGACTTCTGCCCTTATCGAATGTATATGATTCCCTGTTAACGTCTGCTCAGGGTTGTCTCCCACTTGAAGAGGAGCAGCCCTAGCACGCTGGAACAATAAAATTTTTGTTCTTGCACTGGTCACCGCCTCTGTGAGTCTCATTCAAGGGATCCCGGTAGAGATCCAACACAGCCTCACACCAGTAGCTCATGAGCTCCCAGGCTTCAGGCAGAAGACAGAGCCAAAAATCTCTTGGCCTGTCAGACATCAACATCATCTTACAGAATGATGTTGTGGTAAAGCTTGGATGAATTTAGTAGGACAAAGAATATTTAAAACACACTTGCCCTGCAATTTTTTTTTATTTAAAGCATTCAAAATAAATACATAAGATTCTACCGTTCAATGTTTTGGATTTGAAAACATCAAGCAGAACCAGATGTGGTAACACACACCTTTAACCTCATACTGGAGAGGCAGAATCTCCATGGGTTTAAGGCCAGTCAAGGATATGGAGTGAGACCTCATCTCAAAAGAAAAAGAACAGACATATTATTTCCTCTTCTCTTAGTTTGGACATGTGTATGGGGTGCACATGTGTGAGGGTCTGTGTGGAGAGCAGAAGTCAACCTCAGATGTTGTTCCTTGTCTACTATTCCCTTTGGGTTTCTTTTGAGACAAGGCATCTTGCTGGCCTGGAATTCACCAGTTCAGTTAGGCACAAAGTCAGGCAAAAATAGTTCTCAAGAAATGTTGATTGTTGTCATTAGCAATGGCAACATCCAGAAGGATGAGGAGGTGTCATCCAGTTTAGACCGACCTGAAGGAATAGCAAGTTAGCAGAAGAGTGATGTCCTAATGGAAGATACAGAATGGTTCGTCACCAATTGACAAATGCCTGCCATTGTCACCCAGCCTGGGAGGTGGTCGGCGTGCTTGCCTTGCTCACATGTTTCTGATCATGATCACAACACAAATGTACTGTGTGCTGGTACCAATGGTGGCTTGAAAATGCTTGGCCCGTGGGAAGTGGCACTAGAGTTATTGTGGCTTTGTTGGAGAAGGTGTGTCACTGTATAGGCAAGCTTTGAGGGTTCCTAGTGCTTGAGTTCCATCTAGTGCAAAAGGGACCCTCCTCTGGCTGCCTCTGGGTGCTTTCTAATCAAGATGTAAAACTCTCAGCTCCTTCTCCAGCACCGTGTGCCTGGATGCTACCATGCTTCCCGCCATGATGATAATGGACTGAACCTCTAAGCTGTAAGCCAGCTCCAGTTAAATGTTGTCCTTTATGAAAGTTGCCTTGGTCGTGGTGTCTGATCACAGCAACAAAACCCTAAGAGAATACCCAACACTGTTCCTGTTGCTCTCGGGAAGCACCCTGTAATCTGTGCTCCTCCATTTTTGAGGCAATGGGCCACTGGTGGGCTTTGGCCAATAGGAGGTAGATGTTTGGAAGGTGAGAGGTCCAAGCCACTCTATTCCTCCTATCTCTTAGTCTGTGAGTACTGATGGTCTCTTCCCATCTAGGCACTGCCTCCTGCTTGCCTACCTCCCTCTGTGGAGCCCTCTCTGTGGTTTGTGAGCTCATTCACCTGCTATGTAGCCAGTTCTGTCTGCCCCAGAAAATCATTTGTTTTCCTGCAGCAACTCCGTCTGGTAATAGACACCACTCGAACTTCCCACACTGGCAAGAAAAGAATCCCGTGATATTTAGTGAGCATTTCAGACGAGCCACAAACTGTGGCGGGCAACATGTGTATCCAAAAAAAATGACGGAGGTGTTTGCCCTGGAGGAATTCTGTCTGATGGAGACGATAGAGATCTAACTGAAGAACGTGGAACAGTGAGCCCACAGCTCCTCCAGTTCCCAGTCTTTGAGCTTGAGTGAGTGGGAGTCCGGAAGGCAAGGTTTTCAAAGAGGTTATATAATTTAATAAAATTAAGAATACAGACACCGAGGGCTCGGGAGTGAGTAATAGCCTGGCCGTTTCATCTCAAACTTCACCAGACAACACCGTGGAGAACATTTACAAGGAGCTTCTTCGTTGAGCTGATTTAATGTGTAGAAAACCAGCTAGCAGTAGAAGCCAGCACCTCACTTGTGGTTCAGGAGTATCCGGTACCCATCATGGTAAAGTAGTGAGGAGGGAAGGGGGGTGAGATAGCGGAGTGACACGAGTGACTTGGCGGATACTCCTCCCCGACAGCCACACATCGCACAGCACCACGTTTTAAGTGATTGAGTTATCATGGGTACAATTCCACACGGGAAAAAGCAAATCAGAGTTTCCAGGGGTCAAGGAACAAGGCTGGGTCAGAAGAGAAGGCAGAAGTGGCAAGCTGAAAATGAAAGAAGAGGAGAAACACCGTGTTGGGGACACCCAGCTTCTGAGTGAGGCACAGAACTACAGGGCATATTAAGGGGTGACTACAGAGCACAGAGATGTCTGGGCCACCAGTGTGGAATTTTAGGGAAGGGCACCCGGGTCGAGCCACTGACCAACTGCTTTCCTTTCATTGCCTTAGATGGCAAGACCTTCTCTGTGCCTCCTTAATGGCAAAGAGGAGATGTGCGTCTGCTGATAAGCATCGGAACAGAGGGCCACTTGATGGAATTTTTATCTCGAAAAAGGTAGCCCTGGATGGTGAGTTGACAGAATGCCAGGAATCCCTGGAATCTAATTAAGCTCAGCTGAGAGCATAAAGGTTTCATTTTAGAGTCCTGGTGAAAAAACTTAACCAGAGAGAGAGAGAGAGAGAGAGAGAGAGCGCTGTATCGATTCCTTTCCTTTAATTTTGCAAATATTTGAGCTGTTTAATAGACACACCTGTATTGATTTCCTTTAATTTTGCAAATATTTGAGTTGTTTAATAGACACGCATTCCTAGCTTGCTATTCCTAGCTTGCTGTCAATCAGATGGGGGGTTGAAAGTTTGTAAAGCAATGGCCCAAGGATGGTTTTTGAGAGTAGGTTTATTATTTTATATAATGTATTTTGATTCTGTTCCAGAGCTTCCCCACTTCCTACCCTCCCAACTTCGTACTTGTTGGCTCTCTATATCCACCCCCAAAAAAAAAAAAAAAAACAGCAACAGAAAACAAAAATAAAAATAAAAAAAAAATAAGAAAAAAAAAAAAAAAAAAAAAAAAAGGTAAAGAAAAAAAAAAGAGTCTATTTTCTCTTGGCTGACTACTCGTGCTCATGGGGCCTGCCCTGGTATGTGGTTGGTTTACACAGTGCCACTGCCTTGGACAAAACTGATTTTTCCCTTTTTTCAACAGGTATCAATAGCAAGTAAGTTCATGGTTAGGGTAAGACTTGGTGTCTACAACTCCTTCTCAGAGTTGGGATGGTGTCTGGTTTACTCCTGTGCACATCTTGTGTGTGCTGTTACACTCTCTGAGTTCATGTGTGAGTCGGTCCTGCTGTGTCTGAAAAATGCTGTAACCTTGGAGACATCCATCCCCTCTGGGTCTCAGAATCTTTCCATTTCCCCTTCTACAGAGATCCCTGACCCTGAAGGGAGAGGTTTGATGAAAGTCTCTCTCTCTCTCTCTCTCTCTCTCTCTCTCCACATTGTCCTGTGTTAATTGGTCTCTGTGTTAATTAGCATCTACTGCATCTAATGAGAGCTGAGAGATGCACTTGTCTATGGGTATAGCAATACATCATTAGGGGTCATTTTATTATGATGTCCCTTATCAGAATAATATTAGATTTTTTTTCTCTAGGTCCATAAGTTATTAACCTCAGGTTTTGACTTCTTTAGCAGTGTCAGGTATGGATTTTGTCTTATGGAGTGGTCCTAAATCCAACCAAAATGTGGCTGGTTATTCCTGTAACGTTTTGCCAGTATTGTACCTGTATGCCCTGGATGCTGTAGTAGGTCTCGGGATTTGTCTCTGGATAATTTTGGTTATTTTTCTCCTCTGGTAGTGTACAGGGTGCCTTCTGGTAGCATGAACACTAGTCAGTAGCGGGGGAAGCATCTAGTTGGGCACCAGCTTGTTTTATTCACATTCTGTGATGTAAGTGTTGTATTCAGCAACTCGGTCTTACCATCAGATTGTGAAGGGTAATCAATGCCCTTGGCGATAGCTTGTGATGTTTGGGGAAAGGAGGTATCTGACGAACTTTGGGCCAAGGACTCAGCAACATGTAGCCCATTCCTTGTACTGCAGGTTCTATTTGATGGCATAAAATGTCTAATTGGGGTTTCATCTTTCCTATTATATGGTGACACCATTTAAATTCTCTGTGTGGGGGTTGGGAGTTGAGCTCAGTGGTAGAGCGCTTGCCTAGCAAGGCCCTGGGTTCGGTCCCCAGCTCCGGAAAAAAAAAAAATTTTTTTTAAAAATGAATTAAATTCTGTGTGTGTGTGTCCAAATGGAATTGACAGATATGTAAAAATGCTCTCAGAGACCAGAAAAGGGTGTCAGATCCGTTGGAGCTGAAGGTGGTTGTAAGCTTCTTGCTGTGGGTGCTGGGAAGCAAGCTCCAGCCCTCGATAGGAACTGTAAGTCCTGTAAGTGCTGCTGGCCACTGAGCAGTCTCTGTAGCCCTGGGCTAGACTTTCCACTGGATACTTGACTTTAAAAAAAAAAAATGATTTTGCTCCTAGTCTGTGTCCCTGTTATCTGTACAATAAATGCAATTTTCCTCATCTCCTCATTGTAATGATCAAGTCAAAGTAACAGGTCCTTGGCCCTGGGAGAAAGAACTTCAGATTTCTCATGTTTTTTTTTTCTCTTCCCTGCTCCCTGCCGTCCAGTCTCTGCCTCATCTCACCACGGCAGTTCTCTGAGGGGTCTCAGGGAAGAAGCGAGGCTGATGTGAAGAAACCCTGGGGCAGGGAGAGTTAGAAAAGACGTTATGGAGAGACAGAGGACAGACTGGGAGACTGCAGGCGGCCCAGGGGGCCGTTAAAAGCCTGAGGCTG
Source organism: Rattus rattus (assembly GCF_011064425.1). Taxonomy (NCBI): domain Eukaryota; kingdom Metazoa; phylum Chordata; class Mammalia; order Rodentia; family Muridae; genus Rattus; species Rattus rattus. The sequence goes on from NC_046164.1 coordinate 5,577,035, forward strand.
AAATGGAAGATTACTTGAACCTAAGAGTTCAAGACCAGCCATACATTCCCAGCAAACCTTTGGCTCAGCTCCCACAGTCACCTGGGAGCAGTTACATTTCAAATAAAAGGCAGAGCTTCCCTGCCCCCTTCCTCTTTTTCTCCTCTCTCTCCTCCCTCTCTTAACCCACCCCTCCCCCCTGTTTCCGCCATTTCAATAAACCTCCTTCACGGAAGACCATATTGGCCTGGTATGGTTTGTCCCAACCCAAGCTGCGATTTCCATCACAACACCACGTGTGCTGGCTAGTTTTTTTTGTCCGATGCCAAGCAGTTACTTTCTCCAATGGACCTTAGAAGAAAGAGGAGGAAGCCAATGGGGTGGCTAGACAGGCGACTCGCTGGGTTCCATGTCTCACGGATCCGCATCATTTAGCAGAGGCACATGAAAAGTACGCGGTCTCAGAGAGGGCAGTGGCGGTGTGGAGGATGGTGCTCTGTCGTAGGCAGAGACCAAGCAAGCCTGGAGATGCCCGAGAGAGAAAGGTGGGGGGCATGAAGACCTAGTGTACTTTGTATCTCTCAGTTTAGCAGGCTGCCTGTGGACAGGGAAACTAAGTTTCTTTTAGAGTCCAGTGGATACAGGGTGTGAAATAACCATCTCGAAAACCAAAGGGCTTGGACTGGAGACATGGCTCAGTGGTTAAGAGTTCTAAGTTCCAGAGGTCCTGAGTTCAATTCCCAGCAACCACATAGTAGCTCATCCATCTGTAATGAGATCCGATGCCCTCTTCTGGTGTGTAGGTGTACTTACAGATAGGGTACTTACATGTAAATAAACAAACAAATAAATAAATAAATCTTTAAGAAACAAAGGATTCAACCATGGAGGTCTGGTAGTCAATCGTTATCTCCTTAGTCTGATAAAGGAAAGTATTGACCTCAGTACAAGGCAAAAGACATCACACAAGTCTAATCTATGATAGACAGCCAATCGTCATGCTGGCCTTCATTGCTTAGTTACACTATCAAGCATCTGCCTCTGTTTGGTAAAAGGCTGCCTGTTTTAGAATTGAGTTGGGCAGGTTAGAATGGATTTTGACTTAAACTCTGGATTTGAATTTTGACTCTATTTTTTTAAGGTTTATTTACTTATTATATATGGAGTACATTGTAGCTGTCTTCAGAACATCTGAAGAGGGCATCAGATCTCATTACAGATGGTTGTGAGCCACCATGTGGGGGATTTGAACTCAGGACCTGTGGAAGAGCAGTCACTGCTCTTAACCACTGAGCCACCTCTCTAGGCCTTTGGACCTGCTATTAATAACATTGTTAACCCAGGAATCCTTGGATGGCAATGATTGAGAGTTGAGTATGGAAGAAGGTATTTGTTTAAGTAAAGTGGGCCCAGAGTGGAGAGGGAAGATGTGTGTGTGTGTGTGTGTGTGTGTGTGTGTGTGTGTGTGTGTGTGTCTTTGTGGGCCTTGGTTTACAAAAGGAAAATAGGTGAACCGAGCATAACAAACGGAGGTCCAAAAGAACACAGAAGCTTCCCAGGGTGATAGGGAAATGGAACAGAAGTTCTGCAAAATGCAGGAGCCCACAAAAGAGGGGCCAGGACCTGGGTATAGACAAAGAGCCCAGTAAAGACAAAGGGGCACCAGAACCCCAAGGGTAGGGCAAAGCCAAGGTCCTCCCGGAACTCTGACAGAATGTAAGGGAACATGGAACGTGAGGGTGAGGAGAGGTGCAGCTGTACAGTGGCATGGCCTGACCACTCCGAGAGGGCAGAGGTAAGTGAGTTGATAACAGAGTGGGTACCGGAGGATAGCACGTCTCTTAGGTGGGGGGAGGGACTAGGTTTGTTATACAAGTTTCTTTTTTTTTTTTTTTTTAAAGATTTTATTTATTTATTTAATATCAGTACACTGTACCTGTCAGACACACCAGAAGAGGGCATCGGATCTCATTACAGATGGTTGTGAGCCACTGTGTGGTTGCTGGGATTTGAACTCAGTACCTCTGGAAGAGCAGTCAGTGCTCTTAACCGCTGAGCCATCTCTCCAGCCCGTTATACAAGTTTCTTAAAGTCCCTTTTAGTTTTGGGGCAGAGTACCTTTTCAGAGGACCCACAAAGTAGAGATGAACCAAGTGCCTCTATCTATCCATGGAATTTTGTCCGGGCTAAAGTTTGGATGAACCTTGAAGGTATTGTGCTAAGTGAAAGAAGCCAGCCACAGAAGGCCATGTACGATGTGACATAAAATGTCCTGACTAGGCCAGTTTATAAAGCTAAAAGAGCAGACTTGAAGGGGCAGAAGAGAAAGCTTGCTTGCTGCTCTTGCAGAGGACCTGGATTTGGTTCTGAATACCCACATGGCAGCTTACATCTGCCTGTAATTCTAGTTCTAAGGGATCCAATACCCTGTCCCGACCTCTGAAGGTACCAGCTATGTGTGGTGTATATGCCTTCATGCAGGCATTCACACACATAGCATTAAAATTAAAATAATTTAAAGTAGACATTTGTGGAGCTGACAGCAGCGGGAAGAGGGGGCGGGGACTTGTGAAGACTATAGACACAGTAGTTCTGGGGACAGTGATAAAGACATCCCAAAGTCATTTAGGATGATGTTTGTACAACTCCCTGAATAAACTAAAGCCCACTGAGTTGTGTATTTTACAAGGGTGAACTTTACAGCATCCAAATTACATCATAAAGCTGTCAACAGCAAGCATAAGCCAAGCCAAGAGGACGTGGTCGGAGAAACTTTTGAAGTTGAGACAGGGATAGCGTATTGGTGGTGTCCAGGGCTAGCCCCTGACCTTGGGAGTGAGTATCAAAGAAGCCTAGGCAGGGAGCCAAGAAGGACAAATGCTAGAGGGTTACATAGGTCATGGGCATCGAGAGTGGTAGCAGGAGTCACCCTGGCGATACATCTGGATCCAGGAGGAGTCTCCAGAGAATGAGGAGGAGGAGCTGAGGGCTTGCAGATACCACCGGAAGCCTTGTGTGTGAGGTTGGGGTGGGCGTACGGTGGGGGAGTGGGAGGGAACTCTGATAGCAGAAAGTTCAGAGTCAGGGGGTGGTTAGAGGGAAGTCTGGAATTTGGGGCTAAAGGACTCACAGAAATTCTTAAGGACTTGGAGCCTGTGTTTATTGCCTTCCCTTATTTATCCATGCAGCATGCATCTGCTTTATGCCTGGCACTGCTGTCCATTCATGGAGTCCTCTCGGTCGATGATGCTGGGTGTGGTAGAGGGCACTGTGATGGCCTCAGGGTCCAGAGACTGTAGAGTGACTTCATTTCCAGCCGTCTCACCGGCACATGTTGCCCTGAAGGTGGCTGGAGGGCTGTGCTAATCAGTCTGCAGCTTCCCACCCACCACTGGCCTCCCCTGTTGAACCACGCAGTTTGTCGAAGGGCTGCCTGTTTAGACGAGAACTGGGAGGTTGCGAGGCACTTTGGCTTCAGGTCTAAGTCCGAATCACGAATTTTGGCTCTGCTGTTGATTACTCTGTCAACTTGGGCGTTGTCTTAATTAGAGTTTCTATTGCTGTGATAAAACAACACGACCAAAACCAACTTGGATACAAAGTATCTATTTGGCTTACAGCCTGTAGTCTTTCGTCTAGGCAATCTAAGGCAGGAACTCCAGACACCGACCTGGAGGCAGGCAACCATGTTTTTTCCTCCTGACCTGCTCAGTCCACATAGCACCCAGATCCATCAGCCACTGTGAGCTGGACCCTCCCACAGAAACCATCAATCATCAATCAAGCAAATGCACCACAGCCTTCCCCACGGGACAAATGGTAGGGCCATCTTCTCGCTCAGGGGTCCTTCTCCCCAAATGACTCTAGCTTGTGTCGAGTTGACATAAAAGTAGCCAGCCTAGACATCTTACTTACTATTGCTGGTCTTTGTGCTGTGATTGACAAAATGCTCTTATACGATATTGAGAATGGACCCTCAATATCCTAACAGGTGGAAGGCACTATGTGTTCTCCTCTTTCTTCCTCGCCGCTGTGCATTCTCCTGTTGTTCTGCCTGCCCGCACTTCCAGGGAGCATGTCTGATCAGACGTCCTCTCTCGGCACCGTTGAAACTATTTATCTGATTTCCAAACTGAGGGAGCCACGGTGATCACTTACTTAGCTCTACCTTGCAACATTTCTCAATGGTTTGGACTGTTTTGTTTTAAACTGGGCTGGAGGTGGGGTTCCGTGGTAGAGCCTTTGCCTAGCAAAACGTTCAAGTTTCCTGAGTTTCCTGAGCACTGAGATTACAGGAGTGTATACCACCCGGTCTGGCTTCCATGTCTTACGTATTTTATCTACATGCATAGTAATAGCTGGTCTGTGGATAGACACGTACAGGATGGACGGGAAACATTGTTTACATTATAAATGTAACAAACTAGGGTAGTGCAGAAGGTCTTTTTAGGAATGTGGAATAAAGATGCTGACTTATTAAATTGACTGCTCTTCCAGAGGTCCTGAGTTCAAATCCCAGCAACCACATGGTGGCTCACAACCATCTGTAATGGGATCTGATGCCCTCTTCTGGTGTGTCTGAAGATAGCTAAAGTGTACTTATATATAACAAATAAATTAATTTAAAAAAACAAAACAAAACCTTAAGTGCTTTATGAAACTTTTCTGTTTTTTTCTGCAAGCTACAGAAAAGTACTAGCATTCCTGATTTACAAAGGAAAATGCAAATGGCTGAATATTCTTAATGTTTACTGGACCTGTTTTCCTGCATGCTTTATGTGCATTCCTTGACTTAATACTCTTAACAATTCCATGAAGTATTTCTAGCTTTATCTCATGTGAAGGGAACAGGTCAGAGAGATCAAATAACTTGTTGAAGGTCACAAAACTTCTCAGCCTGGGGGAGGATTTGAACCCTACCATCTGGGCTGTAAAGTTTAACCGCCATATGGCCTCTGAGAGATGGTAAGTAAACAAATCATTGTTGAGAACCACAGAGAGAAGAAATCCTTTTGCCAGTTGGTGCTCGGTATCTTTCTGGCCTCTGGAATCTTCTACAGCTTGTAAATATTGGAGGCTCACAGGGATGACTAATAGAATACTATTGTTATCTTTGACAGGCCTGAGGTATCCTCAGGAGTTTTATTGCTGCATTTCCTTGTAGCTCAGCCACTTCTGAGAATTCTTTTTGCAGAGACAAAGAAGCCATTTCCTTGGAGACAATGGTATTAGTAGGCACCCTTGTCCTAAGACATTCCTGTCTGCTGCAAGCTAAGTTCCGATATTAATATCAAGCCATGCGTGATGGCGCACACCTTTAATCTCAGCACTTGGAGGTAGAGACAGGCAGATTTCTGTGAGTTCAAGGCCAACCTAGTCTGCATAGAGCACTCCAGGGCATCCAAATCTATGTAGTGAGACCCTCACTCAAACAAACAAACAGGCCAATATTAATATTAAAAGCAATACTATGGCCAGGCATGATGGCACACACTTTTAATCTCAACAATCTACTGGGGAGGCATAGGCAGGTATGTATCTGTGAGTTTGAAGCCAGCCTTGTCCGTATAGTAAGTTCCAGGCTAGGCAGGTTTACGTAGTGAGACCTTGTCTCAAAACAAAAATTAGGTTTACTTTATAATACTATATATATATATATATATATATATATCATATGAAACACATATGCAATTTATACATTTTATTTCCTTCCCAAAGAACCAAGCTCTGTGGCTGTGGCTGGTCAGACATTCTCTCCGTTTTGCACTGATTCGTTTTGAGAAGGGGTCTGGTTTCGTAACCCTGTCTGCATAGCGCTCACTCTAGTCCTGACTGCCTCAAACACATGGTATTCCTCATGCCAGAGTCTCCTGAGCACTGAGATTACAGGAGTGTATACCACCCGGTCTGGCTTCCATGTCTTACGTATTTTATCTACATACATAGTGATAGCTGGTCTGTGGATAGACACGTACAGGATGGACGGGAAACATTGTTTACATTATAAATGTAATGAACTAGGGTAGTGCAGAAGGTCTTCTTAGGAACGTGGAATAGAGATGCTAAGACTCCTGGGATTATTTCAGAAATGGTTATAAAATAGAAATAAATTTAAATTTAAAGGACCATTTATCATAGTTTTCTGTCTGAGTGGAACAAAAATGGGATGTGGTGGCATACGTGTATGTAGGTGCATGTACATATGCACACACACACACACACACACACACACACACACACACACACACGCGCCAAAGGCTGGCAGCCAGTTTCTTCCATAATTGCCCTCTGCTTTGTTCCTTCAGGTAGGCTCTCTCAGTTGAAGCTAGTGCTCGCCGGCAAGGCTAGTCTAGGATCCAGCTTGTTCCTAGGATCTCCTATCTCAGCTTCCCAGTGCTGGAGTTACAAGCAGGCCACCCACGGGGCAGTCATGTGGTGCTGGGATCTGAACTTGACTTCTCCTGCTTTCACAGCAAGCAAGCCCCTTACCTGCTGAGCTATGTCCCCTTCTTCTGTTTCTTGCTCATTCTTTATGTCCATGGCGTGTCAGTAGGACAGCAGCTCTCCTAGTCACTCAGCCCTCAGTGGCAGAGTGACTAGCCCCCATTGTTTACTCCAGCATTGTCAGCCACTGTGCCAAAGGAAGAATGCCTGGAGAAGTAGAGGCAACATGATTTCCTGTTCAAAACCCAGAAACGGCTTCCTTGTCCCACACAACTGCAAGGCTTCTAGCCTCAGACTGTGGCTGAGGTCGGAAGCTGGGAACACTCTGTCACTGACCTATAACTCCAGCTTTTTAATAATTATTTAAAGACAGAGTCTCACTAGGAGGCCCTGCCTAACCTTGAACTTGCAATCTTCCTACCTTAGCTTCCAGAGTAGCTGGCATCCTGGGCCTGGGCCATCAGACCCATCCTCGGGAACCCTCAGTGAGCAGCATTAGTGACGCCACTGGGTTCATCAGATATCTGGGGGTGTGGGGTGTTTTAAAGAATATATATATATAGATATAGAGAGAGAGAGAGAGAGAGAGAGAGAGAGAGAGAGAGAGAGAGTTCTAGTGTTCTGCTTACATGTATGCCTACAGGCCAGAAGAAGGCACCAGAACCAGTGCTCTTAACCACAGAGCCCTATCTGCAGCCCAGACACCTAGATTTTGATACTGTTAAAGCAAACACGAAGCAATTGAGAAGGACAGAAGGACCATCTCTGCCTTCTTGGACTTCTTAGCGGCTCCTGGAGCTCGAGGCTTCCCCAGTGGCCAACTTGAATGCAGCATCCCTGAGTCCCACAGTGCATCACTGCTTGATAAATGCGTGTTTACTTCTGGCTTTTGTCTCCAGGAGGCTTAGAGCCAAATATGTGCCATAGAGCTCTCCAGGGAGAGAGCAGCACATTTTTTTTTCTTGCTTTAAAACAGTGACCAAAATGTGATCTCAAGCGGTAGAAATTTGAAAATCAAAGTGAGCATCTATGAAAACAAGCGTCTTTAATTTTACTCAGTATGATGATGGTGGTGGTAATGATGATGATGATGGTGGTGGTGGTGGTGGTGGTGATGATGATGATAAATAAATAAATAAGTCTTTAATTACAGCCCTGGCTAATTCTCAAAATAATGAAGAAGGACTGTTGAAGTTAGACCCTGGTTCTTCCTCCCAGACCCATGTTTTCAAAAATAAGACTTAGACTCAAAATATATTTACTAATACCTTGACCGTATAACTAGACTGACTAGATAGAACTTAAAATATCCCATTTATTCCAGCCTACATTCTGCCACGTGGCTGGTTACCTGTGTCCAGGTACCACACGTCCATCTTGTCATATCTTCCTGGCCAATCTCCCATCTGGCTCTATCCCAGAGTTCTTTATCCTCTCGGATGTCCTACCTCCCATTTCCTGCCTAAGTCATAGGCCATAGGCCATAGGCTTTTTAATTGACAGGTGATACATCCATATAATACACAAGATATCCTCTCCACAAGGATAGATATTTTATACCCTGACTTCTCTACACACACACACACACACACACACACACACACACACACACACACTAAATATATATATACATATATACAAACATTATATATGTGATATATATATATATATATATATATATATATATATATATAATGTATGAGTACACTGCGACTGTCTTCAGACACACTAGAAGAGGGCCTCAGATCCCATTACAGATGGTTGTGAGCCATCATGTGGTTGCTGGGAATTGAACTCACGACCTCTGGAAGAGCAGTCAGTGCTCTTAATAACTGCTGAGCCATCTCTCCAGCCCCCTTTACATACTTTTAAGATAATGTTTTAGCTTTTGAATTTTGCCTTTCTTGGAAAGATATTCAAGTTCACTATGCTATTGGTTAACTCCATACCATTGTATAATTATAACATTGGCTAACCATTGGCTAATTATATCCTGGGTTAACTACTGTGGGCTTGTTGAATTGTTTGCCATTCCACATCCAAGCTGACCATGGCAGGACCGCTGGACATGGAGCTGGACACCAGAGGCTGTGGAGTGGATAGATCACAGCTGCTTTCCACAGTTGTGAATGAGGCTGACTCCCCCTCATAGGACCGTGCACCAATGGGCACATGAATAATGAATACCCAGGTGGGAAGTGAAAATTCCCCACGGGTGGAGTGGGTCCCTGCTTCTTTGATTATGTTTTCATTTTGCTTGGATTCCCTCAGCTGCTTCCTCTGATCTTTTGTGAGTGCCATTGTAAGATGAGAAGGATAAGTAAACAAATGGAGGTGAAATCTGACTGCTCAACTTTCTCATTACCCCAAACTGGCTTTATTGGAATCAACCACCTTGGAGAAGCTGGAGTCTGGCCAGTCTTCTTGCAGTGAGGAAAGCTGAGTGGGCCCGGTTGCCCTGGTGAAGCTTGACCACTGGCTAGCTTTGCTATCTTTCCTCTTAGTGAGCAGAAAATGAAGAACTTCAGCCTGGCTGGGTTTCCAGAGGCTGCGACTCAGTCAGCTGCTCCATGTGGGTGGTGCTGAGTGACCTCGAATCCTGGGTCCTCTCTGGGAAACAAAAGCTTCCTTCTGATGGTGAGACTGTCTCCCTCTTGTGCCTTTATAAATCAAGTTAATGCTCAGTCTAGAACTTTAGGAAAATACCCTTTGCCCTCTCCATCAGCCCCTTTCCCAGACGGTTCCAGATATAACGTCACATTACATTCTTGTGATGTAAATGGTCCGAGAGGCATAAAACTGACTGACCGGAATTGTGCAGGTCATGAAATACACCTCAGGAACCTTTGCCCTGTGAAACAACCTTAGTGCCGTTTGTCTGTGTCCTGTATTAGGTAAGGAAATGTATGTTCAGAAAAGATGCACATCACCCAACATGGGGAGGGAGAATTGATCCCATGGTGGTCCAGACTCAGAGTGCGTAGTCTTTATACATCATCCTGCCTCTTCCCCATTCTTTTGCTTCCCATCTAGGTTATTAAACTTAGGACAGAACAATACACCTCTTATCTTAAAAAAAAATTACATAAGCAAGTTTTTACATGGTCTTCCATACTATCTTAGTCAGTGTTCTATTGCTGCGAAAAGACACGCTGACCAAGGTGACATTATCCATGGTTTATGGTTGAGAAGCCCATCCAGGGTCCCATAACGGAGGGACAAAGTTGGGATTAGAGCACAGGATTCATGAATCCCAGGCAGCTGTCCTAACCCACGAGACATACCACTGATGACCCAAGGGGAGGAATCCTTGATGGAAGAGTCCTAGCCATCCATCATTGGAAGAGAGGCAGGCAGGTAATAGGCAACATCACAGTAGGACCATTGGTAATGCCATTCAGTTCACAGAGCTGTTTCTGTTCATTTATAGCCCAGCAGTTATTTCTGAGTCCCTTGAAAGTCTGTGTAATTTTATAGAATGTGAGAGCCAGATACAGAGTTTAGAAGTTACTTTGTATTTATTTCATTGTCTACACTTCATGTACAGTTCAGGACCAAGAATATCCAGTGGGTTATGAGTAACAATGATTCCCAGAGAACAGAATGTAACATTCAGAACAGTCTAAAGTTTCTTTATTTTTTATCTACTAAATATTATATATCACTTTGCTTGTTACCATGACCAAATACCTGACAAGAAGAAATTTAAGAAGTGAAAAGGTTTATTTAGGCTAACTGAGGAGGTACAGCCCTCAAGTTGGGGAGGAGGAAGTGGATAAAGTTACTAGTGAACTAGTTACTTAGGAAACAGAGAGCTTACAGGAAGTGGGGCTGGGCTATAAAACCGGAAGACCCACCTCCAGCGACACACTTCCTCAAGTGAGGCTCCACCTCCTAAAAGTGCCACAACCCTCCCAAATATTACCACTACTTAGGGACTATGTGTTTAAACACATGAGCCCATGGGGGTGGGAGGAGTTTCACATTCAAAACACAAAGTCCTTTATCCTTGTAATCTTTCTTTATCTTGCTTATCACTTTAATACAATTACTGCTCTTAACGGAGGACACAGTTGTTCTCAACTCACAAAGAAAGTATCAAGCAGACTGCATGTTACACTGCGTGAGCTGGATGCAGACTTTTCTGAGCTGGATGCAGACTTTTCTGAGCTGGATGCAGACTTTTCTGAGCTGGATGCAGACTTTTCTGCACTGCCCTTCTCTCCCTGGAGCCCCACCATGCCAACATGCAGGAAAGAATTGTGAGGAAAGGAGAAGGAGTCCCTCAAGTTTAGATACCATGCAGCAGTGAAACTCAGGCGTGATTGCCCTCTGCAGGATGAGCTGGATTCTAATTCGACCCCAGACAGAGATGAGATTAAGCAGAAGGTGGTCTGTGTTCTGTTGTATGGCCCCCTTCCTGCCGCTGGGGCAGTGGATGGCTGCTTGCTTTCTCATGGATGATCTCTGACTGCCATTAAACCTGTAAGCCTATGTAATCGGTTCCCGGTTCTCCTGGAAGAGAAGGATCAGGACACAGAAATGTAGAGAGTATCGGGTTTCTTGGGCACTTGAGGGATTAGACTGACAAGTGAAGAAGTATTAGTCTGGAACAAAGATCTGGGGGTTCACAGAGGCAGCCGGCTGGAGGATGTGGGCTTTGAAGTCTGTCTGGAATTCCTCCTCAGCTCTTCCCTTTTCCTAATGTTTAACCATGCACAAGCCGTTCCACCCTCTGAGCGTCAGTGTTCTGTTCCGTACCTGAGAATTTATGTAAATTCATTATAAACCAAGTGCGTATACTAACCTTACAAAGACCTCGTGACAGTTCAATTGAGATAGTACCATTATTGAAATATGAGGCATCCAACACCTGGTCGCTATGACAACGACATCTCGCTATGAGATGTTGCTCATCTGATGATGAATATTGGGCACTGATCTCGGTTTCTGCACTGTTCTGCGTGCTGGGAACAAATGAAGACAGGCACAGTCAGACTTCTCATAGACTGATAGTCGAGTGAGAAGCAGGTAATAAGTAAGACACACGAGAAAAATTATAGGTCACGGGGCTGGGAAGATGATTGACAGGTGAAGAAAGGTACTTGCCCTTAATCTCACATGGTAGAAGGGAAGGGCTGGTTCCTGTAAATTGTTCTCTGACTTCCACACACACTACCCCATGTACATAGGTACCTACCTACATACCTGTTTATGTGAATAAATGTTCAAAATGTGTATGCATATTAAGTGCTGGTCATGGACGAAGTGCTAAGGGAAAAATGTAGTTGGGAAGGAAGATGATGACTTAAGAGGGGTGTGGCTGGTGCTTTAGCTCAGTAGTAAGGCACTTGAGCAGCAGGAACAAGGCCTTGGGCACATCTCAAGCTGTAAAGGGGTAGCTAGGGACTGCCTCTTCTAGCTTGGACATAATGATCAAGTCAGATGCTCACCTGGGCATAAAGCCTTCCATAAAGCTAAGATCAGGTAGAGCCCTGAAGTGAGACAGGGCCATATTCCACCACAAGGAGGGAACTGACTCCCGAAATCCCTCGAACGCCTCTCCCACCCCACATGGACACACAAACAAAATGCCATTGAAAACTGATTGGCATCGATTCCACTTGCTTCTGTAGGCGTGGATAAACTCAAGGTTTGGGGGCGGGGGGCGCACATTTATGTTGTGGGCTCCAATGTATGCATCTCCACTCCTTTGCTGGCTCAGGGGTACCCCGGTCAGTGTCGCCTGGTGTCATCTGCAGCTCTTTAACCTGTTGTCAACCACATTCCTGGAGTAAGTAAGTTCTCTGCAGGGGAAACTGGATAAAGCACACTGGTGACCTTGTTAGCTGCCGATGGATCAGTCCAAAGGTTAAAATAATCAGCTTTTTTCTCCAGTGAATCTTAACGGACAGTGTCAGCATAGCCTGGGGTCGGAGGGAATATTCTCTTTGATGATTAGTTCAATAAAATCGTAAATATTCTCGTTTTGAAGTCATGACAATGACTTTTAGATCCTGTCATAATCACATGGGTAGGGGAAATGACTCCTACCCAAGAAATGGATTGTTCTTCCAAAGGATTAGAGTTTAGTTCCCAGTACATGGCTCACAAGCACCAGCCTCTGGCGGATCTTATGCCTCTAGCCTCCTCCAGCACCAGTATTCCTGCCCACAAATCCATGCCCAGACAGACAGACAGCAGACAGACAGACAACAGGCTGACAGACAGCAGGCAGACAGACAGACAACAGGCAGTCAGGCAGACAGACAGACAGACAGACACACACACACACACACACACACACACACACACACACACACACACACACACACACACACACACACACCCCTGACTTGGCTGCTATCAGTTTGTCTCCTCCACAGTTCAGTTTATCATTTGTTATGTTAGAGACAATATTGATACAATCAGTTACAGCTCTGTTCTAGTCAGTAGCTTCAACTTGCTTGGCAACCATGTTTATTACCAAACCATCCACAAACATATTGTGTCAACTGTCATTGTGCTAGCTAATGAACAGGCAGGGGAGGGGCTGTCAGCCATGAGGGAGGAGGGGCTCTGGGCGTCCTAAGGCGTTATCAGACAGAACAGCAACCTTTAATTGCCCTAAATGGCTGAGATGCGGGCTCTACACTTGTGAAACTAGCTTCATTCAAAACCCAGGCTAGGCCTTTCGGGATACACACGTTTTGGGATACAGTCCTGGGTAGATCCAGGCACTAAGCAGGCTTCCCAGAGTCCTCCTCCCTTTCCTGGAAATTGCCTGACTTTCCAGGGAGAGTTTCTTACTTGGATCAGTTGAAGTGCCCTTCAGATAAGAAAAAAATCCAGCCTTGTTTTTACAAAACTGCCTCTCTGGCACCAGCATTTTTAGTTACATACTAAAGATGTGAACGATACTAAAAATATGCTAGAATGTAAACTCCAGGAAGGAGGTTATTTCCCAGATCTAGGAGAATGCCTGGGAATGTTAGATGCTCAAAAACATGTGTGGGATGGGTTGAATGGATAAGTCTCAGTCTCTCCCTCCTTTCTCTCTCTCTCTCTCTCTCTCTCTCTCTCTCTCTCTCTCTCTCTCTCTCTCTCTCTCTCTCTCTCTCTCTGTCAAGTTTCTAAGTTTCTAACCTTAGGAGTTTAAGTGCTGGAAACGGGGCATGATCGGAAAGATGGTCAGGGGCTGCTTATAGAAGGGTAGGGAGAGGTGGACAGGGTCCGTGTGTGCCCTATTGTAGAGGAGGAACACAAAAAGGAATAGAGCGAGAAGCTGAAAATGAAAGCCAAGGGCATACAGAAGGTCCACGCTGGAGCAAAGCCCTGAAAGTATCTCTGGAGATAATTAAAACCCGAAGACACCATGACTCACCCAGAGACTGTGTGGTGACGTTGGAGAATGAAAGCAGGAAGTAGAAGCTGGGGGTGTCACCTAGTGACAGGGTCTGAGCTTCTGGGTTCACTCCCAGCAACGCAAACCAAGAGCACACGAGTGCAAGCAGGTGCCCAACTAATGCTTTACAGAGAAAAACCATTTAAAACATCACTCAGCCTCTGCTTCTCCCGTTTCATAAGTTACTATGTCAGTTAACTTTTTTAAATCAAAAAAGTAGGGGGCTGGAGAGACGGCTCAGCGGTTAAGAGCACTGACTGCTCTTCCAGAGGTCCTGAGTTCAATTCCTAGCAACCCCATCCATGGTGACTCACAACCATCTGTAATGGGGTCTGATGCCCAGCCACAGAAGACAGCAACAGTGTACTCATATAAATAAAAATAAATAAATAATTTTTAAAATTAAAATAAACATGGGCTGAGGGTGGAATTAAAACAGCACTTGCCTAGCATTGTGTAGGCTCCAGGCCCAGCACCACAAATCATTTAACAGTTGAAATATTTTTTTTCTGGAGTGTGGTGGAACACACCTTTAATTGCAGCACTGAGGAGACAGATACAGGTGGGTGTCTGTGTGTTCCGGGCCAACTTGGGCTGTCTATGAAGTTCCAGGCCAGACAGAGCTATCTAGTTAAAACTTGCCTCAATAAATAAGTGAATTAGTTTAAAAAGAAGTTTAGGAAACAATACGAAGCAAGCAGTTTAAACCTAAAGGTGTAGCAAAAAGGGAAGAGTGTCTGGGAGAACTCTGTAAATATAGAAAGTGAGGGAGGGGCTTGCGATGTAGCTTAGTCCTCTGGGTCTTATCCCCAGCACTAAAAATCAAAGAGGACAAAAAGTGGTGGGCCACATGAAAGTCCCCAACTTTCCTCCTCCTAATGTTTGCTTCCGTCTCAGTCATGAATGTGCGAGAAGGAAACTCTACAATAACAACGTCCTCTTACGTCCTCCTCCTCCTCCTCCTCCCTCTTCCTCCTCCTCCTCCTCCTCCTCCTCCTCCCTCCTCCTCCTGCCCCCTCCTCCTCCTTCCTCCTCCTCCTCCCTCCTCCTCCCTCCCCTTTCAACTTATAAAATGAAGGTGTATTTTATGGTCGTGGATTTTTGGCAACCTCTGTAGGGACCACTGGAAGCCCGGGTTGGCATTGGACTTGGTGTGATCCTCTTTACCCTGCTTTCTGAGAGACGGGATTGCAGGTGTGCAGTAACCCCCCTCCTGTTTTATATTATTTTCATATGCATGATCATATTCAGCCTCTGTTACCCTTTCTGGCCCTTCTTCCTGTCCCATTGGTCTCCCTTGCCTTCCAAAGGAGCCACTTAAAAACGTTGAGATTCCCCACGTGAGAAAAAGCGTGCTATATTCATCTTTCTGCGCTCGGAACAGGCTAGCCTCCAGCTACCTGAAGAATGACGTAATCTTCGTCATGCCTGAGCGACACTCCATTGTGTGTGTAGCCCAGATTGCCTGTATCTGTTCATCTGCCATGGAGTCCACAGCGTGGTTTCCGTCTTCGTGTACGCCACTGACCATTTCCCAGGGTTCGTTTTGTTCCAGGTGCTAGTGAATAATGTGGTCAGAACTCGGTTCCACAACCTGCGTTTGAGTAGAGCCTGGTCATTACCGTGCCTTCATCTCTTATCTACTAGCTTGGTATTTTGTTACAACGGCAAAGCTGTGCTTTCTCAGGAAGTCCTGCGTTTTGACCTAATTACATAATGGAGTCGTGATTGAGTCCTGTCTTCAAAGGGCTCACGGTTCAGGCTGGGGAAGGTGGGCCTGTGGACAGGTCACAGACAAGATAGATATAAATAACTTTGCTGTATGATCGTGCGGGGGATACAGCATTATGTTAGAGTCGGGTACGGAGGTAAATTATTTGAATGTCATATTATGTTTCTATATTATTTTGTTTATTGGGTCTCTGAAAGCGGGGGAGGGGCATTACTTTTGTTGTTGTTCTCTCTTTGGTGCTGGGGACCCAAGCCAGAGACTACTTTTTTTTATTAATATATATAAGTACACTGTAGCTGTCTTCAGACACAGCAGAAGAGGGTATCGGATGCCCACTACAGATGGTTGTGAGCCACCACGTGGTTGCTGGGATTTGAACTCAGAACCTCAGGAAGAGCAGTTGGTGCTCTTAGCCACTGAGCCATCTCTCCAGCCCCAGGGACTTTTGAATGCAGGACAAGAGCTCTGCTACTTAGCTACACTCGACCTGAGGGACTGTCTTCCTTGGTGAATACAGAGGTGAAGGAGTCTGGGCAGCTTTGGAGGAGATGGGACTTGAACTTGGCCTGAAGCAATGTATTTGAACTTTACTGAAACAATGGGTAGTAACTGTATTTGACCTTTACTGAGTACGTGCTGTGTGTCAGACACTGCCTTAGCCCTTGGCTAGCATGAGCTCATTGAATCCCACTATATGTGTGGTAAATGTTTATCGTTTACATGGGGAAACCGAGGCACAGAGAGGTTGAATAAGACGCTCAAAGCCAGATAGCTACGAATAGGCCATATAGTTTGACTCTGCTGTTATCAGTATTGTCTACTCTGGCTCTGCAGCTCAGCTGAGAAAGGAGAAAGATCCAGGTAGGAGGGAAACCTGAGCAGCCGACACAGGCCCCAGGTAGTCTATTCAGTGTACAAGGACAGCATTAGGTATCCAGGCTAGCAGGGAAGTTTAATAAGCAGAAACGGCCATCGATGCAAGAGAACTAAGTACAGCACGTGACATCTCCACCCTCGAGTGTCGTGCGGCCGATAACAAATGGTGGGCGATTTTGAACAGCAACGTCTTCATGCTGTACGACTTCTGAAAAACAATGATCCCCACTTTTGGTATTTCTCAGTCGGCTAGGACTTGCCGTTGGCGGTTCACACGCTGGATCCTTGCATGAAAGTCAGAAACTTAGAGAACAGAAAACTTATCTTTCTCAGAGTTTAGCTGTGTGACTCAGGATGGTAGCCACTCACTATAAGGCCCCTTCATAAGGCTTGACTAGGTGTGTGTGAAATGCAATAGCATTTTTGTTAAATAAATTTTTAAAAATGCACATAAAATTCACGACTCTAAGTTGCAGTGGCTTCCTCAGAGTGATACAAACGAGCAGGGTGGGGACTTTTATACCTTTGTGCATGGTTTCCAATCTCTATAATAAATGTGTAGTTTACTAGCAAATTGATTAAAACACTGATTTTAGTATACTATTTTTGCGGCTCAAATAAGAAGTAGGTAAGGCCCAAATCTACAACTTTATTTTTTAACTATGAAGGCAACATAAATTGCTATTTGGTCTGCTCTATAAATCTTTCTTTCTTTCTTTTTTTTTTTTATAAATTTATGTTTTAAGATTTTATTTTATTGTATGAGTACACTGTAGCTGCCTTCAGACACACCAGAAGAGGGCATCAGATCTCATTACAGATGGTTGTGAGCCACCATGTGGTTGCTGGGATTTGAACTCAGGACCTCAGGAAGAGTAGTCAGTGCTCTTAACCACTGAGCCATCTCTCCAGCCCTGTTCTATAGATCTTAAGATCTGTTGGAGGTCTTTGACTACAGAAGCAGTTTTTCAGAGTAACTGTGAAAAAGGGAAAACCTGACCCAACCCAGGTTTTGTTTCCGAGCTTTTAAATTTGTTTTGCATCCCTCTTTGCATCGATTCATCCTGACCCATGTCCCATTATCGTGCACTGGCACTCGGGTGCTGGACCAAGCAAGGTTTCCCTCTGCTCGCTCCCAAAGCACACAGTCAGTGTCCTGCTCACCAACCACATCAGGGACCTGTTCAATGTCCTCATTGCTTGTTTTTCTTCCTCCAACTGACAAAACAGAAAGCAGTACAGCTGGATGTGGTGGTGCATCCCTTTAATCCCAGCACTCAGAGGCAGAGGCAGAGTCAGACAGATGTCTGTGAGCTCAAGGCCAGTCTGGTCTACAGTGTGAGTTCTGGGACAGCCAGGGTTACTCAGAAAAATCCTGTCTGGAAAACAAACAAAATAGATGTACTTATTTTATCCTGTGTCCTGTGTGTGTGTGTGTGTGTGTGTGTGTGTGTGAGAGAGAGAGAGAGAGAGAGAGAGAGAGAGAGAGAGAGAGAGAGATATACACACAGCACAGAGACAAGAAGAGAGAACGTCAGGCATCCTCTAGCTCTCTCCGTTTTTGTTTGTTTGTTTGTTTGTTTGTTTTCTTTGACTCGGTGTCTCTCCCTAAACTCAGCTAAGTTTGTAGCTTACGCTGAAACCCAGCAATTCTCAGAGATTGTCTCTGACTGCTTTGGAACTGGGGTTACAGGCATCGTGGGAAGAGCTGACTTGTTACTTGGGTGCTCTGATTCAGACTCAGCACTGCTGATTTTGGAGCAAAACTTAAAATGTATTTATTTGTTGTTTTGAGACAGGGTTTCTCTGTGTAGTCCTGGCTGCCACAGAACTCATTTTGTAGACCAGACAGGTGTTGAACTCAGAAATCTTCCTGCCTCTGTCTCCGAGTTTTGGAATTAGATGTGTGTACCACCACCAGCTGGCTTTAAAAATAACTCACCATGTATAAAACAGTTTTAAGTATAAAACTGAGTGGGAGGTATTATTTTCCCATACTCCTCCTGCACCTGCACATACCTAGCCTCCTGCTCCATCCACTTTTCACACTATTCTTACCTGCCTTAGGGTTCCCATTGTGAACAGACACCATGACCAAAGCAACTCTTATAAAGACAACATTTAATTGGGGCTGGCTTACAGTTTCAGAGGTTCAGTCCATTATCATGGTAGGAAGCATGGCAGCATCCAGGCAGGCATGGCACTGGAGGAGCCAAGAGTTCTACATCTTTATCCAAAGGCAAATGGGAGAGGACTACTGTCTTCCAGGCAGCTAGGAGGAGAGTCTCAAAAGTCCACCCCCAAAATGACACACTTCCTCCAACAAGGCCACACCTACTCCAAGGCCACACCCCCTAATAGTGCCACTCCCTGGACCAAGCATAATCAAACCACCACATCATCCAAAGTCCACCATCACAGAGTTACACAAAATTGTCTCACTTACCCAGAAGGCTTCTGTGCTATCTCCACTAACCTCTGGTGACCACAGATCTTCCACTATCTCTGTGGCTTTGCCTTTTCCAGAATGTCAATATAATTACAGTATGTAGGCTTCTTTTTTTAGACTGCCTTCTTGCCACTTCTGTGTCTTTTCATTTCTGTTTTACTACTGAATCATATCCCATTGTTCGTACCACTTTGCTTATCTGGTGGGCCATCATTTGAACCAAAAAATGGAAAGTGAATTATAGAAAACAAATCAACCGGGCTGAGGTTATATACCTCACTTTGTCACTTTGGGTATAAACTGAGAGTGGTGGTCGATACCCGTGGATCCCAGCACTCAGGAAGTGGAACACAGGAGTCACAAGTGCATTCTTGTGTTACATAGCAGATTAAAGGCCAGCCTGGGCTACATGAGACTCTGTTAAAAACAAACAAACAAACAAACAAAAAAACACAAAACCCACCTCAATTTCTAAAGGAATAAGCAGAAGCTCCAAGTGGATTTGGAGAGGGAAAAGGGGTGTCCAGAGGGCTCTGGGTTAGTGGTCTCCAGAACTGTGTTCATCCATTCAGCAAATGTTTGTGAGCGCCCTCTGTGAGCAGAGTTACAGGTCCTAGAGAATATGGCACAGAGAAATTAGCCCTTTGTTTTTACTTTTTTTTTTTTAAAGATTTATTCATTTATTATATATAAGTACACTGTCACTGTCTTCAGACACACCAGAAGAGGGCATCGGATCTCTTTACAGATGGTTGTGAGCCACCATGTGGTTGCTGGGAATTGAACTCAGGACCTCTGGAAGAGTAGTCAGTGCTCTTAACCGCTGAGCCATCTCTCCAGCCCTTGTTTTTACTTCTTAAAGATCACACTTTGTCCGGATGCAAGGGGTATGGTTGCCGCTAGTCTGCCGTGTTCTGCATCTGGCCTGGCATAGCTCAGGACAAAGGAATTGACCCAGGCTGGACCCAAGGTCACTGTGGCTCTCCCTCATCTCTCTGAGCAGATCGAAGAAGGCGGGAAGGCTGACTCCGTGAGCTCCGGACTGCAAACTGGAGATGAAGTCATACACATCAATGAGGTGGTGCTGAGCAGCTCCAGGAGAGAGGCTGTCTCCCTGGTGAAAGGATCCTACAAGACCCTCCGGCTGGTGGTACGCAGGTGAGTGGACCGGCACGCCAACCTTGTCCCTTCTAACACCTCAGTGCCGTCTTCCTGTCCTGCCTGACGTGTGTAACTTATCTTTAATGCTGTCTTGGTGGGGGAGGTGCTGTCTTTATGGGGTGGGGTGTGTCTTTTTCTTCTTGCCTGTGCTGTGGAATGGGACAGGAAGTGGACACTGTCTCTTTTGAAACTATCCCTGATTTTCAGAGTTAGCATTGGCTTGTTTCACCAGAGCTTCCCTGTTCTCCCTAAATTCTACGTTTGATGAATACCGACACATCCCGGGTGTGGCTGGAGCTCTAAGCAGCCCTGTGGTCTGGACCCAATGTGATAGACTTGGAGCTAATTTGGGTGACATTTTGTTAGCCATGCCTACAACTCAGAACTAAAAGACCGACGGCTCCCTCTTGTTTGGTCATCTTAGGAGTGATGGCTCCTTTTTGGGGGGAAATTCTTGCTTGCGATATTCTTAGTTAATTATTTTATTTTTGGGGGTATGTGTGTGTGCTTGTATGAGTTTATGCTTACCACATGCATGCAGGAGCCTGAGGAGGCGGGAAAGAAGGCGCCTTAACCCGCTAGAGTTACGACAGGCGGTCAGCTGCCACGTGATCACTGGGAACTAAACCCAGATCCTCTGCGAAAGCCGCAAAGAGGTCCTAACCGCCAAGCCGTCCCTCCAGCCCGATGTTTGCAACTTTCATGTCTCGACAAGGCCTCGATGTCCGCGAAGCAACTCCTGGTGAACAGAATTATCTTAGAGAAAATGGAAGAGACTCAGTTTAGTCTTCCCTGTTGTAAACCAAGCATATTTGAGATCTTTTCCATTTGCTGACTCATTTCACCTACACTTGAACCCCTAGAGAGGAGGCCAGGGAGATGGCTCAGTGGGTAGACATGTGGGCTGCCAGTCCTGACGACTGGAGTTCAATTTCCTTGGACCCGAACGATAAAAGGAAAGAACGAACAGATCCCGAAAGTTGCCCTCTGACCTCTATACTTCCTGCCATAGTGGGCACACACGTGCACACAGATACAAATAAATAAATAAACAAACAAACAAACAAACAAATAAGCACAACTTTAAATTGATTTAAAAAGAAGGTCCTCTGAGGTAGCCTCACTATAGCCATGTTGCAGACAAGTGGTAAAATAAGTTCCTGAAGGTAGTGAGGCTGGTGAGCTTTAAGGCAGACTCGCCTGAACCGCCTGGTCCTTTGTTGATGTGACAAAGGGAACTCCTGAGTCTCGAGCCTGCACATTTTGTATATTTGGATATTCCTTTGCCAATAGGATTTCCTCTGCCTCCCTTGGAATCCAGAATTACAGTATTTGAGGACGTTCTCCTGCGTTGGAACATTAGGGGACACCAATTAGGCCCTGTTTTCAAGCGGTAGAAGGTGACATTCTGTCCCCTCAGATGGTCTCTTATGAGACTCCCTCCTCTTGTAGCAACTCATTTCCCCATAGCTGACATTTCCCTGTGAATCGTGTTTGGAATCCTCCCAATCACAAACCATACCTGCAGAAAAACTGCCCACCCTGTCTCTACAGTGATATCTGCTCAGTGTACCTGTGCGTTTGCTCCACCAATCACGAGGGCCATCACCCTCAAGTTGCTTCTCTGGCTGTCAGTGGCATGGAGTGGCTGTAAGTAAAGTCTCCAGTCAGATGAGAGCAAGGTTCAAATATTGAGGTCTTCTGTGTGTAATTATCTAACATCAGTAGAGTTGTTGTTCTCGGATAGGGTCCCACATAGCTGACCTAGAATGCAATATATAGCCACGGCTGGTCTTGAACTGATCTTTATGTCTTTACCCCTTAAGTGCTTGGATTATAGGCAAATACCAGTCCATCTTCAGTTATTGTTGTTGTTTTAAAATGTCTTAACTTTTATGTGAGTTTTGTCTACATGCATGTATATACACCATGTGCATGCAGTACCGAAGAAGGTCAGAAGAGGGTGCTGGATTCTCTGGAACTGGAGTTACCGATGGTTGTGAGCCATCAGACCTCTGCAAGAGCATCAGGTCCTCTTAACCACTGAGCATCTCTCCAGTCCAAATATTTTTTAGACAGCATCTAAATATAGTTTCTTCATCTTTACATGAGGATTAAAATACCTGCTTTATGCCAAGATAGGAAAATAGTCTGTGTCCACCGAATGAAAGGTGGGTAAAGAAAAGATGGTGTTGTGCATACAAACTCACACATGTAAACCATATCACATGCAAAACACACACATGTACCGAAATATTATAGAGCACCAAAGGGAAGGGTATTATGCCATTTACAACATGAACAAAACTGGAGAACATAATGTTTCCCACATAATGAAAAGAATTCAAAAGGCAATCTCTGATGGTTGGAATCTAGTCAGTAGAATTCCCAGAGGCAGACACTGGAATGGCAGTTGCCTGGGAGGACACCTAAAGGAAATGCAAAGATATTGGATAAAGAGCACAAACTCCAATTAGAAGGTGAAAGAGGCCAGATGTGGTGAAACCTGTGTTCTATGGTTGAGGGGAAAGCTTGGTAAGTTTGAGGCCACCCTTGACTATAGAGTGAGTTTAAGGCCAACTGGGCTCAACTGGACTCTGTCTCCAAAAGGCAAACCAAGAAACCAAGACAAGGAAGTTCTGGGGATATGCTCCGTAGCCTGGTGACTGTTGTCACTGATACTGTGTTATGTATTTACAATTTGTGGGGTAACTCTTAAGTGTCTTTACCACAAAGAAGCCTGGATGTACCCAGCAAGCACGTGCACATGCCCGCGTGCACACACACACACACACACACACACACACACACACACACACACACACGACGCAAGAGTCACAGTGTGTAGTAGTGTGTGCACTGATTAATTTTTTTTTTTTTTTTTGGTTCTTTTTTTCGGAGCTGGGGACCGAACCCAGGGCCTTGTGCTTCCTAGGTAAGCGCTCTACCACTGAGCTAAATCCCCAGCCCCGCACTGATTAATTTGATTGATTTTGATTGTTCACTACATAATGTGTACATCTATCAGATTACCCATCTTGAATATCTACAGTTTCTTAGCAGAGAGTGCTGAGAATTGAATCTAATCTTCACTCGTGTTAAGAGCGTACGCTACTCCAGTGAACATCCCCAACACCACTGCTATATACATTTTATTAGTTATAAGTCACTAATGTTGGGGGAGGTGGGAGGCAGTGTATTTTACAAGGTGACTGAAGAAAGTAAACAGTATAGTCTACATGGTAACAAGGCAGACTTCTACTATTTATATTATTATTGTCCAACTCTAGGTAGACTTACGCATGTTTTGCCAGGTCAAGATTTAAGCGCCTATGAGATGACTCAGTGGGTCAAGGCATTTGCGACCTAGGTTTACAACCTGACTTTAATCTCTAGGACCTACCAGCCTAGACAATAGACTTCTGCAGGTGACACACAATAAATACATAAATAAATGTAATCCATTTCTTAAAAAGGGTTTAAATGAAGCACACCGTCATCCCAAACATGGTGGCTGAGTTTTCAGACAGGTAGAAAGGCTCAGAACAACGGGACCCATTCCTTCTTTCTAGAAAAGAGTTGAAGGTTGAAGTCACCTTCGTATGAACCTCCCGCTTGAGAACAGTGGTGCTGGCAGAGGGTGATCACGGTGATCACACTCCTGAGGTGTCTGACGGGATCATGAAGTGTCCCACAGGGAAAGGTTCCACGTTGGTAGCCTACAGGTTTCTAGATGTGCCGTCTAATGTCTGATGATGGCACGCCATTTGAGTTATTTCTAGCAGAATCTTTGCCAGTTGTGTTGAATTTGGCATAAAATGTTGAACTCAGTCCTTGCTGCTATGTGACCCTCTAAGCTTCAATCACCTCATTTATTCAATAAAATACAATATCTCCTTCCTCATAAAGACATTATACTGACTGTGATAGATAAAGTTAACATGCAAAAAATGTGGGCTCAACTGGGCCAGAGAGTCACATGGGACAATTGTGCTGTCACATGGTCACTTATGTGGCTGCCTCCTTATCCAGAAGCTCCTACTTCAGTCCCTCAGTGAATTTATTCTGGTTTAGGGGCCTGTGATCTGCTTATGGGCCGAAAGTTCGTGCTGGACATTTCAGAGCTTGTGGGATTTAGGAGTATAAAGTCCCATTATATAAGCCCAGAAGCCACTGGGCACTAACCACCATGGCCAAGTGCTAATTCATTTCAAGATGGACACTTCTAACTGGATGGGAATCAATATACTTCATCCCTACAGCAATACTGAAGGGGAAGTGGTGACCTCTGCCTGTAGGAGCTGCTGTGTGTGGTGGCATCTATTCTGATGGCCAGATGCTATACCCACCCATTAGACTTCAAGGCCTTTCCCCTCTGGGGCCCCAGGGGATCACACTGTCCCCCACACCCCCTTTTCCAGTTTCAATCCTCACCACCAAATCCCCTCTCTGACTGACACATTCTTTCTTTAGATATGTTAATGAAATCGATAAGGTTACAGGCAGTCTTGCACTCGCCACAACGGGTGTGGGAAACGTTTTTGTCTCTGGGGTGTCCGTTGAATGCATCCAAGCTCGTCCATTTTGTATCCATGTTTAGCGTAAAGTCTCAGTGTTAGAGGAAAGGAGCCTGCCTCACCTCTCTCAGGCAAGCTGCAGGAGGCGAGAAAGGGTGTTTTTCTCCCCAACTTCCAGATCTACTGCAAGCCCCTGTGGTGGACCGACGGCTTTCTCCTTAAGTCCAGCCTTCATATCCTGGCCTCAACCTGAGAATTTGTTTCTCTCTATTTTGACAAAATGATTTGTAATAATTCATTTATTAGTTTGCTTTGCTTCCTAAGCGACTACTACTGCTATTATTAATAATAATGTCACATGATTTTCTAGAAACGTAACTGAGGGTGGCTATCTATGGAGGACAAATAACTTGTATAGTCAAAGTTTATGTACCTGCCTCCTTTAAAGTTATTTTGAGTGGCTGCGAGTAACACCTGTGGGGTGGACACACAAAAATCCCAAGGGCAATGGTGTTTATGTGAGTTTCAGGGTGACTGAGAACAGGCCGAAGTAGAAAACACCTTCTTAAAAGACTTCAGTGACAAGAGACATGCAAAGTCCCCAGCGAGCCGCAGGTCAGAGATCTTGGGATTTCTGCTGACCCATGAAGAGGGCGGGGCTTAGCCTTTCTTGGGAGCCAAAGGGCAGTGTAGAGGCTTCAGGGACAGAGAATGTTCTGGTGCTTGTGGGCCACCGCCTACAGCTGGTGGTGGATGATGGGGGTGATGGGGGTGATATGATAAGCTAAAAGAGGCTTTGTAAGAGGAAAGTAAACATCTCCGGGCTGGGGAGACCTTATGGAATGTGAAGAGCTGGAGCCCATACAGAGAGTGTTAATTTGGGTAAGGCACACAGTGAGAGTCAACACTGCAAGTCCCGTCTGAAATCAACACACACTTTATTTGGCAGACATGTGTAAAATACTTGTCTGAGGGCCAGGTGACCTTCAGAAGGAAACTGGTAGATAAGAGGAAAAGATCTTCAGATTTAATTGAACTGTATATGGTGCAAGATGCTTTATAAAAAAAATAAAAATAGATCTAAAGAAGTGACTCAGTGGTTAAGAGCACTGGCTGCTCTTCCAGAGGATCTGGTTGGTGTCCCAACACCCAGATGACAGGTCACAACTGTCTGTATGTAACTCCAGGCCTCTGGAGTCCAGCACCTTCTTCTGATCTCCTCAGGCACCAGGTATGCACAGAAATACATGCAGTAAAACATGCATACACATAAAATAAAGTTTGCCAGCTATGGTGGTGCGTGCCTTTAAGCCCCCACACTCCGGAAGCAGAGGCAGGTGGATCTCTGTGAGTTTGCATCCAGCCTGGTCTATGGAGTGAGCTCCAGGACAGACAGACACATGGAGAGACGCTGTTTCAAAGAAACAGTAATAATAATAACAGTAACGATAATAATGATAAATATTTTTAAAACAATCCTCCAAAAAATTTAATCCTATTGTTCGCTTTATATTGTATTATATTTGTGTGTGTGTGTGTGTGTGTGTGTGTGTGTGTGTGTGTGTGTGTGTGTGGTGGGGTGTTCATGTTCAATATGCAAGAGGCCAGAAGAGAGCGTCAGACTATCTGGACTAAATTACAGGTGGCTGTCAGCCACCCAGTGTGGGAACTAAGAGGGTGACCTGTACCTCCAACATATACGGCTGCATTCTATCTGAAGATGTTAAGTGACTGATGTGTTTCAGTCAGCGCTGTTTGAGTATAGGTCCGGTCCCCTTCCAGATGGACAGTCAGAGACAGGAGGATCCCTGGGGGATGCTGGCCAGTCAGTCTAGCCAATCAACCAGCGACAGGTCGGGCAAGGAACTCTGACTCACAGAATGAGGTGGATGGGTCAGGAAGATCCATGGCCACCGGGTGAAGATGCTGCAGGAGCCAGGAGATTGAGGTTCGATCCTTAGAACCCACGCCGTGGTAGAAGGACCCTCTACATATGCCGTAGCAGCTCCTGTTGTCAACCTTTGACCTCTGCCTGCACCTGCACACATATGCAAGCACGGCCTACATGAGCACACATGCACATACATGCACAACAGAGATTCACTTTTTAAAAGGTACTACTTTTGACAAATAGTATTCTGTTCTTAAACTTGGTGAATACAGACACACACTTGTTAGTTAAGCAATTTATGTTTGGTGTGTAAGGAAAAAACTGAGTACTTTCTACGGTAACTGTCTTGTTCATTTTTATCTTATTATTTATCTATTTTGGTAACTGTTTTGTTTCATTTTGCGCTTGTTTTTGAGACAGGGTCTCTTTTTTTAATACGTAGCACTGGCTGTTGTTCTAGAACTCACTCTGTAGACCAGGCTGGCATTGAACTCACAGAGATCCGCCTGTTTTTGACTCCCAAGTGCTGGGATAAATGACATATGCCACCACATCTGGCTTTTTGCTAACTGTTTTGTCTGAGTTCTTGTTGTGTGTTCGTTTGTATGTTTACTTGTTTGAGGCAGGGTCTCACTGTGTAGCCCTGGCTGTCCTGAAACTTGCTATATAGACCAGACTGGCCTCGAATTGCCAGAGATCCATCCACCTGCCTCTGCTTCCCAAACGCTGGGCTTAAAGATATGCTACCACACTCTCTGTGCTTTTGACGAGGCTTACGCTAGGTATGTGAGAGTTAGGACACACAGGCAGTGGCCAAGCTGAGGCTGCCAGGATTGGAGGTCTGAGGGCATTAGGTACTAGCCGTGGAATTTTGGGCAAATCGTTTAATCTCTGTGCGGCTTAACGGAGAAATGTGTGACTATGGTGCTTAGGGTGGTGATTACAGCACGGATCATCTGAAAATAAAGTGTGTATTTGTTAAGTAAAAATCACCTTCTTGAGAAGGCCCACCTTAATCTCTAGACCACAGTGTGCAAACCAGGGTGCTGGCTGAAGTAGGGCTTGAACTTCATGAGTAGGAAGAGGTCCTTGTACACAGAGGAAGGAGCGTGCCTCATTTAGAGCAGACAGTGGCCATTTCACGCAGACGGCGGGCCTTACTATTAGGTTTTGGTTTTCATTTTGTGTTTGAGACGAGGTCTCATGTAGCACAGGCTAGCCAGGCACTTGGTATATAGCCAAGGAAGACTTGGACCATCTCATCTTCCTCCCTCCATGTCGTGGAAGCTAGAATTACAGCGTGGGCCACCTTGCCTGGTTTACACTGTGCCAGCCCTTGTGCACACCAGGTATTCGCATCCCTTCTGCAATACATCCGCGGCCCATTTTCTTCATTATTTTTGTAGCTCACGGTAATCCTACCTCAGCTTCCCAAATCCTGGGATTGTACGCATGGGCTCCAAGCCAGTTTGGAACCTTTTCCCTCCCCACTGCCTCTCTCTTCAAGCTCAGTCGAGGCATTCACTCTGAGTTGATAATGCATTAGAAAGGTCTTCTCATATTTCCCTGGAAGGGAGAGACTGGAGCATTAAAGCTTGTACATGAAGAGGACATTTCCCTCTGACCTTGAATTTCCTGAAGGAGCTCGGGACACTCGGCTGACTTAAATTCCTACATCAGCCCCCGAAATAAAACAAAATAGTTCCAGCAGCTGTCCCTCCTTCCTTATAAAAATGAGACGGGGTTCGCTGCAGCCCTGGGGCCCACACGCTCCCCGAGGGACCCTCCCACATTTCTGAGGGCTAGAAAACCGTATCTTCATATAGTGGGATGACGTTATTGGGTCGGAATGACTGGCTCAAACATTTGTTACCTCCATGTGTCCGATCCCTTTGACCCTTTATTTCTAGATCGAGGTTTGAAATTGCAGCTTGCCCAAGATTTGCAAGTCAATAATCTCGAAATAAATGCTGTATAATGAGCGCTGTGCTGTTGAAGTCCAGCTTAATGGATACAGAATTAACTCTATTAACTATTAATAAAGAAGGGTGGGTCAAACCTGTTTCTTTGCCAACTAATTCATGGTTATAGTCTATGGGAGAAAATCATTTCTTTTTTTTTTTTTTTTTTTTTTTTTTTTGAGCTGGGGACCAACCCAGGGCCTTGTGCTTGCTAGGCAAGCGCTCTACCACTGAGCTAAATCCCAACCCCAAGAAAATCATTTCTTAGACTGTCTACCTCCCCACAATCTCCACAGGACTGTCTCATCTTCCTCTACCTGCCTGATTCCATTCCCTGAAAATACACTTGACCTTCTCAAAGCAACTTGCTCTGATTAACAGTGTGTTAGCTTCTCATTACTGTGACGAAACACCTGAGAAAACTAGCTTAAAGGAGGGGAGATTTATTTTGGCTCATGGTTTTAGAGTTTCAGGCTAAGGTCATTTGATTCCCCACTACACCCCAGCATCATGGAGGAGGAAGGATGGTGGGGCCCTCTCATGGCCATGGAGGAGAGGGAGGGGGAAGAGGGAGACGGGAGAGGGAAAGAGGGACATGGGGGAGAAGGGGAGAGGGTGAGAAGGGGAGGAGAAGAGAGAGAGAGAGAGAGAGGGAGGGAGGGAGAGAGAGAGAGAGAGAGAGAGAGAGAGAGAGAGAGAGAGAGAGAGAGAGAGAGAGAAAAACAGTGAATAGAACATGGCCCAGAGGGTTTCCTTCCCAGCCATTGCTGATTTCCACCAACTTGGCCCCACCTCCTAACCTGTCCATCACCTGCAAATGCCTGACTATGGATCCACACAAGGATGAATCCATCTATGAGACCAGCTACAGTCACTTCCCAAACACTCCTCCTGAAACAAACGAAGCATTGAGACCCAGCCTTCAGAGAGCTGGGAGGATAGTCCAGATCCAAAACATTAACAAAACCATATTTAAAGCACTTTGCAGTAAGAGTTCATCAAAGGGAGAAATTGAAATAAAACTCCCTTCTTTGTTGCCTTTTTTCAGAGCCCTGGCTTTCCTAGAACTCACTGTATAGACCATGCTGGCCTCGAACTCACAAAGAGCTGCCTGCCTCCAACAGGTGCCACCACGCCTAGCTAAAAGCAAGAAAGTTTGAAGCTGAGATTCAGGACCTCTTGTCTCATAAATGGAGGTCTGCAGGCCAGATGATATAACAAGGAGGTGCCAGGTATCCGAGGTGAAAATGTCAACAGTATGAGGAAGACCAGAGATAGATTCCAATCTCAGCACTGCTGGGTTCTGGCTATAAATGCCGTGAAGGCTACCTAATCTCTGTACATGTGTCCTTACAATAGAGGGGTGCAGCACTAAAATCTTCCTTACTAAGATGCTATGACATAGGTCAAGAATATGCAAATCCTTCATTTAATAAGCAATCAGTATCTATGAGGACTTTCTTTTGTAGCATATATATATGTGTATGTGTATATATATATATACATACATATACATATATATATATTTTTTTTCTTTCCTGGCTGTTCTGGAACTCTCTGTAGACCAGGCTGGCCTCAAACTCAGAGATCCACCTGCCTCTACCTCTCAAGCGCTGGGATTAAAGCTGTGCACCACTGCTGCCCTGACATAAAGATATTTTAAGACTATACTGTTTAGTGCTAATAAATAAAGTACAGCAGATTTGAAAAACCATAAACCTTTGTGCCTAGAGGGATCTTGTGAAGGGCCTGTTTTGGGATGGGGGTTTTGACAAAAAGACAGTCTTCTCTGGAGAACCTGAGTTGGGAGAGTTCTGGTCACACTACGTCATAGCTTGTGGTAGGAAGTTGAGCTCCATAAAGGGAAGAAGAACTCACTAGACGAGTGCTCTCTCGACTCCTGGGGCTCTTTGGTTCCAAGGATTCATCAGAGGGATGAACCAGTCAGATTATTCACACACAGGCAGGCGATGTGAAGATGTACCCTTTGGACCACACAGTATGGTATCTCTGGTGAAAGTAAGATGTATGAAAAGAACTATTGAATAGGCCAACAGTAGCAGTTGAGGACAAACTGAAAAGGTGAGAGAATCTGTTTTATAGGCAGTTGCAAAGTATTCTTTTTTTTTTTTTTTTATTTTATGGGTGTGAGTGTTTTTGCCTGTGTGTGTGTGTGTGTGTGTGTGTGTGTGTGTGTGTGTGTGTGTGTGTGTCTATATATAACATGTGCATGTCTGGTATTTACAGAGTCCAGAAAAAAACCATTTGATTCATTGGAACTGGAGTCACTGATGGGCGTGTCACATGTGGGTTCTGGGAATCGAACCCAGGTCCTCTGCAAGATCAACAAGTAGTTTTTACCACTGCACCATCTCTACAGCACCACAAATGTGTTCTTGAAACCCAAGTATTCTTTAAGGTACACAGCTATGGCCTTCACCTCACCGGCCTGCAGGTGTTACTTAAGAAATGCTTTTGCTTCATGAAAGTTCTAACCACTACCTCATCTCTCAAGGTATATGGAGGTAAATCCTCCCTAGACATATAGGAAGAGGAGAGGGTGTGTTGAACGTCAGATATGGCTAGCATGCATGAAACCCCAGGTTCAATCCACAGCTCAAAACTAGGTTAGGTAGCCCGTGCCTGCATCCCAGCTCTTGGGAGGTGGAGGCACGGGGATCAGAGGTTCAAGGTCATTCTGGGCTACAGGTCAATCTCCAGCTTGAGAAATCCTAAGGAAGAGGGTGTGTCCACCCTGGCCCTGAGAGGACTGCACTGGAGACAGGACATCTATGGCAAGGGCAGGCTCGATCCTGTGTGATTCTTCTCAGTAGTCACACGTGCCTCCCAGGGAGTCGTGTGCCTCCTCTGCCTTGTCTGCTCTCCTACCACAAGATCAAGTGTTCTTTAAAATTCCTAATTTGAGCAAGCGACTGGGATAAGAGTGTGAATCCTGGGCTTCGGCACCCCATTTTGGGGCCTAGCATTAGACTCCCAAGGGGAAGTCAGTAGAACTGAGAGCTCTGGTAGCTTAGCCTCTACACATTTTTTTCCCACTTGAGCATGTGGTTGGTGGGCGTGGGGGAGCGGTGGCGGCAGCTGTAGTGGCCTTCGGCCCTCAGGCACACGTCCAAGAGGCCTGGCATCATGGGAATCCGTGCGGTGTGCTTTGAGGAGGTATTTCAATCCTGCTGGGACCGCACTCAGAGCAGGTTTGGCTTCCCTGGAGTTCTGGGCTTCGGGGTAGACGTCCGGATTTCATTTCCTGGGCAGTTGCTCCTTTCCGTGGAAAATTCATGTAACACGTTATTGGGTTTCCCAGGAGGTATGCAATGAGATTCCCTGGCTGTAATGAGTAAAGAGGCATCCCCCTCCCCCCCCCAAGCATATAATGGTAGCTACTATTTTTATCCAGTGGGGTTACATGTACTCACTGAACACTGGCCACATACAAAGGAATGCCTTATTTGTTCCCCAGCGAAGGAGGCTTGATGATAAAAGCCCTGAATTCATTCCTGGGATAGCATGGCTTTATTTCAGACAAATGTATTCCAAACCGGAGTTGCCTCTCGGTGCCTGGCCACTAAAGAATGACCCTCAAATATCTGTCTGAGCCTTTGAACATGGGGGCTGAGTTCTGAGCTCACACAGAAGTTAGGGCCAAACCCCAGCTCCAAGGATGGATACATCAGTCCCTGAGTTCATGATGGCTCCAGGCAAAGGAGTGTTAACTACCACCTACCCTCAATCCTGTTCGTCATAGATCTCTTGAGGTTCTGGTGGTTTTGTTTTGGTCTGGATAATCCTTTGTTTCACTGCCTACCCCCTTTCTTCTTGATTATATATATACATTAATGTCCGATTGATTGAGCGAGTAATTGAAGGAGTATGGTGTTAAGGAGTCAGAGCAAGTGACTTAATGGCAAATGGTTAAGTTGTAGCTTAACCATTAACCTTCGACCCTTCCCTGCCTTTTTTTTTTCCTCCCCAGACTGTAGCTCAGACTGGCCTTAAGCACACCGTGTAACTGGGCTGACCTTGAACTCTTCTTTAATTGTTATTCTATTCATGCACTATATGTGTGCATTTTGTGTCGATATATGCCACTGTGTGTTTGTGGGTTCCTGTGGAGTTCAGAAGAGGAAGTCAGACCAGAACTGAAGTTACATGGCAGTTGTGAGCTGCCTGCTGTGTGTGCTGGGAACCGAACTCTGGTCCTCTGCAAGAACAGCAAGTGTTCTTTTTTTTTTTTTTTTTTCCGGAGCTGGGGACTGAACCCAGGGCCTTGCGCTTGCTAGGCAAGCGCTCTACCACTGAGCTAAATCCCCAACCCCTGCAACCCCTGAACAGCAAGTGTTCTTAATCACTGAGCCTCCTCTCCAGCCCCTGGCCTTGATTTCCTGATCCTCCTGCCTTTTTCCTCCTAAGTACTGAGATTATAGGTGTGTACTGTCATACCCAGTCTCTCCTGACCATTTTCACTTCTTCAAGACAACAAATGTTCTTTTCGGATCTGAGCGAAGAGTCTTAAAGAATAAGTTTGACTGTTTCTAAGAGTCCCTCTTAACCGTCAGTTGGCAGAGAAACTTCCAGATATGTCATGGTATGAACAGCAGGGTCACTTTCCTTGACTATGGCTTATTAAAGTGAGCTGCCTTAATTGTGTGCTTGTTACCATCTGTCCCTTCAGGATCATCTTCAGAGGAGGCAGCTTCAAAGAGCCTAGTCAGTTCTTAATTAAATTATACCAAAACATTGATTGAACTGTTGTGCCTTTTGTAGAGGCCCTCACGAGGGTCTGTCCCTGGGCTACGGTACTACTAGTTCTGTGTAAGTGGCACACGCCTTTCTTCCACTGTCCCCGCATTCTGCTGTCACGCTCTACTGGGAGGCTGTGTTTGCTTAGTGGGTGAGATGTGTATAGTTATACCTGGGGAGATGGCTGTTCACTCAACGTATTTGTTGTTTCTATGGGAAGGTTGCTGGGCTGTGTTCTTGGAGGCTGATCCTGAGAAATATTGTAAAAGGATTATTGGAGATGTTTCTCCAAAGGTGTCTTTAGGAGTCAGCCACCACTGTTTACTGATAGGGTCCATAAACACCAGACACCTGAAACAGTCTTCCACGGGACTGTCCCGGTACCCATTTCCAC
This sequence comes from Rattus rattus, assembly GCF_011064425.1. Classification (NCBI taxonomy): domain Eukaryota; kingdom Metazoa; phylum Chordata; class Mammalia; order Rodentia; family Muridae; genus Rattus; species Rattus rattus. Next base: position 5,610,602 of record NC_046164.1, read on the forward strand.
AACCTCTCTTCCTCCTCCATCCTCATAACTCCAAGGAGCAGGAAGTGAACGAGAGGCAGCATTTCCCACTGGCAGTCCCATGTCACCAGTGCGTGCTGCTTAGTCCAAATTAAACTTTGATCGACTGTTCTGATGCCCTTCAGGTGTTTGCATGAGCCTTAGCCTTTCTTGCACAGTCAGTCAAATTGTGGCTTCATCCTACATATCGTACATATCGTACATATCGCACATATTGTACATATCCTACATACCCTACATATCATACATATCCTACATACCCTACATATCCTACATATCATACATATCATACATATCCTATATATCCTACATATATCCTACACATCGGGATGGATGTTCCTCATCCTCTTCAGCTCTCCTTTCTCTCTTCCCTCCCCCCTCCCTGCCAGTCAGAGAGACATCCTTTTCTTCTCCTTAGGATACAAACCTGTAGATGACCTAGCTTTTTACCCAGTGTGCCACTCTCTGATTCATGCTCGCTGAATATTTGTGAATAAACACAAAAGCACACCCAACAACATCGTGTACTTCAGTGGTTAGGTGTGCCAGCTCCAAGCTGGCCCTCTTGTGTGTGTTTTATGTAATGGTTGATTCTTTTTTTTTTTTTTTTAAGATAAGATTTATTTGTTTTATGTAAATACACTGTGTCTGTCTCTGTCTTCACACACCAGTAGAGAGTACCGGATCCCATCACAGGTAGTTGTGAGTCACCATGTGGTTGCTGGGAATTGAACTCAGGACCTCTGGAAGAGCAGTCAGTGCTCTTAACTGCTGAGCCACCTCTCCAGCCCCAACGATGGTTGATTCTTATGCCACCCAAGTCTCTCTTCTGTTCTCCTCAAGTGTCCTTACATGTGGACTTGAGACAGCAGCGCATCGCAATCAGCCGTGGGCTGGGAGACGGTTCAGTCAGCAAAACACCTGCTCTGCAAGCGCAAGGACTTGAGTTCAGATCCCAAAACCCACATTAAAAAGAGGCCAACTGAGAAGGGACAGAGTCAGGACAGTCCTGAAGCTCTAAGAGAACGTGTCTCAAAAGAATAAAGGTTGTCAGTAATCAAGGATAGGCCCCTGAGACTTTGATCTGGGACTTCTCTATGTGTGTGCACAGGCAGTTACACACACACACACACACACACACACACACACACACACTTTTGTTTTTTGAGACTGAGTCTCACTGTGTATCCCTTGCTGTTCTGTAACTCACTCTGTGGACCACACTGGCCTCTAACTCACAGATAACCACTTGCCTCTGCCTCCCAAGTGCTGGAACTAATGGCACTTGGCACCGTGTTCAACCTTTTAAAATAATTATTTTATGTTTTATGTGTGAGTAGTTTGTCTGTGTATAGTGTGGTAATTTGAATATGCTTGGTCATGTCCAGGGGGTGGCCTTGTTTGGAGGTGTGGCCTTGTTGGAATAGGTATAGACTTGTTGGAGGAAGTGTGTCACTGTAGGGGTGGGCACCAGGACTATCCTCCTAACCATGTGGGAACCAGTCTTCTCCTAGCAGCCTTCAGATGACGATGTAAAACAGTCAGCAATTCCAGCACCATGCCTGCCTGGACACTGCCATGCTCCCACCTTGATGATAATGGACTGAATCTCTGAACCTGTAAGCCAGCCCCAATTAAACGTTGTTCTTATAAGAGATGCCTTGATCATGGTGTCTGTTCACAACAGTAGAACCCTAACGAAGACACTATGCATGTGCACCGCATTAAGTGCCTGGTGTTCTCAAAGGTCATAAAAGGTCATTTCCTTTGGGACTGGAATTACAGACAGTTGTGAGCTGCTATGGGGGTTCTGGGAAGAACAACCAGGGCTCTTAACCATTGAGCCATCTCTCCTACCCACACTTAAACTTAAAGAACAAATCATGTGGATATTAGCTTTATAATACCATAAGGTGCTCTGTAGGCTGCTTGGGGTGGGAGAGGTGTCCTCAGTTTTACCCAGCCGTGTGCGCTGTGGCTACAGTTATGGCTGGCCTGGTACGATATGCACATGGGTGCAATCTAGGGGCAAACACTGAGTGTCTTACACTTTCTGATTAGATTTAAGACCTGGTCTATAGACAGAAATAAATGGCTGGCACTGTAAATTCACTTGTTTTATTGCTGTGAAGAGACACCATGACCAAAGTAACTCTTATAAAGGAAAACATTTAATTGGGGGTGGCTTACAGTTTCAGAGGTTCAATCCATTATTATCATGTTGGGAAGCATGGCAGTGTGCAGGCAGACGTGGTGCTGGCAAGCTGAGGTTTCTACATTGTGATCCACAGGCAGCAAGAGACTGTGTTACTGGGTGTGGCTTGACCATCAAAGCCCCACCTCCACAGTGACACACTTCCTCTAACAAGCCCCACCTACTCCAACAAGGCCACACCTCCTACTAGTGCCACTCTCTATGTATGGGCCAAGCCTTCAAACACATGAATCTATGGGAGCCAAAGCTATTCAAACCACTTCACAGGTCAAGAACCTATGACTGGAGAACTCGTAAATCATAGGTTCGCCTACTGTTATTATTTTGCTAGATTAACGTAGTATCAAATCATCCTGTATCCATAGATTAGTGCATCTCCCAGACCTCAATACAGACAACTCTGTGTGTGTGTGTGTGTGTGTGTGTCTCTGTGTGTGTGTCTATGTGTGTGTATGTGTGTGTGTCTGTGTGTGTTTGTATGTGTTTGTGTGTATGTGTGTGTGTCTGTGTGTGTGTGTATGTGTGTGTGTCTGTGTGTGTCTATGTGTGTGTCTATGTATGTCTGTGTGTGTGTGTCTGTGTGGTCTGTGTGTGTATATGTGTGTGTCTGTGTGTGTATGTATGTGTGTGTGTGTGTGTGTGTGTATGTATGGGGTTATTTCAGAAACTCACAGCTATTCAAAGTACGGAGCACTCTGCTATAAATGGGACAGGTATATATCATACCTCCTTGGGCCAACATTTTGGAAGAAGCAGAAGGATTTCAAGAGCCAGAGGTTTGGGAGGACTGAGGTGTAGCAGCGTCTTCTGGACATGACAGGACCACTGCACATCTGGTCACATGACCTCACAGCAGCTGTGGTTGCCTGCGAAGGTCTATGCAAGACCAAACTAGTCACTATCCCATCAATGGGGAGGGACTCCTGAGGCCCCACCCCCAGCTGAGGAACTATTGATGGCTTCTAGGGAAGGGAGAGTCTGTTTATTTTAAGGCCCCTGGTCATACTCCAGTAAATGGCCTCAAGCTCTACACCAGTGTATGAGTAGCACAATCAGACTCAGTAAGATTTAAAACAGCAACAAGAAGGCATGAACTTGGTGAGGGAGTTGGAAGGTGTTGGGGGGAGGGTCTGATCCACGAGAAATTAGGGAAGGAGTAAGGGAGAATGTAACCAAAATACATTGTATGCATGTATAGTGTTCCCAAAGAATTAACAGAAAAATATTGTATTAACAACAATTATTAAAATCTCTCCGGAATGTCCTCCTCCCAATCCATCAGTTGTATTTTAGCATTGCAACTCTGATACTGGCAGTAAGTCAGACTCTTGGGCAGGAAAGCTGGCTTATCGTCATCGCTGCCACCACCACCACCACCACCACCACCACCACCACCACCACCACCACCACCACCATTATCATCATCATCATCATCGTATGGAGTGGAGTGGAGGGCACCTGTACCAAGGCAATGTGTGAAGCTCAAAGGACCACATTTGTAGAATCAGTTCTCTCCCCCATCGTTAGAATCAGTTCTCTCCCCCATCGTTAAGCTCGCTCTGGGGTCTAAGGCTGCTGAGGAGTGCCTCTCCTACTGAGCTATGGCTCGCCCAGGAGGCCTGTTTTTAACAGCATCGCAGAAGAGTTTAACGCTTGAGGCCTGCAGGGTAGTGGGCTCTGTCCTCCTCTCCTTGACTTACATAAGACACAAAGGATCAGATCAGCGTGTGCATGGCCGACCCCACAGTCCTTTCCAGCTCTCTAGTGTGATGATTCTTCTTTTCCCTGCTGTGCAAGGAAACCTCAAAATTCAAAAACTGAACTTCAGTCAGAGAACAGGGAGCGTTCTTATTCCCTAAAGCTACCCGTAAGCATTTGAGAACACAAATGCCCATTGCTTTATTTTTTCCTTTAAATACCAAGTGTTCATTGTGGCTTGCCCTCTTTCCAAGGGCACGGCAAGATGCAGAAGTTTCTAAAATTAGACCTTTTCTGGTGCAGGTCACTGAACAGGAATGGCCTCCTGCTCCCTCTGTTTACACAGGCTTGCTTCTGACACCTTCACAACAACAGTGCCTACTTAATGAGGCAGGAAGACCGGCAGGAGGCAGTGGGAATTCCCGGTCAGATTCACCGTGGGGTGGAGGGCCCATGGGATCCCTGGGTGACAGCCCGACCCTAACAGTGCTGTTTGGATTCGGGACCCTTTCAACCTTGGCTTATCCATCCTTCCCAGCGCTGTCTCCAGGTCAGGGCGGAGGTCAAAGCCTCCTTATCAGTCCCTGAGATGCTATCAAAAAAAAAAAAAAAAAAAAAAAAAAAAAAAAAAAAAGAAAAAAAAGAAAATGAGCTCATACTCTGGAACTTAAGGGCCACACGGTTTCACTTTGTTTGTGTAACTTACCTGCTGCTTCTCCTCTTGCAAGCTCGAGGACTTAACCAGGAATCAGCTAGCTGCAGCTTTACCTGTCAATATAAAATGCTAACTTATCCTTGCTATGATATTTTCAGAAGAGCCTGGAAAAAATGAAAATTGGCCTTTTCTTTTTTTGGAAAAGAAAAGAAAAGAAAAGAAAAGAAAAGAAAAGAAAAGAAAAATTATTTGTACTTGTGGGTGAGCCTGTAAGCCCACGGAGGCTAGGAGAGAGCATCAGATCCCTTTGGCTGGAGTTACAAAGCTGCCTGACAGGGTCTGGAAACACGGTCTGGTTTTAACAAAGTCCTCTGGACGAGCAGTGAGTGCTCTTAAGTACCGAGCCATCTCTCCCAAGGAGCTTTTGCTGTTTTTGGTTTTGTGCTTTGATATAATTTGTGCCTGTGCCTTCCCAGCCCCTAAATATGCAGACCACACAAATCCTATTCTAATTTGAGATTAACGTTCTAAACTTAAATGAGGATAGAAGAATGGGGGCACTAGACACTGAATAGACAGAAAATGACCGGACTGGGCAAGTACACACACTCATAAGATTTGAAATACCTTCTGAAGAAGCAGATTATTCTGGATCTAACATGATGTTGCTTGTAGGAATCGATTTTGACTCATGTATTAGCCAGCTGTTCGGAATACATGATTCTAACAAGTACTCAAAACTAAGAGTCTTGAGCTGGGTGTATTAGAGCATGTCTCCAATCCCAACCCTCCAGAGGCAGAGGCAAATGGATCTCTGAGTTCAAAGACAGCCTGGTCTACAGAATGAGTTCCAGACTAGTCAGGTCTACAGAATGAGGCCCTATGGGTGGGGAGGGGGCCAGAAAGAGGGCTCAAATAATGAAACTCAGTTGTCTGACACAATCTAAGCTGCCTTACCTGTGTGTTCTGACCAGCAAGTTTTCCGTGCTTACACAACCTTGAAGCAGCTCCAGGCTCTGGATGACCCACACTCTGGGCTCTGACCGCACTTTCCTTTGTTTTCCTTTGAGAACAGTACACACTGGGAGCTTTTGTTTTCCTAGGTGGGTTGATTTGCATTGCCTTAAGTAAATTAGCCTTAGCTATCTAGTCTTGCTTGTTTAATGAGAGCAAGTCTACAGGCCAATAAAAATAGGAATGGAGGAAGCAGCCTAGCAGAAGGCGAAGGAGGGAGCTTTGAGGCTCACCCAGACGCAGGCCCAGAATAAAGCAAAACAAAATCTCACAGCCTGGTTCCAAACGCAGTTTGTTCTGTGATTTTTATTTTTTTAAAAGAGGTTAAATACCTCTTTAGTATCACAATATTGGCATCATCGTTGTTTTGTAAGAGAAAATTGGAGACTTTCAGTGAGATTTTTGTCATTTCTCTCCCAAACAGACCCACTAGTGCTCTACACTGGCCCTGGAAGCCCCCTGTCCCTGGAAGGCTGGGCTGTGCTCAGGTCCAGCCCTGCTTTGGAAGGCACTGATGTTTGTCTCTGCTGCCAGTCACCACCAGTTCCACCAGGAAGCTCTTGGCCTCACCACTTGCTTTCTGCTGCCTCCTCTAAACCCTCCCTCCCCGGATTTGTTCCCAATAGCTACTGCTTTCTTGTTTCCTCTACCAAACTCCTCTGTCCACTTCTTGCTTTTCCCATTTCTTATATTAAAAAAATCTCTTCAAAATAAATACATCTTACATTGACTTAAAGTGAGGGATCACACACACACACACACACACACACACACACACACACACACACACACACACACACACACACACACACGGGAGAGGAATTCTCAAGTAGTCCAGTCCAGGTAGGCCTCCACCTCAATAGGTAGCCAAGGATGACCTTGTATTTTAGCTACTTCTACCTCTACTCCCAAGTGCCAGGCTAATAGTCCTGTGTAACATGCCCATTTTAAGTGGATCTAGGGGTTGAACCGGGGCTTCGTGGCTGCATCCTTAGCTAGCCCTATTTGTGTTTTTAAGTGCAGCTTTGCACTTGATCAATATTTACCCATAAAGGAATAAGTGGTATAATCTTAGTGATGTTTATTGGTGCTACCGGTGCATAGAAAGGTATGTCCTACGATCTGAGGTGAGTCTTCTCATTGTAGCAACCTTCAAGTCAGGCAGAAAGTGACCTTGAAGACTGGCTAAGGCCAGGTCAGCCTGGGTGTTGGGAGTGTCAAGAGTTTGCTGTGTGACTCAGATGTCCCCAGGACCTCTGGCAGAGCTGTCTGTCGGCTTCGGTTCTTACTGGCAGGGAGTTGGACCGTGGAAGGATAAAGGGGATTTCAGATATCCGGACAGTGGAGGTAGGGGCTTATTTCACAGTTGTGGAAGCCATCTTTAAGAGGCCTTGGGATGATTCCGGTGTGCACCTCTGAATCTTGAACATGTCGGAAGAACAGTGAACGGCATGTCCCAGACTCAGCTCTCTCAGCACTGTGTCTTTGCACCTCTGTGGACAGTCACATAGAAGGACTATCCTGAGCTGCGTTTTCTCTCCCACCCAACCTTACTGAAATATTAGCACAAGCCGAAAATCCAATGAAGATTGAGTTTAGATCTAGTCATTCTCCTCATTCAGCACAAAGATGAGACCACAGCATGATTCAGATCTGGACCGAGGTAAACAGCAGGATGAAGAGAGACTTGAATGAATGACTCATCAACCCATCATCCCATGTAATCATTTGTAGATTAAAGTAAGGTTGTCAGATTTGGCAAATAAAAATGCAGTTTGAACTTCAAATAAATAGGGAAGGTTTTGTGTACCTCTGTGTGTGTGTGTGTGTGTGTGTGTGTGTGTGTGTGTGTGTGTGAGAGAGAGAGAGAGAGAGAGAGAAAATATGTCTATACCCTCATCCTATCCTCTTATATGAAGTGTCCCCCAGGAAACTCCTCTTTTGAGGGCTTAGTCCCAGCTGATAGCATTATTGATAGGTGATCATATACTGAGGCTATCAGATGTCTATGGTGTTTGCCATTGATGAATTCATAGCTCAAAGCACCACTAGGAGGTGGGAACTGGGTGGAGTAGGTAAGTCACCGGGGTGTGTCTCGAAGGGCGTATCTTGTCTCTCGTCCCTTTATGACTTTCTCTGCTTCCTGGATGCCACAGATAAGGAGCTCTGTTCTGCATCCTATTGTCAAGATGGGGACAGAAGTTCTCATGACCTCAAACTTGCCTTGACCTCTTCCTTCCTGCACTTCCCAGTTGACTGTTGTCCACTTCAAAAAGAAGCTTCTCTAACCAAGGTTGAGAACAGCACCAGTCTGTTGGTATAAACAGAAATATTTAGGAGGAAGTTTTTCTACCTGTCTGTTTAGAAAAACAATAATGGTAGGTTCCCCACTTAGGACCTCCCCAGCCAATGAACAGTGGCCAGGTTTCTACTGCTTGGTGTAAAATACCCTCCTGCAGAGCCAGCCTCAGATTCAGTCGTCAGCATGGGGTAACCATTACAGTCATGTAGTAGTTCCTGTGGGCACATCCTACCTGGCAGGTTGGTATTATAGCCTTGAGGAGCCACTGTAAGTGGATGAGACTGTTAAAGTCTTTTCTTCCCCAGTGAGCTGCACCACGAAAGTTAACTACCAGGGAGGAAATGTCGCAGTCAGTCCCACTAGACTTCTCTATGTGCTGCAACCAAGTTGCATTGTGTCTAAGGCACATAGAGACTTACTATCTGGGGCTCACTATCTGGTTATTCTGGACAGCCAAGGGCAATGGCAGCTTGTTGGGAATGGGGGGCTTGGAGACCTCTCTGACCCATGACTCATGAGGAAGTATCCCATGCCTAGCTATGAGATTTTCATTTAATAATCATTTAGGGAAAGCACAGTACTTATGTTCAAACTTTTTTTTTTTTAATAAGCAGCTTACAAAGCAATGGGTTCCTTACAGTTTATCCATAGGTCTTTAGTTTTGGTTAGCCCACCAGAACCTTCTCCTCTCTCACACACTCTTCTTCCTATCCCTACTTAAGCCTTTACCTCCCAGCATTCCTCCTCACACACTGTGTTTACATCATGTGTTCTACCACCCCTCCCCCATGTTTACATCCAATGAGTTCTAATACCCTCCCCAAGGCCTCTTCCCCTCTTCATTCATTGGAATCCATTGTAATGGTTCTCCCCTTTTCTCTAATTTTATTAATTTCTGCTATCTTCTCTCTCTTACTTTTAGTTAGTTTGGCTAAGGATTTGTCAATCTTGTTTATCTTTTCAAATAGACAACCCTGATTGGTTGTCTTTTCTTTTTCTTTTTTCTGTGTTGTTGTTGTTGTTGTTGTTGTAGTAGCAGCAGATTCATGTTCTCTCATTTTCTTATTAGAATTCTTCAGGGGATGGAGAGACGGCTCAGTGGTTAAGAGCACTGACTGCTCTTCTAGAGGACCTGAGTTCAATTCCCAGCAACCACATAGTGGCTAATAACCATCTCTAATCTGATACCCTCTACTGGTGTGTCTGAAGACAGGGACAGTGTACTCATATGCATAAACTAAATAATCTTTAAAAAAAATAAAAAAAAAGAATTCTTTGAGCAGGAGAAATGGATCAGTGGTTGAGAGCACTGACTGTTCTACCAGAGGTCCCAAGTTCAAATCCCAGCAACCACATGGTGGCTCACAACTATCTATAATGGAATGTGATGCCCTCTTCTGGTGTGTCTGAAGACTGAAATAAAATAAATAAATCTTTTAAAAAAAGAATTCTTCATTAGAATATCATACATTTTGCTGGGCATGGTGGCACATGCCTTCAATCCCAGTATTCGGTTGACAGAGGCAGGTGGAACTCTTGAGTTCATGGTGGCCAGCCTGGTCTAGAAAGCAAATCTAGGACAACCAGGGCTACACAGAGAAACCCTGTGTCATAGTTAGGATTTTACTGCTGTGAGCAGACACCATGACCAAGGCAACTCTTATAAGGACAACATTTAATTGGGGCTGGCTTACAGGTTCAGAGGTTCAGTCCATTATCATCAAGACAGGAGCATCCAGGCAGGCCTGGTGCAGGAGGAGCTGAGAATTCTATGTCTTCATCTGAAGGCTGCTAGCAGAATACTGGTCTCCAGGCAGAAAGGATGAGGATCTTAAAGCCCACGCCCACAGTTAAACACACCTCAACAGGGCCACACCTTCTGATAGTGCTATTCCCTGGGCTGAGCATATACCAACCATCACACCCAGTCTTGAAAAACAAAACAAAACAAAACAGAACTTCATACAATGCAGTTTGATCATATTCACTCTCCTACTCTGACCCCTCCCAGATCCACCCCACCTCCCCACCTGGTCGAATCTGTGCTCCCCTTCTTTGAGTGGCATTTGTGTTGCTTGTAGATGTGTGTTTTCCCACCCGAGCTTGGGCAGCCTACCAGCTGCCACACCCTTAAAGGAAACTGATTCTTCACCCAGCAGTTATTGATTGCGAATAGCTCCTAAGCTACGGTGGGACTTCGTACCCACCTCCCTCTCCGTGCTGGGATTGTGTCTGTCTTGAGCCCGTGCAGGTCTTGTATATGTGCTGTCGTGTTCATATGTACAACTGCCCTGTTTTCCTGTCTGGAAAACACCACTACCTTTTAGTCTTCCAGGACCTCTGGCTCTTGTAATTTTTCTGGCCCCTCTCCTGAGCCTTGGGAAGAGAAGGCGTGAGGTAGATGTTCCATTCAGGGCTGAGCATCCCATATTCCCCCAGCCACTGCACCTTGATCAGTTGTGGGCTTCTTGTTAATCACCATCTGAGAAGAGAAGTTACTCTGATGAGGGTTGAGAGTTGCACTAATCTATCACATAACGACAGGTCGTTGCAAGATTAATACCGTGCCCATTTATCAGAATAATAATGTGTTGCCCTCTAGGACCTATGAGTATTCTAGCAATAGATTCTTAGCTCAGTAGTAGTGCCAGGTATGGGTTTTGTCTTGTGGAATGGGCCTTAAAGCCAATCAGAACGTGGTTGGTTATGCCCATGACGTTTGGCTACTATTGCACCAGTGGGTACATCATGGCTGGCTGGTTCCCATTGTAGGTTAGGCTTCACAGCTAGGTAAGACTGGTGATAACTTCTCTCCTCCAGTAGCAGGCATGGCACCTTCCCGCACTATGATGTCATCATTGTTTCCGTTTCTTTAGCTTCTGCCCTGAGCTAATGATTTCTTTCCATCTACTGTTTGAGATTTGGTTTATTTCTTTTCCCAGTCTACAATCATTACAATCTATTACGATGGATTACTAGGCTGTCTATCTGCAATTTCTCAATGTAGCCATTTAGAACATTTAGAACTCCCTTCTTCCGGTCATTTTTTTATTTTTATTATATCCCATAGGTTTTGTTATAGTGTGTTTTTATTTTCATTTGATTCTGGGAAATTTAGAGTGTACTTATTAGATTTTTCAAGTATCCCTTTACCATTCAACAGTGTGCTGTTTGAACCCCAGGAGTTTTGTGTGCATTCTAGGGTTCCTCTCACCACTGATTTGTAGTCTCATTCCATTGCGATCAAATAGAATATAATGAATTTCATCCGATTTCCAAAATTGCTTTGTGTCTTAATGTACAATCTAATTTAAAGAAACTTCCAAAGGACGCTGAGAGAAAAAAAATGTGTATTCTTAAGTGTTTAGATAGAATGTTCTGTAGATGTCTGTTAAGTCTGCTTGATCTAGCATTTCATTTAATTCACATAGTTCTCTGCGCTTTGTCAGAAATACCTGTCAACTTGTAAGAGTAGGATATTGAAGTCACACATTACTATTGTGCTAGGGTTAATCTATGGCTTTACATCTAATAGTATTTGTTTTCAAAAATTGTTTTTATCTCCTTTTAGGGTATATGCATTAAGAATTGTAGTGTCCTCTGATTGGTTGTTCCTTGAACCAATAGCGAGTGACAATCTGTGCTTTGATTGTTCCCTGATCCAATAGGATACTTCTTCTTGCCCATTCTGGTTTAAATTCTGTTTTGTCAGGTCCGAGAACTGTGACATCTGCTTTTAACTGGGTCCATTTGCTTGGGATGTCCCCCGATCCTCTCACCAGAAGGGCGTGTCTAGCTTTTGCAGTGAGGTGCATTTTGTAGAGTCAGCAAATAGATGCTTTCTGCTTTTTAATCTAATCTAGAAATCTGTGCCTCTTGATTGGGGAATTTAGACCAACAATATTCATGGTCGTGATTGAAATATGGGTGTAGAAGGCTGGAGAGATGGCTCCGTGGTTAAGAGCACTGGCTGCCCTTCCAGAGGACCTGGGTTTGATTCCTCACAACCACATGGCGGCTCGCAACCATCTATAACTTCAGTTCCAGGGATCCGATGCCCTCTCTGACTTCCTGAGTCACCAGGCATGCTAGAAACCGAGCCCAGGGCCTCCGGAAGAGCAGCCTGTTCACTTAACTGCCGCGCCATCTCTCCAGCCCCCACAATAAATGTTTTAAAAGGAAGTCGTGTTTGAATTCCGTTGTTCTGCTGCTTTGCTCGGCTCTTTTGCCCAACCCTTCTTTGTAGCATGGTTTTTCTTCCCTGTAGTCTCCTAGGTAGCCTTGTTTTTCTTTTTAGTCCAAAGACTTCCTTCAAACGTCTTCTGCGGAGCTGGTTTAAAGTTCACAGACTCCTTTTTAATGAAAAGTTTTCAATTCTCGTTCAATTCTAACAGCTTAGCTGAGTCCAGTAGTTTGGGCTGGCAGCTGGCTCTCAGAGTTTGGGCTCCATCATTCCGAGTTCTTCTGGCATTTAAAGTTCCTGTTAATCTTCTGCCGCCACTCTGACAGTTCTGCTATGTGCGCGACTTGGATTTCTCTTTCTGCTGTCAACGTTCTTCCTTTGTTCTCTGTATGCAAAGCTCTAATTGTAGTATGGTAAGGGGAAGTTTTCTTTTGGGGTTTTGACTTTTTGGTGTCCGAAGCACTTCCTGTATCTGATTTTGGCATTTCCTTTTCTAACTCTAGGAATTTTCCTGTCATGGTTCTATTTTAGATGTCTTCTCTGCTTTTAGAAAGATCTTCTCCTCCTATTGCTCATCGATAGTTTTCAGACTATTGAGTAGATCTTGAAATTCCCACTGGCGACCTAACTATTATTTTATCTTTTGTCTGTTTGATGGTTCCTGGTCCTCTGGGTTTATCGTCTTCAAGCTCAGATAGTCTGTCCTCTCCTTTAAAAAGGAAAAAAAAAAAAACATGTTAAAAATTATTTTATGCATAAGGATGTTTGGCCCACATGTATGACTGGTGCCTTCAGGGGCCAGAAGAAGCCATCGGATCCTCTGGAACTGATGCTATAGAAAGTGGCAAGTTGGCAATTTGAGGATTGTTAGCGTTTGGTTTTTAAGGTAGATTGGTTTCTTAGCTTCGACGTGATTCTAGCTGCCTTTCGTCCACTGAGCAAGGTAAGCATTAGGAAGGTGGAAGGGAAATGTTCTTCCCTGTCAGGTTCAATGATTTGAAGAGGGATTTATTATAGCAAATTATCATCAAGCTAATTGCTTGACAGCCTCTCTCTGCACTGCTGGCTGGCGCCAGAGAGCTGATCTACTCTGCTGATACTGGGCTAAGAGAGGCAGGCATGGGGAATTCCACCACCCAAAACAAACGCCCTTGAGTTTCAGAGAGGATATCCAACGTGCACATCAATGCTTTCGGAGCACATAGGGTAAAACCAGGCTGCCCCGGTTCAAGTGCTGTTGGCGTTACTCGTTAGTTTTTTGACCTGCGGCAAATTTTCATTGTTCTGTGTCTGAGACTGTTCGGCTATAAAATGGGAATAATAATCATAATAAATACCTCCCGTGTAGAGTTATTGATAGTATTAAAACAAAATTCCAGGTCAGAGATGTAGCTGAGATGGTAGAGTCCTTACCTAGTTTGCACAAAACACTGGTTTTAGTCCCCAGCATCACACAGACTGGGGGATAGTAACGCTAGTCTGGGATTGCAGCACGTCAAGGCCGAAGCAAGAGGATCAGAGGTTCAAAGCCGTCATCTGCTGTACAGTGAGTTAGAGGCCAGCCCAGGTGATCGAACCCTGCCTCAAACCAAACAGAACCAATGCAGTAAGAACCCTGTGATAACCAAGAACGAATGTACGGGGAGTCAATGTGTCCTGCCGTTTTATACTTCGCCTAGTTTCCTGCCGTGATGCTGTTTCTCCAGATCCTTTTTGTCCATAGAGCCAAGTTCCGAACCTAAGTGTAATTCCTTGACCCTAATCCTTAACACTGACTATAACTTACCTTTCCCACCTGGGATGTTGGGGACTTTGAGGGGATAACAGCTCAATGCCTTGTGCTCCCCTCTGGACGCTTGTGTTCTTATGAGGAGAGTTCCTTGGTTTTCCCCCAAAGAATTATAGACTATGAAGAGAGAGTAACAGGGCTGATATGGTTACTTTGGGCCTGGAGCCTAGAGCAGAATGAAATGAAGTAGGCCATTGACTGTGATCAGTGATGTCAGCAGTGAAAAGCATGCCTTTTGATTCCTGTGTCACCAGTAGCGTGTGTCCTCTGATTATCAGACAGGGAAGAGGTGATACTTTGGCCTTACCCGGCATCTTCCCTTTATCTCTTCAACCCTGTTTGTGCTGAGGTGCCATCAGATTCTCGTCAACCCTGTTTGTGCTGAGGTGCCATCAGATTGGCATAAAAAATGTTCACCCAAGTGCAGAGTAGCAGTGGCTTATTTGCCAAGGGGTTCACTTGCCTGGAACATCCAGGAAAACCTGACTCCTTCAGAGACTGGAGTTCTCCAACAAATACAGTCTCCTATGGTAGTAAAAGAAAACGGAATGGAAGAGACAAAGTGAGCTCTTCAGGTTCGTCTCTCAGCTCTCTGGTCAGTGTTCTTTCGGGCGGGAGCCTGCGTGGGAGCAGTCACAAAGGTAACTAAGCTAATCCTGAAAGCCACCATGGTTGTCACCGCAGCCTTTTCTCAGCTGCACATCGTCATCCCTGTGCCGTTGTCACTCTCACCATTGTGATCCATTGGACAATGCTTCTGTCTTCCAAAGACGCCGTGCAGCTGGGGAAGTGGCTAAGTTGGTAAAGTGCCTGTCACCGAAGCAGGAGGATGGGCTCTAAGCACTTACGTAAAATCTACTCATCTGTTACCCTGTGCTAGGGTTTGGGGACAGAGACCCGCAGGACCTTGGGAACTCATCTGGGGTGAGTGAGAGACGTGATCTTAAAAAAGAGGAAGGTAGAGAGTAATCAAGGAAGAGTACTGGACATAGACTTTTGTTGTTGTTCTCTGTGTAGCCTTGGTTATCCTAGAACTCACTCTGTAGACCAGGCTGGCCTCTAACTCATTGCTCTGCCTTCCTCTCTGCCTTCTGAGTGCTGAGATCAAAGGTGTGCACCACCACCACCACTACCCAGCTAGACATAGCCTTCCACATACACTCACATTCACACACCCACATGAACATGTCTATGCACACACACACATACACATACACACAGTTCGAATTCTATAAGTGATATGTGAAAAGTACCATTTCTTCTGAACCTTTTACGTGATATTTTTATAATGCCTAGCTTCCTGAGTTAGCATCGACATAAGCCAGCAATTGTTGTATGTACCTGGGACTCAGACACGATAGACAAGCATGCTTGTCCTCAAGAAGCAGACGTACTTGCGGGCACAGGCAACAGACAGTACATAGAACATGCACACAATTACCTGTGGACCGTGCACAGCGTGTTGGAAGTTGGCGAGTGCCCTAGGATAAGGGAAGCAGGTCAGATGCCAAGACGTTCTTTCTGTCTGCTCCATTCATAAAATTCCCTACATTCCTCCTCAGAGTATTAAGGACAAACTTCTCGTTTTCAAAAATCTACTGAGGGAAAGAAAGGTCTTTGAGCTTTGAGACTATGTTGTAAATGTGCAGGCAAGAGGGCTGACAGGCATCCAAATCCACTTCACGTACAAACTCCATCTGCCTCCAACTTCTAGAGGAAAGTGAATGTGCTGGGAATGGCCAGAGTGGAAAGCGAGTAAAGGACCAGGCTTTTGCTTTCGGTGCAGCTTTTGGTCCCTCCATCTCTAATTGTAAACAGGCGCCCCAGAGGACATGTGCAAATCATTAAGGAAAATCCTTCAGACGCTGAGACTATCCATCACCGGCTGCAGTGGGGTAACATGAAACCCTCTAGTCTTAGGGTTTGTTTTTGAAAAGGTGCGCAGAAGGAAACAGGGTGTGCCGGAATCCAGGGGCTACTGGCCTTTAGGGAAAGGGAAAAATAAAAGCATCATATTCTGTCAAAGAGTCACCAGTTTATCGTCTTTGATTTTTTTCTTCACCACAAAAGAAATGACGTGGGAGGGTACATGGCGGTGATCTCGACCAGGATCCTCCAAGGTTGAGGCATACATAGTGTGTCATGGTAAGGGACTTCCTCACAGTTATTTGGCCAATCAATGGCAGAAAGGGAAGGGACAGGCAAGCCCCCACCCTTCCACTGCTCCCAGAGTAGATGTTAATCCCTCTTCAAAGACAGGCAACCCACTGATTGCCAAAGGAGCCAGGCAAGGAAATGGAGGGAAGATGTTTGTGAACTCGGCCCAGATGTGCGGGGGGGGGGGGTTTACACACACACACACACACACACACACACACACACACACACACACACGACACAACTCAGGAAGAGATGGGCAGAGGGCAGGGCTTCCCTGAGCTGTGGGTGGTGGACAGGGAAGCAAGCTGTCTTGTGTGTTGGGTTCCTCTGCTAATGAAGAGGATTCGTCTGCGTTCCAGTGTGAGAAGCTTTTCTGCATCAACGTCGCCTAAGGTGATTGTGAATGGTAGCTGTACTTGACAATGTTCTGTTGCTATAACAAAATACAGTCCAGGTGCTTTATAAAGTGATTTTTTTTTTAAATGAACAAAGAAAGAAGAAAGGGGACAAACAGGGGGAGGAAGAGGAGCCAGTAGAGTTGGGAAGGGAATATGGTGGACCGCAATGGGTAGGGAATGATTGAAAACAAAGCATGTTACATATATGCACGAAGAGATCATGATGAAACACATCAGTCTGTACTAAAAATTCATACTGGTTTTTGAGACAGAGTCTCACTTTGTAGCCCTGGCTGGCCTGACTAAGCTGACCTTGAATGCACAAGAGATCCACGTGGCCTCCTGAGTGCTGAGATTAAAGATGTGTATCACCATGCCTGGCATAAAAATGAACTTATATTGCTATAAACATATATATATATATATAAATTAATATAATGGATAATGATATATTTTAATAATATAATGATAATGTAGATATAGTAATATAAATTATATTAATATATGTGTATAATGTATAAAAACATATATATTATAGCTACCCTCTTGAGAATTCCACTAATGCTTTTCAAGGTAGGACTCCTAGTGGCTCAGTCAATTTCTTTAGTCCATTAGACTCTTCCTAAAGGTTACAAGCCCGTGCACTCGCTGTTCCACTACGTGCGGTGAAGCGCTTGGCAGGTTACTCTCATTCCCCTTGCTGTAAGGTCGGACTAATAATTGTAGTGGTTTAATGATGATTCGTGAACATGATTTCGTCACTACCAGCACGCTGACAGTTGTGGCGAACGACAGGCTTAACCCCAAGCAACCGAAAAGTCAGAGGTCACACGCTGCGATCTCATTCTGTGATGGGGCACCCCATCACCACACCCACTGGAGACTTAACCCAGAGCTACCACCGAGCCACACCCCAAGCACCAGCACCATTCTTTGTAGATGCCCCAGTGGATCACTTTCTCAGCTTATGAGTTGTAAAATGACAGGCACTTTATTTTTGTTTTGTTTTTTTTTAATTTTTATTTATTTATTGTATGTATATGAGTACACTGTCACTGTCTTCAGACACACCAGAAGAGGGCATCAGATCCCATTCCAAATGGTTGTGAGTCACCACGTGGGTGCTGGGATTTGAACTCAGGACCTCAGGAAGAGCAGTGAGTGCTCTTAACCACTGAGCCATCTCTCCAGCCCAAGACAGGCACTTTAATTCAACATAATTTAGAGAGGTATATTTTTTCTTGCCTGTTTTAGCTTCCCTAGAAGTTCACCAAGATTTCTGTTCCTATAACAGAGCACCCAGCCCGCATCTACAGTTCTTAAAGTCAACGGCCTGTTTGTATTGTCAGGAAGAACTGGAAAAGATGTCAGGGAGCTTAGGCCAACAGAGCCAGACTAGCAGGGCATGGCTGCTGACCTGAGAGGATTTGAGCTGCCTCCAACCCCCACCTACCCCTGGGAATACTGTTGTTAGAGGGATGGCGTTCTCACTAGAAGG
Source organism: Rattus rattus (assembly GCF_011064425.1). Classification (NCBI taxonomy): domain Eukaryota; kingdom Metazoa; phylum Chordata; class Mammalia; order Rodentia; family Muridae; genus Rattus; species Rattus rattus. The sequence goes on from NC_046164.1 coordinate 5,628,532, forward strand.
CTGCTAGAAGGGGATAGACAGATGTCAGATAACCATTTGTCATTGTGCACCCTGGAGTTGGAGAGGGGGTCTTGGTCGGCAGCAGGAAGTTGTAAAATTGGATATATTCAAGATTAATCGTAACCTGGATGTTCTTGAACTCTAGCTGGTCAGGGGTAGGAAAGGTGTAGTGGTCAGACGAGGCCTTCGAGGAGGAGGCTGTAAGATAGGAAAAGGGAAACAAGACCATCTTTGGATTTGTTTTTGTTTTTTTTTTTTTTTTTTTTTTTTTTTTTTTTTGGTTTTTTTTCTTTTAACAGGGTTTCTTTGTGTAGCCCTGACTGTCCTGGAACTTGCTTTGTAGACCAGGCTGGTCTCGAACTCACAGAGATCTGTCTGCCTCTGCCTCTGAGTGCTGGGTTTAAAAGCTTGTGTAGGAGTAGGAGGGTGTGTGTGTGTGTGTGTGTGTGTGTGTGTGTGTGTGTTGTGTGTTTGTGTGCATACATGTTTGCTAGGACTCCAACTCTCTTTCTCACTCTAGCTAAACAAGTATTATATCAGTAGCCGATCCCCCCTCCCCACTCCAGAAGGTGGTTTTTTTTTTTTTTTTCAAAATAAGACTATATAATGCAAAATCTACCAGAAGTTCTCTTTTTCTGATAAGATTTTTATCAGAATTGTCTGGTGGCCCCGACCCAAGCTGTTTGTAACCTACCCTCATCTCACTCCTTGCATTTTACAGTAAGAGTTAAAACTAGCTCTGGGGATCAAGTGGAACGAACGTTCAGGAGAGACAACCTTTGTGTAGAAAAAGTCTGTACGTGAAGTTCTTCTCATCTTTGAAGTGCAGTGACATCTTGGAGACACTTCAGACTTTCTCAGTGTCTGCACAGTGCTTGCTCCTGAGTGTGCCTTATAGTGTCCTCTGTGAGGGTGGTAGGGTATCTGTTTGTTCAGTTTCTCCTTACCTAAGAAATAACCCGAAATCAATCTCCATTCTTTTTCATGAATTGTCAATTGTCTGTGCATTTTAAATGTTTCCCTACACACACACACACACACACACACACCCCCCATAGCATCCCAGACAAACGAAAACATATTTACATACCCACAAACTCAGACACACTTGGAGTGCCATTTTCTGTGTGCGCTGTTCCCTCTTTCTTTGTGTCTATGGTTACTGTTAAGCTGACCCCTACAGTCTTGGGCAAATACCAAACTTGAATCAAGGGCTGCCTATCCACACAGCTGCAAAGGATCTCCGTTTCAGGGGAGTACAATGGCTTCAGCTGGCTGCAGTGTAGGGTCCCCGGATAGCTCTGCCCACAGGTGGGCTTCAGCCCCCCACTTTGCTGGGGTTGCAAATGCGCTGTTTTGTCCCCCCCCCCCACTCTTTTTTAATCCATTTTCACATCTGAAGTGATTTTTTTTTCCCTCCGATATTGGATTTCATTGTTCAGAACGGTGACTGTAAAAAGATCTTTCTTTGTATTTGTGTCTCCTTGTCTCCCAGTTTCTGGAAGAAAGTCTCGCTTGCAAAAAGCCACAGCTAATTAAAAATTGAGCTCCATCAGCTGCATAGGGATCTTGGTGTCCAGAATCAGCCAAGGGAGGCGAGAAAGAGGCACCAGAGGTTGCTAGTCTCTCTCTCTCTCTCTCTCTCTCTCTCTCTCTCTCTCTCTCTCTCTCTCTCTCTCTCTCTCTCTCACACACACACACACACACACACACACACACACACACCCCCATATGTTCCGCCTTGCCTTCATTGCACAGCGCGTTTAAAGACCCTACTAGGGCGGCGCCGCGGGCGGCAGAGAAAGTTCCTAACCGGACAAACAGCAAACTGCTCTAAGGTGCCTGGAGCGGGGTTGCCGGCGGGCACAGTAGAAACCGGCTCTCCGGTTCTGGCCTGTGAATGGACGTCCCTGACATCAGGGGGCCTGCTCCTGTCAGCCAGGCCGGCAGGCGATTGGCTGGGGAGAGGCAGTAATTCGAACTGCCTTTGTGCTTAGCTAATCAGGGCAGCGCAGGTTCCAGGAGCTGAGGTGCCTGGGTGTCAGACACCTGTGACTTAGCGCAGCCTTCCTGGAGCTGGCTCTCCAGTCTGTTGTTGGCCTCGGCCACCTAACCCAAGCCTCCAAGGCCGGGTGGACCAGCTTGGCTGTGTGCCACGCCGGACAGAAGTAATCAGCAGATAACTGAGGACAATGGAGACACCTGAGTTTCCACTTCTGTGAGGTAAGGTCCGTTTAAGTCGGTTATTTCTCCATTACTTCTCCACTGATCTCGACAGAAATGACTTGGAAAAGATAAACTAAAGAGAGACTGAGCCTTTATGATGAAATCCGCTTCTCCAGTCGGCAGATAAGCCAGCAAAATGATAGGATGGGGTGAGAGAGCTGTACAGGGTGAGAGGGGTCTGACAGATTGTAGCGACCCTCGATACTCTGTTGCCTCTGACACACTGATTGGCACCGGGTGAGAACTCACGAGAAAGTAAAGTGAATTTTAATTAAAGCCAACAGATCTATATACTGACTTTTGAGAAAATACAAAGTGAGGCTGGCAGACGTCTTGGTGGTTCCGGGGTCCCACCTCCAGGCTTCCTTTTCTGATCCGAGCTGTATTTCAGTTCTCTTTAGCCTCAGCTGGTGTGAAGTGAGTGCGCGTCTGGTTTCCAGGTTTATTCAGCACAGGTGACTTAGCGAATTCTACTTTAGGGAGGGGATCGGATGGTATCACCGGGCTGGGGTGTGCCCGTCTCTGTGTTCCAGAAGTCAGACTTAAGGCAAGCAACTAAACTTGAGAGGTAAAGATGGTTAGGAACAGTGGGCCCTGGCTCACTTACACCTCTTCTCGTTTGACCTCATTGATAATTATTTGACAAGTCCTTCCAGGACCCTCCTATGCTCCCACTTGGACAGCCGTTAGAGTGCTTGTTATCTGAAGAGTTGGTGAAAAGATTAGCGTGTTCGAAACCAGCGCTGCCTGTTTTGCTCTGACTAGCAGGGGATAGTTTAATCTGGGGTTTTAATTTGTTCTTAATGAAAGTAGCTTACAAATAGGTAGAGTCAAGGGATTCTGAGGTGGTGTTGAGCGCCTCCCTGAAAGGGAGATGTTTACCAGTTCCCAGAGATTCTAGTCAAGTAGTAAACCACAGTGGGGAAGACGGATAAAGGTAGGAGGAAGGTGGTCAGCACTCTGAGAACCTTCAAGCAGAAACGCTGTGTTAATCTTCCCGAAATGTATCTTCTCCAGTGTCTTAATCAGTTGGAGTTTCCCATCTCTGCTGTTAGCTGGCCTCTCTTTATAAAAAAACATTTGCCTATAGCAGCATCATACAGGTAATGAATGTGAGCCCTAAATATGATGACTTGAACCTGTAAAAGCCCCAGCAGTGACATCACTTGTCAGGTAAAGCATGATCACCACATGGGCAAATTACCATAATATGTGTGCGTTTGGTGTGTTTGCTTGATGAGAGTTTAAAACATAAGTCGATATGTGGGTAGTAAGTAATACCAAGTGTTGGAGGAGTTGGACATAAATAAGCACTGGAATTGAAGTAGATGTCCGATATCCAGCATCAGTTCTTATTTTAAAATTCCGCCCCTGGACTATGAATTCTGACTAAGAAAATACAGAAATCAAAAGCAAGGTCTCGAAATATGGGCCGGTCAGTTTTGTATTGGAAGGAATCACTACAATCTTTAGTCAGTATTCTTTAAATTAAAAAAAAAAAAAAAAAAAAAAAACCTTAGTGTTTTTGAAAATTACAGATGGTGGGAGTCAGTCAGTTGAAAAACTCTGTCCCGGCATTTCATACTGTGCGAGGAAAGCCCCCGTGTATATTTGTGTGGCGTAGAAGGACACCGCAAATATATAACTGATCACAACCAGCGGGGACTGGGGTAGACACATAGCCACTTCATTCCGAGAACAGTATCTTTAGAGAGCTGGATCGGAGGGTGTGGGGATTAAGTATCTAAATTTATTGTTTCCCTGGAGACGACCATTTTTAAAAGTCTCCTTCCTGGAGCTGTGGAATGCCTGCTCACTCCCTCCTTGGCTGTGTGGTGCTGTGGACAGCACACAATGGAGCTCAATAGAGCTGCCCAGCCCCCTCCCCACATGGTGCGCCCCACTGGCTGGCTTGAAAGGTTCGGCCCTAGGAACAGAAGGCTGCAGCTGGCAGACACTTCCTCTTAAACCACTTGCCCCTACCTCTGCCTCAGTGCCTGGTTGTTCGGAGCCAGGGAGGCCCATGAGTTTAAAAGCTGAATAGCTGACCAGAGTCCTCTGCGTGATTCAGCCGAGGCATCTGATGGGTAAACTGAGGTTCAGCCACCCTGGACACGGCAGCATCCCCACCATCACCTCTGGATTTCATTAAAATGTCACCGACTGTCATCTGGTTAGACCAAATCTCCCAGAGGCATGCTTTTTATAAACAAACAAACAAACAAACCACACAATAATTCAAATGGTTCTATTCTGGGACAGTTGGGAAACTGCCTTCTCAGATGGGAAACTTTGGAAGGCAAAGACCTAAGTAAGATGGACAGACTGCATTCTGGGGTGAAAACTAAAGGTCAGGGCAGCAGTGTCTCTGTGGCAAATCCGCTAACCCCACTGACAGGAGAGTCCTCCACAACCAGCTGTGCTAGAAGGAAACTGGGAGTTGGCTCTGCCGTCCCGGCTTGGTCAGGTGAGCCCTGGTGACAGGCTCCAAGGACAACGTTGTTTTTGCACCGCGGGCCAAGAAAACTCTGGGATGGGAATGTAAATGAACTCCGCCCCAAGAAGCTATGGCCTGCTTTGTTTGTTGGTGTTTTACTGGGTTCCAAACCTCCCCCTTGAGCAATAAAGCTCCCAGCGAACTGTGTCCACCGAAGCCTTCCGGTCAGCTCGGGGGGACAGCCACACAGGTGGTGGGGCTCAGCAGCTGGACGCCAAGGGGAGGCGAACAGCCAGCGTCTGCCTTATCTTTTGCTTCTCAGCAAGCAGCTGGAGGTTTAGTGACCTTCTCTCTGTTGCACCTTAATCACGCCTCACTGACTTCCTCAACCTAGCAGGTAGGTCAGGATTTTCCTACTTTGGAAGACAGAGAAAGGGGCAAAGCAGAGTGATTTCTTCAGTTATGATAGCAAGGTGCTTTCTCACCTTCCCTCCCTCCCTCCTCCGTCCTTCTCTCCCTCATGTAGCCCAGGCTGTCCCCAACTTAATAAGTAGCTGAAGATGACCTTGAACTTGTGATCCTCTTACCTTTGAAAAGTCCTGAGATAACAGGCCTAGGGCCCAGCTTCTTTTCTTTCTTCCTGCTTCCTCCCTCCCACCCTCCCTCCCCTTCCTTCCTTTCCTCCTTCCTTCCCTCCCTCCCTCCCTCCTTCCTTCTTTCTTTCCTTCCATCCTTCCTTCCTAAAAAAACGAAATGAGAAATTCTTCAACTTTTTTCCCTCCAACCCTCCTGTCTAGGCACTAACTCTGTCTCCCTGGAGAAGGATGCGGGTGGCCTGGTGCGAGCAAAGCTTGCAGGCAGATGATGAGTTGCCGTGGGTGTGTCCCTGAGTGTGTATACAGGTGGGCCCACCTGCAGCCACATGGAAGTGAGGTGGTCCCTGGAAACGTACGGTCCTACCATTTATAACACATTCCCACCAGGGCCCCCTGACCAGAGAGGCCGCTGTAGGAGCCGCAGGAGAGCCGGACTGAAGGTGGCCGGGGAGCTGCGTCTGAAGGTATGCCAGGAATGTTAATGGTATGCCTGAGTGGCGGGCTTCAGAGATCCGGCTTGGCCTGAGAACTGTTCTCCTGGCCATCTGTTGTGGCCCAGAAGTCTCATAGCAACGGTGGTGTCTCAAGAATGGAGCCCCCCCCCCTTTGTAAATTAAAATTAACTAACACAAAACCCAAAATTGCTCCACTGCCCAAGAAGAATCGGGACAGGATTCAGCTTCTTTCTGCAGAATGATGAGCTTTTCAGGAAGAAAAGCCCCCGCATCCTTAATTTCTGTTCTTTAAATGAGCAATTTGTACTTGCTTTTGAGGTCTTCATTTTTCCTCCCCAGGGGTAGAATGCTTTTTAAAAAAGGGGTGGAGGGAGTTGAAAACTAGTTGCTCAAAGCTGTGAGCCAAATAATTGGCAAAAATAAAAATATTGCTTGATTTAAAAAAAATTGGTCAGAGTGTTGTGATTTCCTGGCATTTGTTCTTCATAATCTGGTCAGCAGCCGCATGCATTCCCACCCCCTTTGTAATAACATGAGCTTTCTAGCTTGGCCCTTCAGGAGATGATCTTCAAACAGATTAATTTTTATTGTGACAGTATGCGTGCCCAAGGAGGGAATTTCTTGAATCTGTGGACCTCAGGAAGGAAAAGGAGTGTAGTTTCACATGTGTACTGGCTCTGCTGCTGTGTTACTATGGAAACCACTTTCAGGAGAATGTTGACATCTCCAAGTTTTATAAAATTTCTCAGCAAGGGTGGGGGGGCGCCACAACATATTTCAGGTGATTTTGACGATGTGCAATACGATTCTTAAAAATAATTTATTTTTATTTTATGTATATTGGTTATTCAACTTGCATCTATGTCTGTGTGAGAGTGTCAGATCCCTGGAATTGGAGTTACAGACAGTTGTGAGCTGCCATGTGGGTGCTGGGAATTGAACCCAGGACCTCTGGAAGAGCAGTCTGTGCTCTTAATCACTGAGCCATCTCTCCACATTCTGAGTATACACAGGCACACATGCATTACTAAGTTGATTCCTGGAGTGTTGTTCAGGTTCAGTGTCCCAGCCCTCATAGTTAAGGGCAATCCCACTGACCCCCACGAAAAGAAAAGGTACTGCCTGAATTTGCTTTCTGGAACCTGGGTTCCTAATGAAGGCAGACTCTCCGTGGAAGGCGGGCTCTCCGTGGAAGGCGTGTCCATTGGACCCTGTTCTCTCATGTAAAATTTAAACAGCGAATATTTATGGAGCGACTGACCATATGTCGGTTGTCTTTCTAAATACTGGATTTAGAGTTGTGAACAAAAGTGAACATTTTAGTCAGGGATCAGAGATGAACCCAAAACAAAACAAAACAAAACACCTCATTCAGTTGTGCTGATGGGTTTGAAAATAGTCATTTCTGTAGGGAAACAGAAGCAGAAAAAGTATATGTATACACAAGTGAGAGAGGGAGAGAGAGGGAGGGGAGGGGGAGGAGAGAGAGAGCCTGAAGAACAGAACAGCATCTACAAAGGGAAGTGTTGATGGAAGAGCTGGGCAGCCAATGAGGAAGGGAACTGGAGAGCAAATGAACCAATGAGACCAATGAGCAGGAAGGTGGACAGCCAATGAACCAATGAGCAGGAGCTGGCTGCCTAAGGAGAGAACACTAGAGAAAGCCGCCATGTATCAATGGGGACTTCCTTCAGAGAGCAGTTGTAAGGTTTCAGTGATGGAGTTTGTCATTCGCAGTGCCTGGCCCTGAGAAAACCTTCTTGATACTGGCAGGCTATTGTCCACTCATTGCTGCTGTGAACGAGGTTCAGAGGCAGAATGAGCGAGTATGTGGCCTAGAGCTGTGGTCTGTCCGAAAATGTGTCACTTGCCACTAGAAATGCTGCAGGAGAAACTGTTGACCCATGGTCCAGGAGATTCTCGAGAATTTGGCTTCCTCGTGAGGATCGAGCCCAGGCCTTGGACTCTTTACTACTTCTCTTGGCCGGTCAGGTCTCAACCCTTTCTTCTCACATATAGGAGGAAGAACTTATTTAGAAAAAACCGGGCTTGGAGCCGGGAGATCGCTCAGTGCTTAAATATTGGCTGGACAAGTATGGGGATCAGAGTTCAGATGCCCAGAAACCCATGTAAATGCCAGGTGGGTGTAGCCACCTGCCTGTAATTTTAGCAACAGAAGGCAGAGACAGAGAACAGGAGCAAGCTAGCTAGTGAGAGTCCTCTGTCAGTCAGCTCTGGGTTTAACTGGGAGACCAGGCCTCCATGAATAAGAAGAGGGATGGAGCATGAGTCTTCATATCAACTTCAGGTCTCCACAGTATGCTCCCACACATATACAAAACAAAAATAGCCCACGTATGTACAAACATGTACAACACATATTTAAAAAAAAAAAAAAAAAGGAGGTGGAAAAGAAAACTGGGCTGGAGAGATGGCTCAGTGGTTAAGAGCACTGACTGCTCTTCCAAAGGAAGGCCCTGAGTTCAAATCCCAGCAACCACATGGTGGCTCACAACCATCTGTAATGAGATCTGATGCCCTCTTCTGGTGTGTCTGAAGACAGCACCAGTGTACTTATAAAAGAATAAATAAATTTAAAAAAATATTAAAAGAAAAAGGAAACTGTCCTTGTTTAAGAGAAGCCATTGTTCTTATGCAGATATCAAGTTGACACACTCAGGGACAGGTATATTTTGAGCTATCAGGTGCCAATTTCAGCCTTTAAAAGGCTGCTGGATTCCACTGATGTTCTGGGGTCTCACATGAGGATGTCTGGGTCTTGATCCTGATCCTTGCCCTAGGCCACAAGATGGGTTGGGAGGACCTTGTTGTGGATAGAATGACAAGGAATTAGAGTGTTTCTCATTCCACATAAAAACCTCTCAGAACTGTTTGAAGACCTTTCAGACTGATCTAGACACCCCCAGCGCCCTTTAAATGCCTAGATTCGGTTGTACTGACTTCTTTCTGTGAACTTGAACATGTTCGTCCTAAGTCAGGGCCAGTGATGACTAGCTCGAGAAGCTTCAAGAAGACAGGGAGTTTTTCCTTCCAAGCATATGAAGACTATTGTTGGTCAGGATTATCCTTGCTCCAGAGCCAGGCCGAATAAATGCACATAAATACAAGCGTCTATGTAAAACCATGAGCCTTCATCATGGGGAATGTCCTCAGAGGCAAGGACTTTAATCACCCAAAGGGTTCTCAGACATTGGGATGAAAGCCTGACTCTCAGTGTCCCTTCCAAATCCATGTTTTTCCACAACACGTTTCTTTTTCCTTAGGATTTATTTATTTATTATATATGAGTACACTGTAGCCGTCTTCAGACACACCAGAAGAGGGCATCAGATCCCATTACAGATGGTTGTGAGCCACCATGTGGTTGCTGGGATTTGAACTCAGGACCTCTGGAAGAGCAGTCAGTGCTCTAACCACGAACCATCTCTCCAGCCCCACAACATATTTCTTAAGACTAAGATTCTTCTGGAACGCTCACTCGGAGTTGTCTTTAGCTCGAATGCTAGTCAGTTCCGAGAGCAGGAAGTCGCTGAGGGGAGTGGCTTTGATTTACGTCAGGTTAGTGGCCAGGGGAGTCATCCTCCTGTAGTGGTCACCCAAGTCTAGCTGGCTGGAGCCCTTGATGATATTGGGTGTCTCTGTAGCTCCCAAGGCCAGTGAGTGGTTGTATCATCACAACTGGCTGCCAATTACTTGTTAAGGTCAGTGGTAGAGTTCATGTTCTTTCCTGAGCTAACACATGCGTAGTATTTATTATCTTCTGAATGACTTGCTGAAAAATGCTAGCTCTCAATATAGCTATTCCCATGTAAAAGGTTAAACTATTTAAGCATAGGTTAAACTATGGTAAGAATTTAATCAAGATCACGTAGTGGCTGAGCTGGGATTCGAACTGAGGCTGTCTACCAGTGGGTAGGTTCTCTTGCCAGCTACGCTAGATTTTTGTTCACAAAGCGCTTTGTCTATGACTGTGCCTTCCGCACCCTGTCTTGTGGTGCAGGGACTCGAACCCAGAACACCGTGTATGGTAGACAAGTGTTCTTACCACAGAGCTACATCCTGAACACCATGTACCTTTTATGATTGTTACAGCTTTCTCGTTGTTCGAGAGGAAAAACGCCGTATGATATATCATTACCTTTTATTGCCCTCTGAGAGGATAGAGAACATGGCTGGTTGATTCCTGATGCCCAGGTTGGTGCCTGGCACAGGCAGATACTCAAATATTTATTGAGTAAATGTGTGGCATGAACGAACAGCAGTAAGGCCATAGAAATGCCTCTCGCTCTCCAGACGCAGAGACATTTAAAGGATGTGATTGTGCAAAACTCTGGGTTGATAAGTTAAGAGGAAAAAAAAAAAACCAACATAAAGGCAGGGACGAAGCAGTGAGTGAGACTCTCAAAAGACGGTTACGTGGTGAACGGGTCTTGACAATCTCACCCCCCTTGGTATTGCTCGTTGGTATTTTAACCAATTAACCACATCAGCACTGGACGCAGTGCCTCCAAAGGACCCTGATGTCAAACTAACCCCTGCTGCGTGACGTTTGGGAAAGGACCAAAACAGAATTCTTGAAGAACCCTGTCTCCATAAATCAAGGCCCTGTGTACGCCTCGGATTTGGTTGTTCAGCAAATGCACACGGAGACTCACAAAGTGTAAGAGGAGAAAGGAAACCTGGGTCTGTCCAGCAGCAGCGTCTGTGGGAACGTTTGCATGCATTGGGCAGTCCGGCACAAAGGGATGTTCTCTGAGGAGAGAGGAAGGCAGATTGTGAAATCCAACTGTGGAGAGCGTAACGTACAGTCTGTCGGTAAGCTGGCATGTGTTGTTTGAGCTCACCAAGAAGCTGGCTGAAAAGTCTGGCCCTGGGAGCCAGGTTGCCCGACCAGGAGTGTTTGTTTCCAAGTGTCCTCCAAGGTCTGGGGATGGACGCAGCCCTAAGTCTAGGACAGGGTGGGAAGAGAACGGCAAACCACCCCGACAATAAAAACGTGCGTCCTTCAGAACGGCTAGAAAGTCAGCCATTTCCACGAGGTCACTATTATTCATCCTGTGATGTAAGTGCCATGATGGGTGGCAGGCGGAAGTTCATCTGTGAGGAAGGGGAGGAAAGACTCTCAGCTGCACCTCACTGCTTCAGTTTACCCAGGCCGTTCCTGCCAGATGTAGTGAGCGAGCCCTGGTTGATGTCACCTTTATCTCCTGCTGTTTATTCTTTCCCTTGGAACCCTTGCCTGAAAGGACATTCTGCTCTAACTGGGTCTTTCCCTGCGAGAACTCCAGCTGACTGCCTTCAAGGTGACTTCTATAGTCAATCTGTACTGGGTGTTTTGAGCATCCAGTTCAATGATGTCATCTATCATCTGCTTGTCTGTCTATCTCTATCATCTGTCATGTGCTATCTACTCTTTTATTTTGGCTTACTATAACAAAACCATAAATATACCTGGGCATGGTGGCTCATGCCTTTCATCCCAGCACTTGGGAGGCAGAGGGAGGTGGATCCTTGAGTTTAAGGCCAGCCTTGTCTACAAAGTGAGTTCCAGGACAGTCAGGACATAGAAAAACTATCTTTTTTTTTTTTTTAAAGATTTATTTATTTATTTTATTGTATGTTATAGCTGTCTTTGGACACACCAGAAGAGGGCATCAGATCCCATTACAGATGGTTGCGAGCCACTATGTGGTTGCTGGGAATTGAACTCAGGACCTCTGGAAGAACAGTGAGTGCTCTTAACTGCTGAGCCATCTCTCTAGCCTAACTCTGTGTTTAAAAAAAAAAAATCACATTAAAACCCCTGAAAATCTGGCTATCGGGCTCAGTCTCTGGGCTGTGCAGATCTGAGAGCAGGTACCAGCTGAACATCACTCCAGAGGCTAAATGTGCAGTTAGAGGCCTGGGTATGAGCCTCAGTCCTTCTCATTGATTAATCTGTAATGTTAGCTAAGTTAGTGTCTGTGGACCTTCTTTATCCATCCAAAAAGTGGGGAGAAATCAGAGTTTATCTTATTGAGTTGTTGTTTGGATTCGGTGAGGTAATCTGCTTAAAACACTTGAAATATTGCCTGACACTAATAGGAATTCAACAGATTATCCCCTACAACCCCAACCATCGATATTGAGTGTAGCCTCCAATTTGAGGCAATCCTCCTGCCTCAACCTTTTGAGTGCTGGGGTTACAGGCATGCATCACTGTGTCTAGCTACCATTTGCTTTATGATTGTTTAGAAAGCAGGAAGCTCTGGGCTCTTGTGTGGATTGTGTGGTTGCTCATTTCAGTTGACTTTGACTATCAAGCCTGTTACCTGCCTGCTTCCTGGACAGCCTGATGCTGGTGTTAATGGCCACCGAGGCTTCGGGATTGTCTACGTTTCCTCTTTAACCCTTTGTATGTTTTATCAAGATGGAGAAAGAGTTTGGGGGTGTGCTGCTCAGTGGTAGACAGACAAAACTTATTCAGAATGTGCGAGGCCCTGGGTTTATTAACCATAGCACTGGAGTAGGAAGAAACAAGGGATGAGGAGTTCCATTTCTCCATTCCTCACTGTCAACCCTGCTTTGGATCAGGTTTCCTATCTAGTGTTTTGTCCCATACCCATGTCTACGCTAGCAACAACGGAGTGTGATTGCTGTAATTGATATAGATGAAGCACGCATGACTCTCCTGGGGTCAGAGGATCAACATCCTGAGCTCGTGCTCACCTGATACTGCAAGGGAGTCAGAATTGCATGTGTGAGGGAAGAGGGGACAATGACAGTTGAGTATGCCACCACAAGGGCCCATGTTAGATGAGCGAGTGTGTAGGCCAGGCAAACCAAAGCACTTCTCCAGACTATTTGACTGTATTCTGAGTTTAGGAGAAAACAGGGTCACTTCCTTTTGAGGTGGTGACTCTGGGATGGGGTCAACTTGAAGCTCTCCACTCTGCTTGTTTTTTATATATGTATTCCCAATATATGGATGCGTGTGCGCACGTGTGCACACATACACACACACATCATCACACACACATATACACACATACCACATACACACACACACAAACACCACACACACACACCACACCATACATACCACACACACATACACACCACACACACACACCACACACACACACACATTGAATTATGTTGATTGTAGATAAAAGCAAAGTATATATTCTTTGTTTTCATCTCTCTTTCTGTCTCTCTCATACACACACTCACACACACACACTCACATGTACACACACACTCACACACTCACATGTACACACATCTACACACACTCACACACTCACATGTACACACACATCTACATGCACTCACATGTACACTCACATGTATACACACTCACACTCACATGTACACACGCACTCACACACTCACATGTACACACATCTACACACACTCACACACTCACATGTACACACACATCTACATGCACTCACATGTACACTCACATGTACACACACTCACACACTCACATGTACACACACACATACACACGAGATGCCTAGGGGACAGAGAATCTCATCGAGCAAGTGTTGGTGTCAGGTGAGTATGGATGAGAGAACCTGGTGATATTTTTCATTCCCTGAGAATTTCTCTATTCCTGGACCTAAGAAAGTCTGTTTTCCCCCTTAAATATCTCTGTGAGTTCAATACCATTTGTGTCATTTGCAATAACAGCAAAATCCCCCATCCTCCCATATTTACTGGCGCATGTCTCTGGCTTGCTGAGACTCCTGTGTCCACAACTCTGGAGGCTTATCACATGACTCACGGCCCGAGTCCCTGTTGACTTTTCCACCATCAGTTGACTTTTCCACCATCAGTGAGCTGCCTAGTTCTTATGGCTGGAGAAGATGGTCCCAGCCCCCTGCCCTTCACCAAACACTTCATGGGGCCATGTTGTGCTGCAATCGATGTGAGAGGCAGACAGAAACTTCTCTCTGTATTGTCTATATATGGTGTCTTCCCAGCTCTTCCTAAACTAACTGCTTAGGAGGCCAGCCAATGGAAAAGCACACTTTTCATAAGTAAAAATGACTCGATTTCAGACACATCAGTGCCTTGGACAAGAAGCTGAAATCTGGTCCACCCGTTCTCTAGAGATGACCGATGTAGACCCAAGCGCAACTGAGAAGGCTGGGTAACGTCATGAATGAGGCATCAGGGACAGGCCAGTTGGATTAATAATAAAGAGTCCCGTGGAGAGTGGAAATGTAAGAGGCTGAGACAATGTGGGTCAGCAAGAATAATGCTTTAAAAAGAACATTGAAAAAAACCTACTAAGAAAACACCTAAAGTTTATGCAAATGCGTTACTTGACCTCCAAAGAGACAACTGATGTTCAATAGAATAAGAGGGGGAGGAGGAGATGACAGAAGCAAGTGGGTCCTACTAAGGGACAACATAGTCAGTGACAGATGTACTGGTGAACTTGTCAGGAGGGGACAGGAAGCCGAAATCCAAGATGTTTGTTCTCCTTAATCATAGGTTAATGAAGTAATTGCTAAATGAGATCTGGCTTCTAGCTATTTGAGTAGGGATTATGTAATTTGAGGAAGCAGACCCATGGCCTAATCTCCAAATTGCTTGGGGTTGGGGGTGGCGAGGGGGGGTGACTGAAAGGCCTCCATTCTACCCTGTGACGAGCCTAAGAAAGCAAGAAGCTGTGTTCGTTTGGCATTCAGCAATTTCTTTCTGCAATCCCCTAGGAACTGTGCTAGGCTAGGCAGGCACACGAACCTGAAGGCAAGGGTCCTGCTCTCAGAGAATTCAGTATCTAATGTGGGGAATAGGTTAGAAAAAAAATCTGTAATTCTAACAGCCACCAAGAATAGAATGGAATAAGAATAGAATAGAATAGAATAGAACACAATGGAAGGAAGTGAAGGAAGGGAAGGGGAAGGGAAGGAAGGGAAGGGAAGGGAAGGAAGGGAAGGAAGGAAAGGTTGATCTCTGGTATCCAAAGGCACCCCTGTGCACGTGAACATATGTACATTAAAAAAAATAACATGTCTAGAAAAAAAAACAGCTGGAGATGTAGGTCAGTGGTAGAGAATGTCTTAAGTATACATGAGGTCCTGGGTTCAATCCCCCATACCATCAAAACAGTAATAATAATAATCTTTAAATTTTTTTGAAAATTTATTTTAAACATATGAGTATTTTGCCTGCATGTGTGTGTGTATCTCATGTACGTCTGGGGCCCACGGAGATAAGAAGCGGACATCAGATGCCCTGGTCCTGGGCTTAAGGATGGTTGTCAGCCAGCATGTCCATGCTGGAAACTGAACCTGTTTCTTCTGTAAAGAGAGGCATGTGTGCTTAACCATTGAGCCCTCTCTCCAGCTCCAGTAAAAGCTTCTTATAGCAGCATGGCAGTCCTGGTTTCCGGAAACAGGGACAGGGGTTTAGTTCTGGGTTTGGAAGTGGAGGTTTTCTAGACAAAGTTAACAGGTTGTTCAAAAGCAGGGAGACAGGTGAAGAGAACCTCAAGCCAGGGATGAAGGCAAAATGTTCCATTGAGATGTGATTAAAAAACAACAACAAAAAAAGACCAGGGCAGGACTGCCCCCGTGAGGAGTGGGAGTGGCTGCTACCTTCCAGCCTACGCTTTGCCTTCCAGTCCGCCATTTCCCTAATTTGCACAGGTGCCACGTGAGCTAGGTAGGCCTGTGTGGGTGCAGCTGTCCTTTCTGGAATCTTCCGAGCAGAACCTGGAAGTGTGGAGGTGGAGGTAACTAGAGATCGAAAAGACCGAATAGAAAACAACTCCAGACTTGCGTTTGTAAAGGTCGCTCTGGCCTCATTTTGTTGTGTCTTTTTGGTTTTGTTTTTTTTAAAGATTTATTTATTTATTTTATGTATGTAGTACCCTGTTGCTGTCCTCAGACACACCAGAAGAGGGCATCAGATCCCATTACAGATGTGTGTGAGCCACCATGTGGTTGCTGGGAATTGAACTGAGGACCTCTGGGAGAGCAGTCAGTGTTCTTAACCACTGAGCCACCTCTCCAGCCCTCGTTGTGTCTTTTTATTGTTTGAGGTGATGGGGTACGAACCCAGGGCTTTGTACATCCTAGGTAAGTGTCCTACCACTGAGCAGCATCCCCAGAGCCTGGCATCATTTTGGAAGGTGGATTTGAACTGGGTGAGTCTGGAGTTAAACCAGAGAGACCAATTGATTGATCTGGATGAGATACGATGGGGGCATGACTCACATAGGGCAGGGGACAGTGGGACATCTGCTCCCTGGAGGTTGACCTAGTGGGATGGGGTGACAGGCTTGAGTGAGGGGAAACAGAAGTGACTCCCAGGATTTCAGGTCAGCAGCCCAGTGGAAGGTTGTCATAATCTTGCAAGGACTGATAAACCGGGGAACTTTGACACAGTGTGTGGCCAGGTTCTCGCTGTCGAATAATAACAATAAAAGTTCCTTATGTAAGGGTTGTGGTTAAAGATTAAAAGGAAGGGCTTCAGTACCAGAGGAAAAACACGCCGGTCTTGAGCTGTGTCCCTTCAGAGAATGACCAATTGTTATGGAGGGAAATCATAGCTGTCTTTTGGGTTAGGGTTTCGTTCAGGTAGAGCAAAACCCCTAGCAGAAAACCAGGCCATTCGAAGTAGGACACACAGAGTGCCCAGAGGCTTCGTTGCTCTTCTTCCCAGACCAAGACTGGGATATACTCTGGCTAAGCAGAACATTGGCCGAGTATGCCCTACACCCCAGGCTCAACCCCCAGTACCCCACAAAAGAAAACAAAACGTTCTCCTGTTTAGCACTCATCTCAAACTCTCAAAGTTACGATTTTGTCAGGCATGGTGGTGCCTACGTCTAATCCCAGCGACACAAAAGGCTGAGACAGGACGAGTGTGAATTTAAGATCAGCCTGGGTTGCACAGGAAGAAACCTACCTCAATACAGTGCTAAACCCAGAATGTTCCAGACCCCTTCCCATGCTCTCCACAGAGAGTAGCATCTTGGGTTTGATACTGTATTTGACTAGCATTATCCTTCCTAATGGTGGTATGTGCTCATCATGATCGTCTTGAGCAGAACACTGTCAACGTGGACCATCAGCTACAACCGTTCGCCAGTGTCCCTGTTCTTGCTACAAGTGACTAATGTTGCTGTTCTTGTTATGAGGAAAGTATGGTCTGCACTGTTAATTCATTTAGTCCTTGGGCCACAGACACCTACTAGATGGTGGCTGTAAAGCCTTCTTTGTGTTGGCCCAGGAGAGGGAGTTGCACACCCTCTGAGTCAGAGAGCAGGTTACCCAAATCCCATGCTCCCTCCTGATAGGCGGGGAGAGCCGTACTGATTATAGTCAGCACGGAAAAGCAGATCTCTAACCTACAGAAACCATTAGAAGAAAGGCAGGAAAACGTGGTGGCTGGTTTTCACAGGACCAAGGAGTTTCCCTAAGTATTAGAGGCCACAGAAGCTACATTTGCATTACATTAACAATTAACAGTAGTCAACTCAAGACTACTGTGAACTCAGGCCAGCGCTGCCCATAGTTAATAGCACCAAGAAAATGCACTTCGATATTCTTATCAAGAAACTGCCTTGTCATTCACTTTGGTCACTGCTCTGGAATGTCCCTCGGGGTCCTGCCAGTTCTCGTTGCTTAGGACAGAGAAGCTTCCAGAAAGGCTCCTGTTTATGTTTTCCCAAACTAGAAATGCTTTTGTGGTTTAATGTAACTGAAAAGAAACTCTGGTGTGCTTTGATTGCGCTTATAAAAAAAGGGAACTGGAGAATTCAGGAAGTAACCTTGTTAAAGCGGCTGGGATGGTAATACAGGTTTAGGGCTGGGGAGGTGGCTCACGGGGTAAAACACTTGCCACGCGTGCGTGAGGGCGTGAGTTCTAACCCCCAGGACCCATATAAGAGCTGGACACTGGCATGTGTTTGCAGTCTTAGTGCTCCCACAGTGAGGGCCAGCTAATCTGCAGAGGCCAATGGCCAAGAGAGCCTGCAACAAGGTAGGAGGAAGGCACGGACTGACAGCCGAGCTGTCCTCTGACCTCTACATAAGCACCGTGGTACGTGCACACCTGAACTCATACATCCTCATCATGCACACAGAGCAGGAGGGAGGGGTGGAGAGAGAAGAGCAGACAGAGATAGACAGACATAGAGACAGAGAGGGAGCGAGAAATCCGTGCAAGCATTGAGGCGTTTGCTTGAGGTGCTGAGAGTGGAACTCGGGACCTCGTGCGTGCTCTGCAGATGATCTCCCCCTGAGCTGGACCCACAGTCCCCGATATTAGTTATCGGTTACGGCTGTCACTGAGTCTTCCTGAAGCACCAGAGAGGGGGAACTGGGAGCCTGTATATTTAGGCTACTGTAAGTCTGCTTTGCCTTTGAGAAAGAAGGGGGAAAATCAAAATTAGTGAACTATAATTGTTTTCTGTACAAGAAATTAGGGAAATTAGGCGGCAGGAAGGAGCTTAAGTCAGCAGTTTTCAATCGGAAGGGATTTTGCTGAGAGGTCACTTAACATGGTCTGTAAAACATTATGGTTGTCGCAGCTGTCGGGAGGGAGATCAGGCTTCTGGCTGCTGGGGGCAGACGTCTGGCTGCTGAAAACAGCTCAAGGTAAAGGCTTTTAGGATCCGGGATCTGGCTCTGTGGTAGAATACTCTGTTCACACAGACACACACACACACACACACACACACCGTACACATACCATACACTCTCATACATGCACACCACACACACACACATACCATACACATACCATACACTCTCATATATACCACACACACACACACATACACACATACACTCACACTCACACCACATACACATACCATACACACACATATACATACATACCATGCATACCACATATATATATACACACACAATACCACACACATACCACACACACATACTCACACACATACTCACACCACACCACACACACATACTCACATACACACACCATACCACATACACACATACCGCACACACATGCACACACACCACACACACATACTCACATATACTCACACACACACCACATACACATACCATACACACACATATACATACTATGCATACTAAGTATACACACACATACACACACAATACTGCACACATACTACACACACGCATACTCACATACACACCATACACACACATCACACACATACACACATCACACACATACTCATACACATACACACACCACACCACACACCCACACACACCATGCATACCACACATGCCATGCACACCACACACACTCACACATATACACACTCATACATATGCACACTCATACACACCACACTCATAGACATACTCACACCAAACACACACACACACACACACACACACACACACACACACACACACAGTCTCTCTTGGTGAGAAAAGTAGCTCCCATTACTTTCTGATGATTGAAATAACTTTCCCCAGGCGGTATAGGGAAGTTTTCTTGCCTCCTTACAGGTTTAGTTTCTTCATATCTAGCTCTTCAGTCATCTGAGAGATCAAGCTGGGTGCTGGGGAGACTGGGGGTTGGGGGGAAGGACAACTACTAGATTGGTCCAACTACTCCCTCTGCGTACTCATTAGTGCCCTGTGCACAAGCCGCTCCTTGGTGCTGATGAAGCAGGGGAGAGCCTCCATCAGGGAGTGAAGCAGGGGTGAGTCTCCATCTGGAGTGAAGCAGGGGTGAGCCTCCATCAGGGAGTGAAGCAGGGGTGAGTCTCTATCAGGGAGTGAAGCAGGGGTGAGTCTCGTTCAGGGAGTGAAGCAGGGGAGAGCCTCCATCAGGGAGTGAAGCAGGGGTGAGTCTCCATCAGGGAGTGAAGCAGGGGTGAGCCTCCAGTGAAGCAGGGGTGAGTGGGAAGCAGGGGAGAGCCTCCATCAGGGAGGGAAGCAGGGGAGAGCCTCCATCGGGAGGGAAGCCGGGGGGAGCAGGGAGTGAAGCAGGGGGGAGCCTCCATCAGGGAGGGAAGCAGGGAGAGCCCATGAAGCAGGGGAGAGCCTCCATCAGGGAGTGAAGCAGGGGAGAGCCTCCATCAGGGAGTCAAGCAGGGGAGAGCCTCCATCAGGGAGTCAAGCAGGGGAGAGCCTCCATCAGGGAGGGAAGCAGGGGAGAGCCTCCATCCGGAAATGCCTGCACTTTTTAAACACCCTTCCATGGAAAGAGAAAGTTGGTTTTACAAAGAAGCCAGCCATGGGCAACTGCCACAGCCTGCTTTCCTCCTTTCTTCCCTGTCTCCCTTGACTGAATTTGCAAGTCATGTATCGAGCATTTACCATCCCGCCCCCTGTGATAAGTTCTGTCCATGGTATGGAAAGGGAATTTAAGACTAGGTGGGAGAAAATTATTAAACCCTGTCAATATCAGCTTACCTGGGCAACAGGAGAGAAATGTTAGCTAGTGTTTTTCCTCTGGACTCGCTGTCTCTCAGAGCACACAGTGACCCCTTGGCTGTGCATTTGTCTTTATGGAGAGACTAAGACTGTGCATGATATAATGAATGGTGTCACAGCCATAGGTTAATCTTGCTCTAGTTTCCTGTAGAAAAGTTTCGCCTCACTTCTGAGAGCTGCTCTGGCCTCCTTCTCCATTGGTGGGCCTTATCAGTGCATAGTAGGCAAGGGGAAATTTAGTTATAGCAGATATTTTGGGAGTGGGGGGTAATATTCATAGCTTTTATTACAACCTGAAGGTATCGTGGCTTACAGAAAACCCATTGGTTAGAAGTGAGCAGGTTAAATGGGACATGTTCTTTAACTAAGGAGCCAAGATAGAAAGATCTCAAGTTCCAGGCCAGCCTGGGCCACACCACTGAAGCTGAAGCCATCAGAAAAGGGAAGGAGAGAATTGGGCAGGGTAGAGTCAGAGTCTGGTTTACTTTCCAAGGAAATAAAGCCAAAGGGTGTGGGCTTGTAAAACGATTTATGGGAGGCCACTGTTTGAACCATCAAAGCAGAACAGAGTTAGTGAACTTAGGTTCCGTGTAATCAAGCTCGGAAATGGGCCCATTTTCCAAAAACTTGGAGGCCCCTCTCACTGGTCGGTGTGGGTAAGTCTTTATACACTCATTCTGAAGGGAGGCATGGAGATGATTCTAGAAAAGGCCAGTGGGTTACTAAGATATACTTTTTTTAAAATTTTTTTGTAATTTTATCTTCTAAAACTGGTTTCAAGTGTGCACGAAATATGGGAATGTTAGAGTGAAGGAATGGAAGAGAAAACAACGTTAAGGACTGTGGGTGCTGGTGCCCTCTCTCAGAGGCCAGGACTGTGGGTGCTGGTCCCCTCTCAGAGTCCAGGGCACCGTCCTCCTCAGGCAGGCAGAGCAGAGGTAGAACACACTCTGCACCTCACTCTCCGTTCCCTTCCCCTGAACCTGGTTCTCATCAATGCAGCATCCTCATCCTGCAGAGCACAACAACTTGCCAATAACACATAAGTGTGATAAGTCGTCTAGCTGTGGACGGTGGGAATGCACTGCTGATGTCAGACTGGCTGTAAGATTGCTTTTTTTTTCCTAGAACGTATACAGCTAATAATCTCCTCCTCTTCCTCATCCTTTTCTTCCTCCTCCTCCTCCTCCTCCTTCTCCTCCTCCTCTTCCTTATCCTTTTCTTCCTCCTCCTCCTTCTCCTCCTTCTCCTCCTTCTCCTCCTCTTCCTCCTCCTTTTCTTCCTCCTCCTCCTCATCCTCTTCTTTCTCCTCCTCCTCCTTTTGAAAGATGAGGTCTCACTATGTATTCCAGGCTAGCTGTAATTTCCTGTATAGACTAGGTTGACCTGGAACTCACAGAGATCCTCCTTGCCTCTGCCTCCGGAGTACTGGGATTAAAGGTGTAATCTGAATATGTAATAGTCTTTAAATTGAATCCCTCTCAGAGGAAAGCAGGTAGTTTTTCTGCTATAGTAAATGTTACTGTGGGTTTGGATACTTAAGCCAAACTCACTATGCAAATGAGACATCAGAATTAGGGAGTCTGGGACTAAGTATGACTTAGTAAAGTGCTTATCATGAAAATATGGGGACCACACTCCAATCCCCAGGATCCATTATAGCGCTATCCCATCCATATACCTCTGTCCCATATACCTCTAATCCCAATGTTGTTGAGGTAAGATAGGATCCCTGGGGCCAGCCCATCTAACTGAATTAGTAAATTCTAGGTTGAGAGCCACTGCCTCAAAAAACCTGATGGTGAGTGATGGAGGCAGAAAGTTCACATATGACCACTGGCTTCCACCTGCATCTGTACATGCGTAGTCCGCAGGTTGCATTCCTGATGCAGAAGGGCCAGATTCAAGTCCTAGCTGATCTCTGACTGGGCAGCCCTGGGGAAATCATTCTCGATGGCTCAGTTCCCTTATTTTGGAAGGAATCCCAGCAGAGGCAGAAGCAGGTAGATCTCCTTGAGTTTGAAGCTAGCCTGATAAAGAAGCATGGTGAGTTCTAAGACAGCCAGAGTTCCATAATGAGACCAGGTCTAAGAATGAACAAGTGAATTAATTAATTAATTAATTAGTGAGTGAATGAGTGAATGAATGAAGGAATGGATGAATGAATGAATGAGTGAATGAACGAATGGATGAATGTGGGTCCTGGGGACTGGAGAGATGGCTCAACAGTTAAGAGCACTTGCTGATCTTGCAGCACCCACACCGCAGCTCATTAACACTGCTGTGTTACACATTCAGGGGATGCCATGCCCTCTTTTGACCTTCACAGGCTCCTGCATGTACATGGTACACGTCCATATGTACAAGTGCAGACATATAAAATGTAAAATAAATAATATTCTAGGAGTTATAGTCTGTTGGTTTTAGGTTGAATTTCTAATAAATAACCAGTTTACTCATCTATAGAATCCAAAATGTGGAGGAGTTGATCTCTAGGATTTGGTTTGTCTCAGCCCCTTCTGAATCACTTTCCTGTGTTTTTTTTTTTCAATTGCATCCCTCCATGGTCAAAGGAGGTGCACTTTGATACAGTAGTGAACAATGTATCACTCACATCCATAAAACTGAGCTGGACTCCGTGACGGTAAAAGCATCCGTTTGAGGGTGTGTGAGGGTCTGTTTGTAGGCAGATTCACTTCAGTGATGTGTTCTGATCTACACAGCAGCAGCAGAGTGAACCTCAATTAAAACCTGAATGAAGAAATCGAGAATCAAAATGTACACAGGAAGCAATTAAATGACATCTGGCCCAGAAGAAGTTTTTTGAGTGCCACTTGGTTACACAGTAGCAGAAGTTAGTTCTCGCTGCGGAAACTTTAAGAAAGGTTGGGAAAGTAACAAATGTTCTAAATACTATGCTGTACCTTACTTTAGCACAACTCTAATTAATACTCCCGAGAACTCTGCAGGCACAGGTTCTCCCTCTCATCTCATAGAAAAACAACAGGGCAGGAGAAAGGGCTCAGGGATTAGTAAATAAGTTAGATTTGAATTTGACAGGCTCTGCACAACCTATACACAACCTATACACACTCCACTCCGCAGTCAGAGAGTAGCATCCCTCTACCTTGAGTAAGTGTGAGTTATCATAACTCTATTTAAGATGTACGCAGCATGAGGAAGAAACAATAAACAGCCAAACAAAATTACCTCAGTGTGGAGAGCACTGTGTGTCTCAGCTAAGTGACAGCCATGAGGAAGGAGTGATGGCTTTCCAGAGAGGGAGACAAGTCTTTCAGGGGCACATGTGCTGCAGTACAAGGAAAGGTTTTAAAAGGAGTCAGCTTTATAAAAAGATTTATTGATTAGTACTGAGGTATGTGTCTGTCTGTGTGTGTACCATGTGGTGTGTGTGTGTGCGTATGCGCGCGTGAGTGTGTCCAATTTACATGTATGACTATGTGCATGAAACATTTGAGATCTGCAATGTTCTCATTGGTATGAAGCATCTGGGGAGGGGATGCCTCTCAAATAAAAATGATCGCTGCTGTTTTCTCTACTTCTCAAAGCGTCCCTGGCCACCTCGCACCACTTCTCGTTTTATGAAATTAAAATCTGACTTCAATGCATATTCTGTGGGCTTTCTGGGTTGGAGAGGTGAACAGACCAAACTGGAATCAACCGAGCCAGGAATCTTAAGCAAGCGTGGAGACCGTTCACTCCTACTCCCTGAGGAATTTATGGCCAGCAAGTTGTTCTCTAATGAGCACTGAGTGAGAGCATGACATCTTCTCTTAATTAGTTTGACAGATATTCATTTAAATTTGAAAAGATTCCCAGGCTTGGATAGAAAAGGAAGGGCCTGAATTCCTTTTGCATCTTAATTCTGTTTTTGTTGTGGTGGCCCCGGGGGATGTCGCTATCTGGAGACAAATAGACAAATACAGCTTATGTCTTCATTCTGGGACTTCCACACCTTCTGTTTGTGATGCCTACAAATCACCATGTTTTTGAGTTTGCCACTGTAAAGTTCAACACAAGACTCTAGGTTCTGTGAGAATACATTTGGGCCTGGTTTCTGGGACTGGCGGGCTGAGGTGGGGGGTTGGGGAGTTGGGGGTTGAAGGTAGGGGTGGGAGAGTGGGGGGGGTGGGGTGGTTTTTTTTTTCATTCTTAAAAGTTTCGAGTAGCAAGTCTTATATCAGAATAATCACAACTTGGTCATCAGCGGGATGAAGTTCATACTCTAGTTGATAAATTCGCAGTTTTTAAAAGCATCCAGGTCATGGGGTGAGCACGGCCCTCCTTTGAGCAGGAGGCCATGCTCAGGTCTAGCTCCATCTGACCAAGAACAACCTTTATCTCGGTTGTTAAAGTGTAGCCACAGCGGCCATGAGTTGCTCACCTTAGAATACTTGATTATCTAGATGGGCAAGCTGTTCACGGCTGGCAGTGCCCAGGTGTGGACCGCACCCCCATTCCTGGCCTGGGCAGGCACCTCGAGCTCTGGCTACACAACCCGGGACATGCCTTTTCTTGTGTACACAAAGAGAAGCCCCAGATGGGCCAGCTGTGGGCCTGGCCACATAGAGCTGTTATCAGGGAATTGTCCAAACATAGTCAACCTTGGGAGAAAGGCACAGCACCTGCTTAATCTATTAAAGATAAACATTTAGCTCTTACATTGACCCGTCCTCCCCAGCTTGTCAGACTCCCCCACACCATCATTCTCCTTGTTGCCTTAGAGCAATTACTCATTGTCAACCCCTTGTCTTTTCCTGGGTTTCGACCCAGGGCCCGCTGCGTGCAATGCATGTTCTACTGTGGGTTCGACTTAATGAAGCCGGAGTATAGCATCCCAGGGAAGGGCTCCAGCGTTTTAGTTTTGATTAAAAGGTAGAGAAGCAAAGGTTGAAGACACTACCATGTCTCTCTGTCCACTCGACGGATCGGTATAGTCTTATTTCACATTGGGCAGAAAGTGTGTAGAGTAACCTTGTCTTAGGTCAGGGGCTTGCCTAGCAGGCACAGGCCCCTAGGCTCAACACAGCATGGAGACAGGGCGGGAGGGAGAAGGGAGGGAGGAGGGAGGGAGAGGGAGGGAGGGAGGGAGGAGGTTGGGAAAAAGGAAGAGTCGTCATAACTCTGGGTCATGGACCTGTAGCTTCACATGTAAACCTGTTAGAAATCCAGACTCTCAGACCCTCAAACGAAAAGCTTCAAAGCATAAAAGAAAATATTTATAAGTCATCTATCTAATAAGGGGTTCACAATCATAGCCCATGAAGAAGTTCTAGAACTCAACAGAAACAAAACAACTTCATTTAAAAAAAATGGTTAAAGTAGCCAGGTGTGGTGGTGAGTGCCTAAAATCCCAAGCACCGGGGAGGCAGAGACTAGTGGATCTCTCTAAGTTTGAGGACAGCCTCATCTATACAGAGAGTTTTAGGTCAGCTAGAGTTACATAGTAATACCTTGTCTCAAATGAAAAAAAAATTGTCTAAAACATAGTCAAAGAATAGGAATGGGAGATTCTCCAGAGAAGACGACACACAGAAAATGAAAGCATGAGAAGATGTCCACTCCTCAGAGATCGAGACTCACGGAAACCACAGGTGCCACCACAGGGCCGTTAGGATGGTGACACCCAGGACAAACAATAAACGATGTTTTAATTTTTCAAGATGAAAATTACAGGTTTTGGCAAGGAGGGCTGAAACTAGATCCCTTGACCTTTGCTGGTAGGAATGTGAGCTTGTAGGACGCCATGACAAAGGACAGCCTTTCCTCAAAACATTTAAAAAAAACTCCCTCACAATCACAGCGTTACCGTGTGCATTTCTAGGACAGATCGAACAAACTGAACGTAGATGTTCAAGGAAATATTTGTACATGCACGTTCACAGGCGAATTAATCGCAATAGACAAAAGATAAAAGGCGACCCAAGTGTCCATCAGTGGATGAATGGATAAACATTCAGTCCATCTACACAGGGTGCTACTACCATTCAGCCTTAAGGAAAGAAACTCTGACCCATCTGCCTTTAGGAGTCTCTCCTTACATTGGTCAGTTCCTTTCCTGCAGCTTTTATTTCAAGAGCCCGCACCCACACTCTTGGGTACTTCAGTTCAAACTCCTCTCTCTCTCCTCATCCTGGCATCTGCCTACGTTAAAAATAGCATCACTAAAAATCCCCAAAATGAATAAATTCTGACACATACTATAATGAGTAAACTTTAAGGACATTGCTGTCATCAGTAGTATTTCATTCAGATAACCCAACCACATACACATAGACGCATGGACCTCAAAAAGCGTATGATTCCATTTACATACGTACCCAGAGTTGTCACATTCCCACAGACAGGAAGAATGACAATCGGTCCAGAAACGGAGGTACTTCACAAATATCAATTTTAAATACTTACAGATTTTTAGAAATTTGATATGCATTTTGACTTACGCAAGTAAGTGCACTACATATGTATCTGGTACCCACGGAGGTCAGAGAGGGTGTTAGACTCCCTGGAACTGAAGTTATGGGTGGTTGTAAGGCACAGTGAGGATGCTGGGAACGGAATCCAGTCTTCTGCAAGAGCAACAAATGCCCTTAGCTGTTGAGCTATTTCTTCATCCCTACATCCCACACACACATCACACACACACACACACACACACACACACACACACACACCACACACACACACACACACACCACACCACACACACACACACACACACACACACACACACACACACACACACACACACACACACACACACAAACACACACACACACACACATACACACACACACACACACACACATACACACACACACACACACACACACACACACACACACACACACATACACACACACACATACATACCACACACACACACACACACACACACATCACACACACATCACACACACATACACACCACACACATACCACATACACATACACACCATACACACATCACACACACACATACCACACACACACACACACACACACACACACACACACACACACACCCCACCCAGCATGGGGCTATGGTTCAGTTGGTGGAGTGCCTGCCTAGACTACATGAATCAAAAAGTGTTCAACTCCCAGAACTACATTTTCTGGTGTGCTAGTAATGTTTGTCATCTCAGGACTAAGAAGTAGGAAGACTAGTTAATGATCATCCTTGAACCTGGCAAGTTTGAGTACATCCAAGGTTATAGGAGACCCTGCTAAGTAAATATCTTGTGTCTTCTATCACAGTCTAAGTAGGAACTAAGCATCGGACTCACAACCTGAGGTTTTAGGTATTACTTTAGGGTCCGATGTTTCTCAAGTCTGACAAACGTTGCCATCCATTGGAACAGCTGACTCAGTAATGGTGGTCACCATCACACAGTCGTCCTTAAACAGAAAAGCAGTGTTCAGCATAGTTCCAAGCATGCCTCCCACTTTTGAAAATGCACAGGTGGTATTTAGGGTCCCTCCCTGAGTGCAGTGCAGCTTGGAGTTAACAGGAGCCTTCCTCTCTGCTCACAGGGCAGCTTAGGAAAGTTCCACTTTGTCCTTTCTCTGGACTTCACGGAAGTGCACAGCCAGTTTTTAAATCTCACTCATTGCAAACCACCGGATCGTTCTTCTAGGTTCTTAGTTCCCTACACAGTCCCTCTAGGATATCCCCAGAATCCGTCTTTGACTGAGTCTTTAGGATCCCACTCTTCTTTTTTTTTTTTAATATAAGTAACAAGACAAATAACCTTGTGTGTTTACTTTCAAAAGGACTTGAGTCAATGCCGGTCTTTTGTGCCCATCTAACGACCCAGCACTTAAGTATAAAGGAAATTCTAGAATTATTGAGTCATTCTAGATCCTGCCTGGACGTCACAGGAGAGCTGCAGGAACTACTGTTTCAGTCGCTCTCCTGAGGGGAAGCCTGGCCTTCAGGGAGCTCTGCAAACTTGTTCTAGGCAGCCCCTGCCACCTGGCAACCAGATTGCCATATTTTGATTTAGCTTCTGGTGACCAAAAAGGTGACCAGCTTTGAAATAATCCACCAGGAAAGAAAGGAGAGAGCGCCCTGATTGTTTTCCTTTAGAAAGGGCAACAGAGATACCATCTCAAGCACTCGACCGAGTGTCATCTGTCCAGCCAAAGCCAGCAGGCCAGGTCAGCCATTCCCTACTGTAAAACCAGAACCGCAGGCAAACACCGTGTGGTGCTGGTACAGTCAGGAAAAGCAGACATGCGTGCAAGGAAAGTGCAGAAACGTAAGCTCTTCCGCCCTTGCTGAGGGATGACCAGCCACATTATGAGGTCGAAGGCAGTATTCTGTGGAGAAGTTTTATTTGTTTAGCAAAGCCGCAGGTGTACAGTTTTGGTGATTTTAGATTTCCAAAAAGGGTGGCGATAGACCTCTGATCGTGGTGTTTAGTCATCTCTAGCGTGGTTTTGTTTTCTCACTTGAAGGCAAAGATATTGGAACCACAAAACCAACAACAAAACCCAAACAACTAAACACGCCCGTAAATCCAGAAAGCAAACAAAACTGGACTAGAGAGTGGATAGCATTTTATGGCGCTGGGGATTAAACTTCTCTTTCCAACACTTGTCCCCTTGTTTTCCCCTTTCCTTTTATGTGTTCCTGGTCACATGTGTCAGTGTCCTAGTGATTCTCGGTTTGTGCTGATTCTTCCCAGTGAGATGCGGCCCAGGAATGCTGGGGACCTCCCTTGTTTCGCTTTACCTGGGGCTCACTTTGTTGTGCTTCTTACTGGCCTCTCTGCAGATGGGCTCCGGGGTTGCTCCTCCCCAAAGGCAATCTCCCCAACATCTCCTCTGTGATGCCCAGAGGTCCAGAGTCAAAGCTGGGTTGGGGAGTCTCTCTGTTCAGGCCTCACTAAGAAACAGGGAGTGCGATTGTGGGGGCCTCGATTCCGGCCGCTGGTGAGGTAGGCTGCTCACTCCACCCAAGTTCACAGCCTTTGTCCAAGGGCAAACTGTTACGAGGCCTAAGAACACAACCTGTTTGTTCTCTGCGTGGGTGAGAATTGAGGAGGAGACTGTCTTGAAGGATTGGAGATGATTTTTCCCCCCTCTGTTTAAAAGGAGGAAGAAAGAGCTGGCAAAATGACTCAGTGGTTAAGAACACTGACTGTTCTTCCAGAGGTCCTGAGTTCAATTCCCAGCAACCACATGGTGGCTCACAACCATCTGTAACGGAATCCGATGCCCTCTTCTATGTGTCTGAAGACTGACAGTGCACTCACATATATAAAATAAATAGATAAATATTTTTTTAAAACAAAGGAAGAAGTAGTAAAACACACATAACAAATTGACCTCCAAGTCTTTATTATTATTATTGTTGTTGTTGTTGTTGTTGTTATTATTATTATTGAAGATGTATTTATTTTTATTGTTATGTGTGTGTGTTTTGTGTGTTTGTGCATGTGCAATGCCCAAAAAGGCCAGAAGAGGGCATCAGATCCTCTGGAACTGGGGTTAGAGGCTGATGTCAGCCAGCATGAGGATGCTGGGAATTGAACCTGGGTCCTTTTCAAAAGCAGTAAGTGCTCTTAACCATTGAGCTATCTGTCCCACCTCCACCTGCAAGTCTTAATGATGAGTGTTAACATAGTTACTTCTTGCCTCTGTTTTCACATTCCAGTTAACTGTGTACAGGTATTCCTACTGTCCCTCTGTCCCTCTGTCTCTCCCGACCTCTCCTTCCTCTTTTTCCTCCTCCTCTGACTTCTCCTTCCTCTTTTTCCTCTTTCTCCTTCTCTCTCTCTCCCTCTCTCTCTTCCCTCTCTCTCTTCCTCTCTCCTTCCTCCATGTCTCCATGTCTCCCTCTCCCTCTCCCTTCCCCTCTCCCTCTCCCCTCTTTCTCTTCCTGCCCCCTCTCTGCCTCTCCCTCCTCCCTCTCCCTCCCTCTCTCCCTCTCCCTCTCTCCCTCTCCCCCTCTCCCTCTCCCTCTCTCCCCCTCTCTCTCTCTCTCTCTCCTCCCTCTCTCTCCTCTCTCCCTCTCCCCCTCCCCTCCCCTCTCCCTCTCCCTCTCCCTCCTCTCTCTCCCCCTCTCCCTCCCCCCCCCTCTCCTCCTCTTCCTCTCCCTCTCCCCCTCCCCTCCCTCCCCTCTCCCTCCCCTTCTCTCCCCCCCTCCCTCTTTCTCTTCCTGCCCCTCTCTCTCCCTCCCTCTCCCCTCCCTCCCCTCCCCTCTCCCCTCCCTTTCCCCCCCTCTCCCCTCCCCTCTCCCTCTCTTTGGTTGCTCTCTAGTGATATAAGCTTCATGGTGCCCTTAGGTTCCCACTGCCTGAGGACTCGGGGTGTTCTTTACTGTTATTTCGGGTACCAGCATGTCATGACCTCTACATAGAGTACAGCCAGCCTCTCTCTATCTTGGCCTCTTGGCAGACCACACCTTCTGCTGGTTCTTCTGGAGATTGTGAGGGACCCTGGGGATTACCGCCTTCTCCTCCCAGTGTGTAGCCTAATGTAGAATTAATGCATTTTCCTTCTTGGAATACACTAGGAACAATTCATTCATTTCCCCTTAGGACAGACTCAGAAGGTTCTCTATGATCCAGACAGCACCCTCTCTAGCCTCCGCCCTTAGCCTAGACTCATCTCTCCTGGACTCTCTGAGGGAATTCTGAGTTTTTGTTACTCTGACTACAGCTGCTGGCCCTCAGGCAGGGCTAGTCCACCCTCTATTGGTACAAAGCCAATAGACTCAAGTAGGGCCCACAATACAGGAGCCTTAGAACCTGGCCATGACCTCAGAACACAGGAGGCTGCGTGGCTCCTGTGACCTTAACGTCCTTGAAATTGCTAATGAACTCTAGGAATTAATTCCCTGAGATGCTAAGTTGTTCCTAAGGGGAGTTTAGTCTTGGTCTTAAAAGTGTTTCATTCTGGCTGGGCTCTCATTTAGTTTATAGCAGTTACCAGTATTTAAGCTTCTGTGTTGAGAGATAATGTATAATGTAATGTGTTAGTCAGGGTTCCATCGCTATGGCGAACGTGGGAGATGATCAACTTCGATGAGCAAACACTTTATTTTGGGTTGCAGCTTTTGAGACTCTAACCTTTGGCTGTTTGGCCTCACTGCTATGAGTCCGTGAGCATACAGTTAAGCAAACTGTTCACTTTAGACCTCGTCTACCAAAAAAGCCGGAGGAGAGGACCAGGTCACTCTCTCCCCTATTAAAGGATACATCAACCCCTTAGAGCTCTGTAGCTAGCTATAAGCTTTTGGGGGAGGGGCCTAACACCCAAATTGACAAATAAGAACATTCCAGGTGAGCCTTAGTTACCTGTTACAAGTACCCTAAAAAACCAATCAGTGTAGAGACTAACCCTTGTGATGACAATCACCCTAGCACCCTGGCCTTCTGGAGCATATGTAGAACAAAGCAAGCAAGAAAGACAAACAGAACCCTCAGAAGAGAGAAGACCAAATAGAGTTGGGAGGAGTGCCAACAGGAGTTGGAGGAGTGGCCAACATATTCCACCCAATCTCCTCCATTCCCTCTCATCCCTGTGGGCCATATGAGATGAGAGGCTTTTCTGTGACGAGCTCAGGCATGTGTTTGACCAGCCTCTCCCTCCTCACCCGAGTGACTAGAATGGCCAGAAGATTGAAATTCGGAATCCTCTGTGCTCTGCTGTAATAAACCCTCAGCCTACTCATTGCCAAGGAGGCAACTGGTTCTGTGCTGAACCCAGCATGCAGTCCACAGAAAGCATTTCCCACAAGCTGTCCGTGTTGTGGCGGAGCTCACAGGAACCAAAAGGAGCCCTGTGCTAACGTCTGATTAAGAGGTTTGGTTTCTTTTTTCATCAGCACCAAGCATCCTTTCCTCGGGTAAACACCCTTTGGATGTTGTACATCCCCACCCTGGGAACTTTAACATTGAAATGACAGTCACATCTCATTTGCGGTCTGAATTAATTTTTGTCAGGTTATGCAATAATATTGCTTATAACACATAGAATGGGTAACACACCAGAGTGGGTTGACATAAGAGATGACGAAAAATCGGGTAGGATTTTGATGGAAGTCATCCTTTAAAACAGTCTTAATTATGTAGCTCTGGCTGGCTGTGAACTTGTTATGAAGACCAGGTTGGCCTCGAACTCATAGAGATCTGCCTCCTGAGCGCTGGGATAAAGGCATGAGCCACCACCACATTGCCCACCACACCCCTATTTCTAGATGCTATTACTATGTTCCCCGGGCTAGTCTTGGTGCTGGGCTCGAGACCCTTGCTACCTATTGTAAGTTACGCCTTCCACCAAAGGCACAGTTGAAGCCTTTGAGGCCTTAGCTGTCAAGTCTCACTGTGCCGTTAATTTCAAATTATGACTGACTTGTCCTCCTCCTGGGGATCAACAGGAAAGATGCCTGACAGGAGGACTGGGAACGGTCAGTTCTGATGTGAAGCAAATGATCTATGGCCGACCTTCTGGCAGAACGGAGCTTCAGAACTCTCTCCCCATTTGTCATGGTGTTTACAGGTCCTGCTTGAAGCTGGGAGTAAATCATTCCGCTGCCTAGCTGCTGCTTCACAACAAAGACTTCTGGAAGTGATTGAGTGGGAACCCTTCACTAGAGTCTCCGTGAAGAAGCCAGCAGGAGTTGCCATGGTGCATGTCCTACTGACCTAGGCATCGTGTTGATGGCGGGTCCAGGGGAAAGGGGGTGTCTGTCCTTGGGACAGTGACCACACTGGTTGAATGGAACCGCTGTATATAGCACGGAAGTGATTCACATTTGTATTCTGTGGGATTTGGACTTTCGATGAGGTGACATGATCAAAGAGTACTCCGTTTTAGATAAGAGTATAAAACATTGAGTGGGAGTTTGAGGTTATTTAAGCCCAGGAGTTCTTATCATAATATTTGATATTGGCGGTGGCCGTTTACAGCTAATCCCTCCCGTGGGGTATTGCTTATCAATACTTCTTTCATAGTCTCAGCATAATTAACAACTAGAAATCTAAAATTTATTATTCTGTTAGTTTCCTGTGATGAGTGTTTTGCCTGCAGGTGTATCTGTGCACTGCGTGCGTGCTCGCTCGGGGTCCACAGCGGTCAGGAGAGGTCCTCGGATCACCTAAACTTTAGCTACAGACGAGTGGGTGCTGAGAGTCAACCTTGGATCCTCTTGAACAGAAGCAAGTGTTTGTGATCACTGAGCTATTTCTCCAGCCCCAGCATTAGCAACGCTAACATTGAAATGATACTTAATGTCTTATCTGTTTTCTGAGTTAATTTTTGTCAGGTTATTATATAGTATTGTATAATATTGCTTATAACAACTTCTCTTCCTCCTCTCCTCTCCTTCCTCCTCCCTCCC
Source organism: Rattus rattus (assembly GCF_011064425.1). NCBI lineage: Eukaryota > Metazoa > Chordata > Mammalia > Rodentia > Muridae > Rattus > Rattus rattus. Next base: position 5,662,041 of record NC_046164.1, read on the forward strand.
CCATTCCTCCTCCTTTCCTCCTCCTTCCCCCATTCCTCCTCCTCCCCCCTCCCCCCCATTCCTCCTCCTCCTCCCCATTCCTCCTCCTCCCCCATTCCTCCCTCCCCCATTCCCCCCTCCCCCTATTCCTCTCCCCCCATTCCTCCTCCCCCCACATTCCCCCCCCCATTCCTCCTCCTTCCCCACATTACTCCTCCTCCCCCAAATTGAGTCCCAGGCCATTCCTCCTCCTCCCCCCATTCCCCCATTTCTCCCCCCTATCATCATCCTTTTGAGTCAGCCAAGTATCACATTTAGTTCATCTTTCAGCTTCGTTAGTGACACCTTTCTTAAACAAGAGTCATTTTTAAAGAATTGTCCCTTGTTTCTACAGACACTAAGAACACTTCTTACTTTAACTTTCTGACCTACACTGTTTTGTATCACTTGTTTTTGCCATAAAAGGGATCAGACTTAAAGCTTTGCCAGTGGCAAGCAGGCTCTTTACCACCCAGCTACGGACCCCTCATCTCTGTGACTTTTATAGTTGAAACTGCTCTCACCAACTTACCCAGATTTCTAGCCTTCACTTTGCAAACCTCCTCCCTCAGCCTCCTGACCTGGATTCCAGATGTGCACCTCCACGACCACTGCTCTCTGTACTATGTTTGAAAAATCATTTACTTTGTTGAATTTTCTAACCCTGAGTACGATGCTACCTGTCCATGCCTGGTGCTTGGGCCCCAGACATGAGGTCTCTGTCAACCCATCTAGTTTTCAAGGTTACACACGTCCCACAAAGAGGTTCAGTGAAGCCATTGACCAAACTTCCTGACATCATGGTGAAAGTTGTAAACAAACATTTGCTTATTCCTAAAATCTTCGAAGTTACCAAATAACCCCATGATCGTTTATTTTCAAGGAAGTATAAAAACAGGAGTTTGGTATAAATACCGGACTTTGGTGGAAAGAACAGAATTCACACTGTTGAAGAATGCATGAGAGGGATAGAGTGTATTGGGCTGGAGAAATGGCTCAGAGGTCTGACTGCTCTTCCAGAGGTCTGAGTTCAAGTCCCAGCAACTACATGGTGGCTCACAACCATCTGTAATGAGACCTGATGCCCTCTTCTGGTGTGTCTGAAGACAACTACTTATATACATAAAATAAATAAATCTTGTTTTAAAAAAAGAGAGACTATCACAAAAAACAAGTGATGTGATCGTTTTGGGAAACAGACAGGAAACTTGAATAAGGGCAGGATGGAGAAGGCAGGATAGATGCAGTGGGCTTTAGAGTGCAAAAGGAAGTAGGGGTGTGGCTCCGAGACTGACTGTACTTAACATGTAAAGGCCCCGGATCAATCCCCAGCACCCCAACAACCAACAAACCAAAGCAAAACAACCACAAACCTAGTAAAAGGTGCCACCTATGAATGCCCATGAAGCGTGTTCCGTGTGTGTGTAACCTGGCCATCTTGTTTGGCAATGTGATGATGTGGGGAGAGGGCTTTGCTGGTGGAGGCATCCATCAGGCAGATGGGACCTAGAGCTGAGCTGAGAAACGTTTCCTCTCCTACGGTTTCTTTGTGCATTTGTCGTCTTCCGTCGTAGCAGTGCAGAATGAGCTCATCTGTTAGGATAATGGCTCACCAGACTGGGCTTCATGTGCTCACTCCCACATCTCCCTGGAGCCAAATCTTTTACTTGAATGTCAACAAAATGGCAGCTCTCAGCAAGGGAACATTCTTGATACCCTGAGACGGGGAACGGAGCCAGGCACTTGTCCGTTTGTTTTCAGATGGACTGCTTCTTATGTTGTAAATATTTAACCATCCACCATAGAATTCTTACCAGAGTTTCTGTTTGGTTTTCTTGTTAATTCCATTTCTCATAGGCAGATAAAAAAGGTTCTCACTTTCCGGAAACCTTTTTGAAAGCAGAAATGTATTATCCTTGAGAGAATTTGATTTGGAGGAGAATGTGGTGTGTGTGTGTGTGTGTGTGTGTGTGTGTGTGTGTGTGTGTGTGTGTGTGCGCGCACGCGTGCGTGAGAGAGAGACAGAGACAGAGACAGAGAGACAGGAGAGACAGAGACACAGAGAGACCTGGAAGGCATGTTTTTCCATTGATTGGGTAAAGTGAACCCACCCATATGAACATCGTATGTGAAGGTAAAACAGAAAATCATATTTGTGAAGAAATAATACTCACGGTTACCATGAATATCTTTATTGTTCCCTTTCTGTCTTTGCCTCAATTGCTGGTGGTGATGGCTAAACGCCCCCCATCACCTGCTCAATTTCAGGCATTCTACTCTAAGAACCTACATGAAGTTTATGGTTTTTGAGAGTCCAGAGAAAGGCCATTAGCTACTAAAGCTACTGGGGAAGGTGAGGGTGATCTTATCTCCTTAAGCAAAACAACTCCGGCAGCTTCCTGCCCCCCCACCCCCCACCCCCCAGTCTGCTGGGTTTCTGAAAGTCCGTCTCTCCCATGGTGCTTGCTCCGTGAAAGAAACTCCAAGAATGCACTAGGCATAAGACTGACTTTAACTCCCTCTGTTTGCTGTCTTAGTGATGTATTTGTTTATTTTAGGGCAAAGGGCCCATATAGCACCTAGTTTGTGCTTTGGGTTTGATTTATGATGCTTATGTTTGAAATAGCTGTTTTCTTTGAGGGGGGATATATTAATTTCTTCTTGCTTCTCCTCTACTCCACCCCACCCCCAATGATTTCAAATTATATCAAGTCCTTGAATAGCAAAGCGAGAAACCCCTTGAAGATTTCTCGTGTCTACCAAGCATTCAGTGCACCTACCTACCACCTTTAAGAATGTCCTTGGATCACAAGCGACCTCTAAGGTCAAAGAGTGCAGGGTCTAACTGGAAACGTTTCCTTACAGAGCCAGCCTGTCTGCCAGGGCCTGGCACGGTTCATAAAATTGCTTCCTGGCTTCTTGGCCAACCCCAGAAAATCCAGGGGGCACTCTGACTTTAGCTTAGGATCCTGAATGGACCAGACAGTCAGAACAGCTACCTGACCCAAGACCTGGCTCCTTGAGGAGCTAGAATATTTTATGGTTTGTTTTTACCCAATTTCACAAACTTGTTGCCTCTAAGAAGGTGATATTTTAGAAGTTATTATTCAGCAGGAAATGCCCAAAGCATCCCTTAAATGGTAAACGTGATTAGGGGCCTTTCCCCCTTCATGATGGCTGTGTTGAGACAACCCCCTTCTGCCTTTCCAGTTTAGCCCAGGATCTCTACACGGAAGTGCTTTCAGGGTGAGCCACAACCATGCAGTTAAAAGGGCACTCTCGAGATCCGAAAGGAGGCATCCAGCGAGCTCTGACTGAGGCGTCTACATCTTTTTTTCTAAAGCAATGTATGAAGAAAGGTTAGGTACAGTTCCTAGGAACACTTGTGCCCATCCTACATTTAGCTAATTTCAATTTTTCTCCATATTTTTTTTTCAAAAAAATAATCTTTGTAGTGGAGAGAAATTCATATTTTAAGAGTTTCCTCCTCACGCCCTCCATTTTCTGGCTAAGATCAACTGTAAAATAGTTAGCCAGGATGTAAGACACATGAATAAAATGACCATAAAACCTTCACATTCCCCTCTATCTCTCATTAAAATGCCAGGGTGAGGAATGGCAGCTGTGGGTACACCCTGCCTGTGGCCAGGCGTTCCCCCCCCCTGCACTTATGGCCTCTCCTCGGGGCCACTCGCTGTGATCAGTGCCTTGTGCTTGCCGATGGAGGTTTTCTTGTGGAATAGGGGCCTGCCCTTGGTCTTGTGGCTTTGACACTGGAGCACTGTTGTCTGCAAAGACAGTATATTATAGCTCCCGGGTGCTCGAGCCGCTTCAGTCCTTCATTCCTGAAAGGTTTCTCTGTTTCCTGGGAGACGAAGCATGTGCAGCACTTGGTCCGGCCTCCGTGATTTCAGAAGGCCCTCAGGCCCGTTTTGTTGTTCAGGTTTCTAAGGGTGGGTGAGGGGCATGAGAATCACCAGCAGGGGCAGTTACCACTCAGTGTCAGAACTGGTGCCACAGAACCCTCTTCTGTCACAATTTTTCCTGAGGTGCTTTTAAAAATCTGGCTTCACGCACCACACAGGATTCCCGAGGAACGTGAATAATCTGTCGCTATCTGAGCTTCTGTAAAGGGTCTGTGCGTGAATCTCAGGGCTGCCTCAGATCCCTTTGGATTTAATATCACAGGGCACTGGAAAGATTGCTCAAATTAGAGCCAGATGAGACTGAGCACATTTACAAAACCAATTGTATTACACACATTTATTTGTGTGTGAGGGGTGGCAGTCAGGAGCACATGCACATGTGCACATGTATGGGACAGGGGACACCTTGCTGGATTCAGTTCTCTCTTTCCATCATGTGGGTCCTGGGATTCAAACTTGGGTTTTCAGTCTTGGTGGCAAGTCCTTCCTCGCTGAGCCATCTTGCCAGCCCTGCCAGGTACTTTCGATGTGACCGGTAATAAATTCTTACAGTTTCCTGAATTAAAAGCATATTATTTCTAATTTGTGCTCTTAGGAGCCTACTATTATTTTTTTTAATTAGCTGCCGCGTGATGCTATTAATTAGTAGAAATGTAAAGGTTTCAGCTGGAAACTCAGGCAGCTTCGGATTGTGTCAGGAGACCAGAACGGTTGTAGGGCGGACTGCTTGCTAGTCTAGACAGCTCCTGTAGCGAAGAGGTAACCATCCACAGTTTGTCTCCCTGAGAAGCTAACACAGTATCAAGATCGCAGTCACAGTGGCACTGTGGGTCTGGTTCCACTGTCAGCTCTATCAGGTCAGTCCTCATAGGAAACATTAAATGTGGCGCAAAATTACCTGGCAAGAAACTTCCGATGATTCAATGTTTCATTTGGGAAAAAAAGATAATTGTTTTTTAACCTAAAGCCAAATAGCTTGCTACTTTATTTTATACAGTAAAATAAATGAATTCAAAAATGAAACAGAAGGGAACCTGCTTGTGTGTGGAGGAGAATGTGGGGGTTGGGATATAAGATAAATCCATTTTAACACTGTCATGCAATCTGTCTCTCTCTCTTTCCCTCCCCCCTTCTCTGCTTCCTCTTTCTCTCTCTTTTTAATCAGATAGTCTTTTATTTAAATATTTTCTTGTTGCTACTTAACTAGCTGGGCACTCCACCACACTGCTGTTGATGTCATCTATGATGTCATGAGGGTGGCGGCCATCCACATTGCAGCCCACAGACTGTGCATTACCCAGGATCTCCTTGATAGTTCCAGAAAGTTCTCTGGCCAAAGACCAGTGTCTCATCTGCCGGGCAATGTTGACAATCTCATCAAAAGTGATGTTTCCACTCTGTTTAATGTTTTTCTGCTTCTTCCTGTCTCTTGGTGGCTCCTTGAGGGCTTTGATGATCAGGGCAGAGGCAGAGGGCACCACCTCAATCTGGGCCTGTCTGTTCTGGATGGTCAGTTTCACTGTCATCCTGAAACTTCAAGTCACTGGTAGCCTTGGCAATGTCATCAACTTTTTTGGGAGCAGACCCAGAGGACCGATCTTAGGGGCCAAGGCGGTTGTGGCACCGACTTCGCCTCCAGTGCACCTCAAGTACACAACTTTGATCTCATTGGGGTCGAACTTGGGCGGCATGGTGGAGGTGGGTGGTGTCAGATGAACCCGGATTCGGGACGACTGAAGAAAGTTGCATGGTTGCCTCCTCCGAGATGAAAGCCGAAAAGCCTCTGCTTCCTCTCTTACGTTGCTCAAAGGTTTTATCGGTCTGCATTTCATGATGTAGCTGAGACTTAGGGCCAGGGTGAGAGGTTTGCCCTTCAAGCTCCTACCCAATGACGAGGTCCTTCTGTCAAAGCCAGGCAGTTCTTGGGGATACGAGGGTTTCTCCTCATGTGTTTCCAAGTTCTTTTTTTTTTTTTCGGAGCTGGGGACCGAACCCAGGGCCTTGCGCTTGCTAGGCAAGCACTCTACTGCTGAGCTAAATCCCCAACCTCTCCTCATGTGTTTATGTAACTGAAATGTAATACACGCCATTCTCCTCATGGCTGGGGACATTCTCATGACATCAAGTCCTGTTCCTGGACGTATTCTAAACTTGTCCCTCTTCCCCTTCCTACTGTAACTTGTGAACGAAGGTTATGTCCATATTTATTTTTAGACAGGGTCTCTGGTGTTCTAGGTTGGCCTTGAACTTCTGATCCTCCTGCTGCTCTACCTACCAAGTGCTGGGATGCCACCACACCTGGTTTTATGTTGTTCTAGTGACTTAATTGGGGGCGGGGCTTAACTATGCCAGGCAAGCACAGCCTCAGATGAGCCAGATCCAGCCATGTCTCTGTTTTGAAGCCTTTAGAACCTAGCATGGCCTGCCGTACAACAGAAAGTTGTTGTTGTTGCTGCTGCTGTTGTTGTTGTTGTTGTTTAGTACTACTGACTTGTAGCAATGATTCTCTAAAGCGGTCGTTCTCACTTGCGGGTCAAGACCCCAATAGAGGTTGCATCTCAGATGCACTGCATATCAGATATTTACATTATAATTCATAACAGTAGCAAAATCACAGAGATGGCCCTGCACTCATGATAACCCTCTGCTTAGCCTCCCAAGGGTTGGGATTACAGGTGCGTGCCACCATGTCCAGCTAGAAGTCAATTTTTGCCAAAGACTCCCTTGAGTTTGCTTATGATTCAGCTTGCTTCACATGCAAAGAGACTTCTTTTTTTTAATTAATTAATTTACTTAGTGTATATGAGTACACTGTAGCTGTCTTAGACACACATCAGATCTTATTACAGATGGTTGGGAGCCACCATGTGGTTGCTGGGATTTGAACTCGGGACCTCTGGAAGAGCAGTCAGTGCTCTTAACCACTGAGCCATCTCTCCAGCCCCAGGAGTTACTTCTTTAGAGGCTGACTTAGCTCTAACGTCCTAAGACACTGAGCATTCAGCTCGATAGACATTCTCATAGATACCACTCGGCAGAGATTCTGTATAGAGTTCCATTCTCTGTTTGCACTCTGTACTCGGGGAGGAAAGGAGACAAGGTTTCCAGAAGAACGCTGCAGACTCAGTAGAGTCAACTGTTCCGATTTCCCCCTGACTCCAGCACTTTCACAGCTATTGGTGAATTAGTTGGATTAGCAGTTGCTGTTCCAATGGGCCATTATGTGTAATTTGCAAATTGCAGTTACACTTACAGGTAATTAATCCCTTAACAGATCCGTAGAGCAGCCACTGCCTGGTAGCCATGAGGAATGGAGTGGTGAAGAAGATAAGGAAGGTGTTTGTTTTCTTAGCCTTCCAGTGGAGGCCCAGACTTATAAGCAGATAAACAAATGAAGAAGACAACTTCAGATCGACCTAAGAAAAAGAGAGGTTGGGCAAGATGCCTTAATGGTAGGGTAGAGGAAGAGAATGACTGGGTTGAAGCTTTAATAAGGAAAGGAGCCAGTCACATGACTGCAAAGGTCAAGAGAGGGGGCTGCCGTCTGGGAGTAGTCTTAGAGTGCTAAAGGAGATGAAGGGAGGCCAAGAGAGCCAAAGCTTTGGGACGGGGAAATATGGGGCCCTATCATGCAGGGACTCCTGAGCGTAACATGTGGCCCTTGAAGGGGTTAAGCGAAAGAATGATAGTGATATTACCAAATCTGTCTCAGGGAAACAACAGTGGGGTCTCTCTTTTGGGACATAGACTGTATGTAGGAAGCTGGGAGTGGAGGCGGGGAGGGAAAACGGTTAGGAAGCCATCGCACTGACTCAGCAAGGTGATGTTTGCTTGCCTTGGGACAGCGCAGTGGAGATGGCTGGAGGGATGAGATTCGGGCTGATAAGATGGAAAGATGAGCAGATGGGAGGATTCAAGGATTAAGGGAAAGAAGAATGGGGACCCTGGGCCTTATCTGGACATTCTGGATGATAGTGGAACCAGGAAATAGAGGAGAAACTGGGATAGGACAGCTTGGGGGTGGGGTGGGGGGGAGGCAAACAGAGAGAGACAGAGAAAGAGAGAGAGAGACAGAGACAGAGAGAGAGACAGAGAGAGAAAGAGACAGAGAGACAGAGACAGAGAGAGACAGAGACAGAGAGAGACAGAGACAGAGACAGAGGCAGAGAGAGAAGTACTTAAGTACCATCTGTTTGCTATACCAATCCAATGATTGTGTAGGTGGTTGCCTTTGAGGGTATAGAACAAGAGATAGAGCTGAGATGAAACTGAGAGTCACACACATGTAAGGAGTATTTACAGTCCTCAGACTGGAGATGATACTCATCTGAGGAGAGAGGAGAAGCAGGGAAGAGAGAAAAACAAGAAGATCAAGCCCTCGGCTCTACAGCCTGGAGCACCGAGTTGGGAGAGGAAGGATTGATTCTCAGGAGGGCTGCAGCATCTTGGAAGTCAAGCCAAGACCATTTCAAGAAGGCCTGGTCGTTTGTGATGGTGCTGCCGGGGAGGGCTGAGGAAAAACACAAATCTTCGACCTTGGCAAGTTGGCTGTGACTGAGAAGGGCGGGGTGTGGAGAACGGGAGAGAGCTGCCAACCAGGAGGCAAGTGTGGGCAATATGCAGGCCTGTGTATCCCTCGTCTCTTCGGTTAAGTGTTTGGCAATGGGGCAGGCCTACAGAGGCATTGCTAGAAAGACTTAGTCACTGGCTCTTAAGTGGCTGCTTCTGTGCGATCCACGTTGGTTCTGTCGCTTAGATTCCTTGCAGTCACCTTGAAGCTTGCCACACCCTGCATTCTTTCACACCAGTTCCCTGGGTTTTTTCCCTGCAGCTCTACCTGCAGTAACTCACCTTCTAGAGTTCTTGGGATTCACCTGTTCCTCATTTCCTTTGGTGGTGGGGTGGGGGTTGTGCAGTCTGTTCCTGATCTTCCTGAAAAGGTCATCACTGCCTCTAAATTCCAGGTGATCTGCCTGGAACTAAAATTTTGTGACGCCTCTTGTGCCGAAGTTAGGGGTGGAGTCTCTATATTTAGCAAAATTATTAATCTTCCTCTCGTACCCAAACGTCACACGCTGAGCTTAACTTTAAAATTTTTATTCATTTTATTTATTTTGTGCATGCGACAGGTGTTTGAGTGCATGCATACACGCCAGCGTGTACGCGTTGAGTACATTCTCTGGTCAGGATTTTGGACTCTTGCACAAGCGCCTCTACCCATAAGCCATTTCTCTCACTGACCCTCACATACCAAGTGTAAATGACAGTGTTGGCATCAGAGCCCAGGCAGCCCGTAAGCTCCGGGCTCTGGTATCAGCCAGTTTGTTTTTTAACCACAGGCAAGTGGAAAGGGGGATCCTGAAAGGAAAAGCAAGCGACACTCGATCAAGTCAGCATTGGCTCAGAACATCATAAAATTATAGCACGTTGAGTTGCAATTTAAAAAGAAAACAAACCGTGTATGCCGACAGAACCTGCCTTGGCCGAATGCTAGCCCCGTAGGTTATTCAGCCTTCTCTCACCTCCTTCCCACCTGCTAATGAACTGCCCCAACAAAATCGAAACGAAGATGTATACACATTTTATATGCACTTGCTCTCTAGAAAGTTCTTTGGTATGTGCCTAAGGTCAGCCATGAAAGCCAGCGATTCATTGGGTGACTAAGTCTGCCTCTCCGTCCAGGTGGGGCCCAAGTGAGAATTGAAGAACTAGGGACGGAAGCCAGTCACAGGGAAGCTTGTCATCAGAGTGAGAAAGGCTCGGTCACTGGGGCTTGGGACGTGCCGTAGATTGGCATTGTTTTTGTTGTCCTAATCTGAAAATGACAACATAGCTCCCTGCCGAGGACATGCGGCGTTTTATGGTAAGTGATGCATCTTTAATTGGTACATAGGGGCATGCCTGTGGACTTAGTCCTCAGTGTGCGGGCCAATCAGGTCGCCCTCAGCATTTCTCAAAGGTTAGTTTCATCTTATAATTAAGTAACAGCGATCATTTCCTGGCAGCTAATGACCGGCTAGAGGAGTTAGAAGCCTCATTAAGTTTATAATTTATCAAATTCTACATTCTCCATCTGCAGTGTTGCAAAAAGAGAAAGCACCCTGGAATTCCTAATAAGTCAGGGACAGTCTCCAAGCAGATTTCACGTGTGTGTCAGTGGTAACTTCTTCAAAGGGTAACTTCATTTTCTAATTAAGAAAAAAAACAATCATGTATTACATAGTTAAGCACGGGGAGAATTTAAACGATGTCGAGTCAGGGGATTGTAGAAGCACAAGATGGGCCCATGCTCTTAAGTAAAGGCAAGGTTGGGGAACTGAGAGCCACCTTCTCCTTAGAGAGAGAAGGCAGGACCCTCTCCTCAGCCTCCTGTTGCTTTTGTTTTCATTTGAAGAACTGGGCAGAAGCTGTTCACAGAGAGAAGAGTGATAGCTAATTTCCTGTTGAAATCATTGACTTCTAGAGCATGGCCCAGACACAGACCTATCACTGACTCCAGAAATCTGGAAATGTGGAAGTTAGGAAGGGTCCTAACTCTTCTGTGTTCCTTCTGTCCCACCTGAAGAAGGTCTAGAAGAACTCTAGGAAAAAAAAAAAAAAAAAGAATCCTGTGCTTTTTATGGCACTGCCCCTGGGTCCTCTTTAGAGCCAGCCCTGCCTGGGAACCTCCAAAGACCTTTTCCCTCTGTGGTCTCATTATGTCCTTGAATAAACTTGGCTGCTCAGAGACACTCCCTGGCCTCTCCACCACAGGGACAGAAGACACAGCAGGACTGCAGAACTCTGGTAGTTGCTTTGTGCTGTCAGATCATGCCTGAGCTTCTAGCATGGACGATGCCTACCCTTCTCCTTGTATGCAACCTGTAGCCATTTGCGCTGGTGTGTCTTGAGAAAGTTATCCTTCTAGTATCTGAACTAACTCTCTTGCTAATAGACTTTCACAACCAAGATTCGGGACAGTGACCTCACTCTTCTCGTGTCTTTGTTTTTCAAGGCAGGGGTTCTGTGTGTCGTATCTGAGCACTGCACTCTGAGCAGAGTTTGTGAGTTCAATCTTGGTTGAGCCTTTCGATTTCGCTGGACGTTTCTTTTCTTCTATGGGGATTCTAATATTCGAAGATGTTCTATATTATTTTGTTTTAAACAGCCTGTGATGAATATTTGAAGAAATACTATATAAAAACCTTTATCAGACTTCATAGCACCAAGATAAGACCAGTTTAACAAATACCTTAACAAGTAGGAACCAAAGAGGAAAAAAAAAACTACTTTAATGGACAAATAACTGCTTAACGGACATTCCTCATGGCTGCCTACATAAAATATAGCTGGGTATTTCAGCCCTAATATTCCTCACTTTAAATCTCTCTTCCTAAGGTGCCTGGCATTTGTCTGTACTTACCTAAGAGTGATGATCTCTGATTTCATTCCTACATTAAAGACAGTTCTATAACATATTCTTTCCTTTAAGTTTTGTGTGTGTGTGTGTGTGTGTGTGTGTGTGTGTGCGCGTGCACGCGCGCATGCGAGCGTGAAGAGTGTGTAAGTGTGCATATTCATTTGTATGTGCATATTCACATGTGTGCATATGTGTATGCAAAGGCAATGTGTTGAGTCTTACTCAAAGGCTCTGCACTTTATTTAGTGAGGCAGAGTCTTTCACTGAACACAGAGCTCATGCCCCAGGGCTAGTCTAGCTAACCAACTTGCTGAGGGACTCCATCTCTGCACCCCTGGAGTGCTCGAATTTCAGTCGGGATCCCACACCCACATGGCTATTTATGTGATGTCTTTCTTTCACAATTATGCTTATTTTCCTAAAGATTCGGTTTTGGGGTGTGTGTGTGTGTGTGTAAATGTTTGCCTGCTTACATGTATGAGTAACATATGCATACCTGATGCCTGTGGAGAATCAGGTCCCCTGCAACTGAAGTTGTAGACAATTGTAAGCTCCTATGTGGGTGCTGGGAACCAAACCCAGGTTCTCGCAAGCACGCAAGTTCTTAACCACTGGACTTTCCCTTGACTCCTACAATTATTGTGGTTTCCCCCGCCTCCCTCAGAATTTTAGGCCCTCTATTGAGTGAATATAGGTGTGTTTTATTTTATCCATGCATGTGTGTGTGTGTGTTTGTACTATGTGTATGGGGTACCTGTGGATTACAGAGGAGGGCATTGGCGCCCCTGAAGCTGGAGTTACAGGCAATTGTAAGCTGTAGGACATGGCCACTGTGAACCAGACCTAGATTCCTCTGGGAGAGCAAGAGGCTCCAAGTCATCTCTCCAGCCCCCTCTCACTGCAATTATTTAGGAAAATATTTTAATTAAAACTAGTTTTGAAGTTCTGACTATCAAACCCAGAGCTTTATACATGCAAAGTAATTACTCTACCTGAGCCACATCCCTAGTCTCCTTGATGATTTTTTGAGAAGGACTGTGCTTGGGATCCCCAGAAACTGGAAGGGACCTCACTCTGGTTCCGCTAGGCAGCCACAGACTTGCTAATGGAGAAATAAGCCACCAAGTTAGAAAATTCTACAGACTTTTCTAGGCTGGGGTTGTAGCAGTTGGTGGAAGGCTTGCCTGACACCATGAACCGCTGGTTCTAACCCCCAGCAGCACACAAACTGAGCACGGTTGGCACAGGCCTGTAATCTTGGCACTTTGCAGGTGGAAGCAGGAGGGTCAGAAGTTCAAGGTCACCCTTTGCTACTTTCTGAGTTTGAGGCCAATCTTCTTCAAGGGGAAAAACATCTTACAGAGCATGAAAGATTAGATATGCTTTTAAGAGGAAAACCAAGCTTCCAGAGTTTGGGGATATTGTCCGTCAGCATGGCTCAGTGGCCTGCACTGGGGAAACACCCTGGCATTAAGTCTGGGCATTAGGAACTAAAGCCTGGGAGAATACCCTGAAAGGGAGGGTGTGAGAGTCTGGGCTCAGAGCCTCTCCTTAGAGTGTCTTTCCCTCCCAGGTCATGAGGTCAGGTCTGGCAGCATTTAATGACTATGAGTCTCTGCAATGAGTGGCATCTGGATGGCTCAGGGGAAGTAGACACCACCACCCAACCCCGTGTGGAATTGGGGTGAGGTGGAGCAGCTGGCCATATATGAGGCTGCCTGTTGGGAGAGGTTAGCTTGGGCCCAGCCTGTTAGCCAAGGCAACATGGCCTGCCTTGGCCCTCTGCTTCTGTGCATCTTAAGTTTTTAACTAGCCCTAAATATATAAGAAGATTCAGAAGTAAACTGATTGATGGTATATGCTTATATTTGTAAAAGATATTAAATGGGTCCAGGGAAGTGGCTGAGGGGGTAAAAGCACTTACTATGCAAATCTGATGACCTGAGTTTTTTCCTCTGTGTCTCACAGCGGAAGGAGAGACTTTAGTCCTGAAAGTTGTTCTCTGACCTCCACATGAATGACTGTGGCACGTGCATCATAGCAAACACACTGTGACCACGCCGCCACTGCCACAACAACAATAACGACAGCAACAGCAATAATAATAATAATAGTAAAGTTAAAAAAATTTTTAAAAGATTTGGGAGGAAGAGAGAACCCCATTATCTACATGCTCAAGGAAACCAGGATCCTTGAGCAGTCAGATCATGGGGATGAGTCCCAGAAACCACCTCAACCACTCCTTCCTGTGGCTGGCAAACCCCACCACCACCACCACACGCTGCGATTACAGAGGAGCAGTCTAAGCAACCCCTAACAGCCCTTTACTGAGTACCTTACAAGCGCGGGGGAAACTCACTTCTCTACAGGAAACAAACCCTGATGTCCAAGCCCACTTGGAATGACTCTCTCTGTGGCATGCATGGGGGTCTCTTGCCTGTTGTCTGCCTGGTGGTCATTTCCTCCCATCCCCCAGCCCAGCCAGCCAGCCAGCTCTGTTGCTCGCTGCAAATTGGTGATGAGGCAAGGTGGCTGGGAGGTGCGCCTCCCCCAGGGGAGTTGTGTTGTTTTTATAACCGGTGCCAGCGCTCCGTGCAAGGTGAGTAAGCGCCTGCCTCTTCCTTCTCCCTTGATGTTCTTTCATTCGGAGCTTGCCGCTGCACTGTTCCAGACATGGTGAGGAGCAAAGGCTGCCTGGCGCTCGTGCTTCCCAGATTTGGGACCCAAAACTCAAGACGGCAACAGAAGTTGTAAGTGAGGGCTTCACGGGCTGTTTCCTGTTTAGCCAGTATCCTTGTGAGAGCACTGGGAAAGGGCCAACACTCACCTCCTGGAGAGACGGAGAGACGGAAAGTGCTGGCTTGGCTCACAGCGTAAAACCGAGTGTACCTTTGAGTCACCTTTGGGAATAATGTTAGGTGTGATGGTCTTTTCTCTAAAGGAATCTTATTTCTGGAAGTTTCTATTCTTAAAGAAACAAATGTGTGCTTGTCCTTTCTCGTGTTTGAAGATCACCGGTGATAGATTTTGGCTATGCGCTTTAGGAATTGATATCACGGTTCCCCATTTGCTTGGGACAATCGAGTTTGCTTTGGGTTTTAGCTGCTTCTCTTGTGTTACCCTGCTGGCTTCTTTATCAGCTGACCCAGAAAGGGGAATTTTCCTCTAGTGGGAGTCCCATGGTTGACACTCAAGGAATTTGCTTTACGTACTCCAATGGGGGTAAAATAATTCATCGGCATACCTGTGCACATGTGCGCTCGAGTATACATGCGTGCTCGTGTGATTTTTCTCATGGCTGTGATCTCAAAAGACTGTGTATCTTTAGGCACGAGGACCTGTTTCTCGTTTAGCAGTGGAATTCTTTTCAAACTTGTAGCTTAGCTGAATCCGCTCTGAGTGACGCTTCCAGAAACCCTACCTCTGAGGTGCGTCTCCCAGATGGTTCCCATTCACCTGCTGGCTGTGTTGAACTGGGCACCAGCTGCAACCAGAGTTACTGTCTATGCCAGCTCCATTCTAAATGGGTGTGTGTTTGAGGAGACGAGTCATGCTCACTACTTGAGCCTCTAGAAGCAATGTGCCAAAACCACAGTGGCAGAAAAGCCGAAACCGTGAGGCTGGGGAAAGGACCAGAAAAAAAAAATCAGAGTTTCTCCTCCTCATGGTATTGTGTTATTCTTGAGTGTGTCACTCTCTCTAGCTGTGAGCTCACTAGCCTTTGTCCCATATCTGAGCCACTTGGCACCACGGCCATTGTACAGATAGAGACTGGGCGATAACAACAGGATATGGAGGTTGCCCGAGAGCCAGCGGTCAGCTGGAACTAGAGCCTAAGCCCTGGACTTGTGGCCAGCCTCTTCCTGCCAGTCCAGCAGTATAGCAGGGGCATACACAGCTGTCCAGAGTTGTTCCAGTTACCATTTAGAGGCCCGGAGGAATGAAAAAAAACAAAAAAAACCAAAACAAAACAGGGGTTCCTTGTATATGGGAATAGGTGCTACAGAAGAAGGAAAGAATTTGAGGTCCACATTCAGCGATGGAGGAATCTGTTGGAACACTTTTCTTATCGAGGCTATGATGTTTCCTTCAACAATGGCATAGAGTATGTTAGAGAATATAGACTCTCCTCTGTAGGAAAAGATCGCCGTTGAAAGCTAAATCATGAATTTAAGTCACTGACTGAATAAGTATCCATTGAGTGTCTCCCATGAGTTAGGCCCTGTGACATTCCTCTTTGGGTCCTCTTTGGGCACTGCATGGTAGATGGATAGAACGGTCAGTCTTCTGTTCTGATGGTTTTCACCATCCTTGAGATTTTGTCTTAAAGAACTTGTCCCTTCTCTTCCTCCCGTGGGGCAGCCCATCCTATCCAGAAGAAACCTGTCTTGCTCCTCCCAGGGCTGCCCACTCACAGGAAGAAGAGTTTCCTTAATGATGACAGTGAGCATGGTGTGCCTATAGGGAGGAAGCCTTCATGCACTTTTACCCAGATTGAATCAGGGAAAAGTCTGTCAGGAAGAAGACACACCTTCGCCAACTCATGGGAGAAGCCTCTGCAGATCGCAGGCCTTACCCAAGCAGGGCAACAGCAGGTGTATAATTTCTGGGCCAGGCAGTCAGAGCAAATCTGCCTTCTCCCACTCTGTGGCTTTACCACCCTTCATCCCTAGTCTCTCGGGCTTGCCTCCTGAGATCCCAGCGTCGTCTCACGCAGCAAGCAGCCAGAACCTAGGAAAGGCACACCAAGTGCCATTCTATATTGAATGCTCTCAATGCATTGGCCTCCAACCAAATGCAGACTTAGATTACTGTACCTGACCAGTTGGTTCACATTTTAAACAAATAGGCAGATAGAGGTGAATTAGGTAGAAAGGAAGGTGGAAATATACTCCAGGGAGAGGCCAGGACTGGGGAGGGAAAACCGGTCAGAGCCGGTCATTTTGAGATCCTAAGTAGGACAGGATCTCAACATTTTTCAGATCCAGTTCTGCGTTTTTGACCAGCCAGAGGAAGGGTGGATTTGGCTGGGAAAGGGAAGAGTCCAGCCCTCCGTGCTTTCAGTGGGAGCCGTTTCTTTGTCATTGTCTTCATCTCTGAGCCACCAGTGTGCTTTGTGCACCTCTAACAGAACACATGCAAGGCCTAGCAAGTATTCTTACTCCCCCTCACCTAGCACATACCTTTTTGACTTTTTATGTTTTAGATAAGGTCTTGCCAAGGAGCTGACTGGCCTAGAACTTGTTATACAGACCAGCCTGGCCTTAAACTAAAACCCAGTGATCTTCCTATTCAGCTCTCAGATGCTAAGGTTGGACGTGGACCACCAAGTTTGGTGGTTAACCTGCTTTCTGCCATTCCTTTTCTTTGTGGGGCTAGGGATAAAACCTTAAATTCTCTAAGGAAGAACTGCCCCTCTGAGCTACGTCCCCAGCCTCTTCCTGTCATTATTAACATTAGTACTAGGGATCAAACCCAGGGTCTTAAACATGTAGAACAAGCACTCCCCCACTGGGCTGCATCCAGCTTGAACTTTGCCTTTTATCTCTGTATTCCCAAAGACTTACTAATGGTCTTGGTCGCTCCGATTTCTCTCTCTCTCTCTCTCTCTCTCTCTCTCTCTCTCTCTCTCTCTCACACACACACACACACACACATACTCATATACACTCTCATACACATGCTCACACATAACTCTCACACACTCACATATACACTCAAACACACTCACACACACTTGTACACACTCTCATGCACACTCTCTCACACATATACACTAACATACATACTCATACACACTCACACACTCTCAAATACATGCTCACATAAATACACACACTCACACATACACATTCACATGCACTCACATAAACTCACACTCATACACACTTACACTCTCATATACACACTCACATACACACACTCATACACACATATATATACTCACTCACACATACTCTCATATACACTCACACTCATACACATGCTTACACACTCACACACCCACACACACACTCACACACACTCACACATACTCTCATACACTCTCAAACACATATACACTCACACACAGTCTCATACACACATACACACTTTCATACACATACACACACACTCATACACATACACACACTCATACATACTCATACACATATACATACTCACATAGACATGCACATATACTCATTCACACACACTCATAAACACTCATACTCATATACATACTCATACACACATGCACATATACTCACTCACATACACTCACATACAAACTCACGTACACATAGACACAGAGGTGCAATCAAATGAGAACCAGGGCTAGCTTATGAGACACTGCAGGGAGTCAAAGTAGAGGCGGTTTGCTGCAAAGTGGGTCTGATTGGTCTATCTTCCTGAGAGGACGGAGTTAAGACTGGGCTGGCCAATTGTTGGAGACAGCACCTCAGAGCTGAAGATGCTCTCTCAGAGCCGGGAGAGCAGTGGGTGGACCGTGTGGCTAGAGCAGAGTCTGTGTTTGAAATACTCACGTATAGGAAATGTGGCCAGAGTGCAAGCAGAGAAAGATGTTAGAGATATAAAGTTTTGGGAAACCATTGAAGCTGTTTCAGTCAAGCCATAAAGAGATAAAAGGGAAGTTCAAAAGAAGTGAGTCTGACAGTGCCAGGCAAGATGGGTTGGAGCATGTGGCGCCACAGGCTAGCACCTGGAAGGCATATGCAGCGGCATTCTGTACCCCATGTGGTGGAATTCCAAAATGAATTAGAGATTCCAGGAGACTGGGGAGGTTGTGATAAAGGTATCATTTGTATCTAGAATTTTCCCTCCCAGTGAGAAGGGAAATAACCACGGCTAAGTGTTTACTCAGTGCTCATCATGTAGCAGCCACTGTCCTAAGCATTTTACCTGTGGCATCTCAAGTCATCCCTCACGACACCCCTTTGAAGTGCTCCCATTATTCCCATTTGACAGATAAATCAACTGAGGCACACAGAGAGAGATAGTAAATTGTGCTGCATCAGACAGTCCCTAAGACGTAGAGCTGGCTTTAAACAGGATGTAAGGCTGTGCGGGTCCAAGTCTTAACCACAAATGCTCACCTAAATAGGCTCGTGGGAAGATTTACGATATGATGAAAGGAGCGCTAAAAGCGACGTGTGTTATCATCTCCCTGGGAGGAGATCAGAGATGCGTGACCAGCCTATCTGTCATCATCATTAGTCGCCTACTCCAGTTAAGGAGATCGGCACTCTCTGGAATTTAAAATCCAATAGGTTAATATGCTTTTCCCTTTGCCTGCATGCGTGTGTTGGGGGGCGGTCTCTGTGCACACATGTGCACACGGAAGCCCCCATCAGGTGTCTCCCTCAGTTGTTCCAAGAGTTTTTACTTAACCTTCGGATCACTGGTTTACCTAGGCTAGCTGTCCGGCAAGTCCTGGGGTGTCTTCCTATCTCTGCCTCCCCAGAACTGAGATCACAGGCTTGTGCCAACGCAGTCAGTCAGGTTTCACCTGGGCGCCAGGATCTTACAAGCGCTTTACCAGCTGACCCATTTCCCCAGGTCCTTATTTGTCTTTCAAACATTGGTTTAAGGAAAAATAAAAAGAGTAATATTCAGTATAAAATTCAAATTTTACAGACATAATGGATATAGAGTGTTGGGGTCCCATTTAATCCTCACGGCCCCCAAGTCATTATCTATTTTTCTTTAATTATTTATTTACTTCATGTATGTGAGCACACTGTAGCTGTCTCCAGACACACCAGAAAAAGGCATCAGATCCCTTTACAGATGTCTGCAAGCCACCATGCGGTTGGTGGGAATCGAACTCAGGACCTCTGGAAGAGCAGCCAGTGCTTTTAACCGCTGAGCCATCTCTCCAGCCCCAGTCGTTATCTATTTTGAGGTAGAAAAATTTCAGGCTCCTTTCTTTTGGAGAGCCTAGTGTAGTCTCAGCGTTTACGTGGTAGTAACCCTTTCCGGTTACTCTGTAACAGAAGCTTTTGTTGAGCTCCTAAGATGTCCTGTCATGCTGCGCACATGGTTTTGTCTTATTTTATTTCCTCTAAACATCAAGGAGGATGTATGTGCACTTCGACTGGTACCCGGTCTAGACGCTGGACTTGGCTGCTCATCAGAGCCATAGGTCTGATATGACCTAGATTCTTACCTCAGTTCTACCTACTCTTGTTTCCTTGGATGTCTTAGATATGACTCAGGAGAAGCCAGCATCAGTGGGACCAGGTTTTTGGTTTCTGCGTAAATAAAAGCAGCTTAGTGTTTATCTAGTACTAAACTCTAAGGCAGCCAGTATTCCTGGCCCTGTCTCACAGATGGCAACACTGAGGCCTGGAGAAGCTAAGAAACCTACTTGCTCGGGGCCATAAGAACTAGGAACTAGAAAACCTGAGCTTGAACCCGCTTCATTGACTCTAGAGAGCCTGTGTACTTAACGACGCACTTTCTCTTTATGGTGCGCGCGTACACGTCTCTTTTCCTTAAACTGATTAAGATGCGGTGGTTTCCACAGCAACGCGTGGACGTCAATTGTAGAGCAGAAGTCAATAAAACTCCATTGCTTCTCTGTCCGGCACGCTTCACAAATACCAGCAGCCAAAGTGTGCGAGGGGAGGTGTTGTCTGAGCCGTTGGCTACTGGTGCTTTCTGTCGCCCTCCTCTCAAGCCACGGGCCTGGAATTTGATCTCTTGCCCATCAGCATCCCCAGAGGACCCATCCTTGAACCTCAGTAAGCATCAGCCAGTTGTTCCCAAGAGGCCGTGAACGGTGGCTCCTGGCCCGTGTGCTGTTTGCATTCTAACTGGGCCACAGGATGGCCACAGAAAGGCCGTATCTCTCCACACCCAGCAAAACCCACACAGAAATCTCCAGAGAGCCTAGCTGAGCCTTGGTAAAAACAGCCATAAAGGATTTTCAGGTTTTTGCTTTTGTTTCTGTCTATTTAAGGTACACTGGCTTAGGACACAGCTTCATTTAAATGAGCTACGTATGTTGCCTACACAAGAGACATGCAGTCCCATGCTGCTGGGTACCTAAAACCACAAAGATTCGCCGCACTATTTCATTATACCAAGTTCTGTTGCATCAAATTATTCTTCCTGTAATACGAAACATGACTTCGATATTTTCACCACTTCTGATACCAAGTGTGGATCTGTTCCGTACCAAGAAATCCCTCTGTTCTCCGGACACCAACTGGGCATCCTTCAGTTCAACACATCCCTGACACGATCTACCCAACGTTAACAACAGATCCTGCAGGTTAAGGGCTCAGTCCCTGTTATGGCTGGATATGGTGTATCCCTCATGAGTTTATTCGAAGACTTGGTCCTCAGTGGGTTGGGATTGGAGGTGGTGGGACCTTTGTGAGGTGGAGTCGTGTGGGAGATGGATGGGTCATTAGCCATGTGCCCTTGGAAACAATTAAGTTAGTTTTCTTGGGACCCTGTGGAGCTTGGCTGGTTACAGACATGAAAGACTGGCCCTTGCTTCTTCTGTTTCCTTGTAATCTCTCCCTCTTGTGCACACCATGATGCTGTCAGGATGCTGTCAGCCATGATGGGATGTGGCCCAGCATGCATCCTCCGGAAGCCAAGCATATGGGGCTACCTGATCTTATACTTACAGCTCCCCAAAGGAACTAATCTCTTTAAATAAATATATATAATATTTAAAATTATTAAATTACTAATTATATTATATAAAATAATTAATATATAATATATTTACATTATAAATTATTAAAATATATTATAAATATAATTTATAACGTGTCCAGCAGCAGTTGCTTGCCTACCTCATGCTCAGACAATGCTGGGTTGCAGCAGCCCTTATTAACCCCATCACCTGCTGTTCAAAAATGCTGCTTCTTTCTTCTTTTGAACCAAACTCCAAGGTTTTTCACTTTAGCATCTCCCAGCCTTTGAGGACAGCCATCGCTTCCCCACCAAACCTTGTCTTTTCCAAGTTGCAGTCTTCCATCCATTACTTCTACAGGACACGGAGTCCTGGGCTGTTAAGAACCATCTTTCTGCTCAGGCATGAGCTAGGGCCCCCACCATGACGATCTCTCCTCGTGGACTACGGGCTGGGTTGCTCCCATTGGTCTCAGACTGTGTCATCAGGAACAGAAGAGGATAGCTACTCCCTTGTTCTGCCTGGTGTCTTTCTATCAAGGGTGCTAACCTGGTTTCCACCAGCTCTTTCAAACAAGGAAAACCAAAGGACTTGTTTTTCTCTGCCAGCTATAACACAGGGAGACCAGAACTGGTCATGGGCTTTTCATTTGGCACATTGTGGCGTCCATCCTATGTCCCCAACACACTTTTTGGTAACTGTATTTAGCTATTCATCTCATCTGTAAGATAGGGATTGTATAAAAATATATTGTTTAAGTTTTCCTAAAACACTGATGTGCCCAAAGCCAGGGTGTGTCTCAAAAGACAAAGGAACGTCTGTGTTGTGTTCTTTATGTGGGTGACACTGCGGTGTGTTCTTATACAAGTGGCACTGTGGCGTGCTCTTTATTCTGGTGGCTTTTGAAGCCCTTACCCTTGTAGCCTTCGTGGAATTGTGTTTCTGTGCATTTCTGCCTCTCGCCTTGAAAGGACCAGGTTTTTCCTCCACAGCACAGAATGCGGTACCGCTCCTGACCACATCCGCTCTGTATCTCTAGAAGGGAAAGTGGATTGACAGAGCAGGGATAACCTCAAAAAGCTTTCTTTGGCTGGGACTCTGACTGCTGTGTATGTGAGACATGTAATGTCTCTGGAGAAGCCAGCTTATGTGAGGGATGTATGAAGTCGGGGAAAATACACTGACAGGCTTGCACCTTTTTTTTTTTTTTTTTTTTAGGTAAAGTCTCCCGTGGTCCAGGTTAGCTTCAAACTTGCTCTGTAGCCAAGCTTGACCTGGAACTTGTAATCTTCTTGCCTTGCGTCTTCCACATGCTGGATTACAGGTGTGCGTCACCGTATGTAATCCTATGGCCTGAACCAAGAGCCTTGTACGTGTGAGGCAAACATTCTATCTCTAGTCCCAACCCCCACCTTGTGTCATTTCCTATAAAGCATATATGTGGTCAGATCCTCTGTCGAGGAGACCATTACAGAAGATGACTTTACATGTAAGGAAACTAAGTGTCCGTTAGTTGTCATGGAACCTAAATTAAAAAAAACAAAAAGGACAAAATCTTAAAGGCAAATGAATTTGAAATAAAGGCCAGCTAATTATGGTAGGGAATGTGTTGGATAAGAGTGGGTATGTATAATTATATAGTAATTATGGTGGAAACATAATCACATGCCACCAGCTACTTAAATATTTCG
Organism: Rattus rattus; assembly: GCF_011064425.1. Lineage (NCBI taxonomy): Eukaryota > Metazoa > Chordata > Mammalia > Rodentia > Muridae > Rattus > Rattus rattus. The sequence goes on from NC_046164.1 coordinate 5,684,730, forward strand.
CCAGGGAAAATGAATCTGCCCTCAGCAGCTGCCCCTTCTGATCTCCAGGACCCAGTGCTGACTTTGGGAAATGCGTGATACGATTTCTTCTTAGAAAGGGTGACCTTCCCTTGGCCAATTACAAGGCAGTGCTTTGGGGGATCGGAACCCGTGCTCAGAGGGATAAAAGGAAATTGAAACTTCTCTCAGACGGAGATGATGCTGCCAGGAGCAGTTGAGATTACAGAAAGAACAAAGTCAGTTTTAAAAAGATTTCCTAAATCAAAGGGCTGCTCTCCCTCACATACCAAGAAAAGGCCGAGCCGTTGTTACCGGGAGCAGTCATTCGTCTGGATCCCCGGGTGTCAGCCAATGCCAGTGAGAGATTTGGAGCGAAATCCTTTGAACTTATTGGGGGAAATGTGCCACATAGTATTAAATCCTAAAACAAGACAAACAACAACAAAACACATTAGATAAAAACAGTTAGGAAGTCAGCAATGAAAAGTGATGCGTAGGACCTGTGCAAACACACACACACACACACACACACACACACACACACACACACACACACATTCACACACACCACACATCACACAGACACACACACACACATATTCACACACACAATACTCACACACACTCACAGACATACACACTCACAGACACACACACCACACAATCATACACACTCACAGACACACACACAGACACACACACCGCACACTCCACACACACTACACTCACAGACACACACACACCACACAATCACACACACTCACAGACACACACACACACACACACACACACACACACACACACACACACACACCCACACACACACACACACACACACAAACACACACACACACACACATACACACACACCCACACACCCACACACACACACACACCACCACCCACCCACACACCCACCCACACTCACCACACACACACACCACACACACACACACACACACACACACACACACACTCACACACACTCACACACACTCACACACAGAGACACACACATGCACATGCACACACACATATACACAGTGTTGACTATCACAGGACAACCTACAATACACACAGCAGCAGTTGCTGGGTGGTCAGATGGGTGGTCACCCTGACTGCAGTTGTCACTTTGGCAAGCTATACACTGTTTAGGGTACTTTGTACAGCCATTTGTATTCGTCTGCTTGGGCACAGACCTTGTGGCTCAAGAGAAATCCATCTGCTCTTGTTCTGGAGACGGAAAAGACCATGCAAGACTTGGTTTCTGGTGAAGACTGCCTTTCTAGCTAACAGGTGGCTGGTTCTCACCACATATTCATGTGACTTTTTCTAGGTAGATGCACTTGGAGGGGATGGGGACTTAGCTCTGTAGTTTATATTTATTTAATGTTTATATACATTTATTTCATGTATTTATTTATTGTCACTGGGGATTCAACCCAGGGCTTTCTTGCCTGCTGGGCAGTGCTCTTGCAGTGAGCTATGGTGTCAGCCTAAGTATCTCTTCTTGTTAGTGTACTGATCATTCCGATCAGGGGCCTGTCCTGTAATCTAATTTAACCTCCTTCTCTGTGTCTCTGTGTGTACATATATTTGTGCACAAATACATGTGTAGGTGCATGCACATGGGGGCCAACTTCAGGGACCATTTCTCAGGTGCCATTCAATTTTTTTTCTTTTCTTTCTTTTTTTTTTTTTTTTTTTTGGTTCTTTTTTTTCAGAGTTGGGACCGAACCCAGTTTTTTCTTTCTTTTTTAAGGCAGCCTCCACTTGTCTGGACCTTGATAAGTAGGTCAGGCTGCTAGGCCACAGAGTCTCACAAATCCACCTGTCTGTGCTCACCCCCACTCTGGGGTCATAAATGCTCTTAGCCACCAAGTTTTTGGCTTCCTTTTTGAAAAAAAAAATTATTGATTTTATATATGTGAATACACTGTAGCTGTCTTCAGACACACCAGAAAAGAGCATTGGATCCCATTACAGATGGTTGTGAGCCACCATGTGGTTGCTGGGTATTGAATTCAGGACCTCTGGAAGAGCAGTCAGTGCTCCTAACCACTGAGCCACCTCTCTAGCCCTTTGGCTTCTTTTTAAACATGGGTTCTGAGGTCAAACTCAGGTCTCCGTGTGCTACGGCTATCTTCCTAGTCCCTTGGTTACTTATTAGAGCTTCTTTCCCTCAAGTATAGATAGATACAGTGGGAGTTAGGGCTTCCGTACTTTTGGTGGGTGGGTGGGGTACAACCATTTAGGTAATAAAGCCATCTCATAATAAAGCAGTCAGTCTAGAACTTCTGGACTTGGCAGAGGGCTGAGCTTCTTGTACACCTGCCAATCAACAGAAATGCCTTCAGTAGGTTAGTTGACAGGAAGTGGAGAAACCTAAAAGGTAGGGTTGCCTTTTCTGTTCAGTCTATAAACATACTAGTCCTCGCCATTGGGCAGCAGTGCAGAGACCTCTACCTGCAGATTCACTTGACCCTGTGAAGGTCACTTTAATGGCCAGGCTGCCCAAGAACAATTTTCTACCATAAGCTACATACATCTCTGGAACACTAGGCATCCACCAACCAATCAGGCACTGACAAAGGGAGCTTCACACCTCCCCCTTTGCTGCCCCTGAACTTCTGCCCAGTTATGGTTGTAGAGGTGGCCAGTGGCATTGTTGCAGGATTGAAAATGTCTTGTAGTGTCCACCTTGGTCATTGCCACTTGTACCAGGAATTACCAGACAGGACTCAGAGTGCCACACGCCAGCCTGGAAATCCTGGGATGAATGGACTGTTTTAGGATGAAAAGGCACAGAGCCACTTCTGTGCTGCATACGGTAAGCAAAGACAAGTTCCCCCAGTGCTGGCCTTTGGGTTTGAGCTTGGCAAACAGAAAACAGGGCTCACAGGCATGAAAGATGGCTCCACAGAGCTAGAGACAGCTGGATGGATAAGAAGGCAACCAGGGGAGAGCTGGAGATAGCTAGGAGACTGATTGTAAATCTGTCGCAAGGTTCAGACCTGGGGGGGGGGGGGAATATGAGGCTGGGTTAGAGGCCGGGGTCATGTGGTGACTTTAGGACTCCCATGCTGATTCTGACATCTGGTCAACCTTCTTTCATTGTGCTTTCTGGCTCCAGACATGGGGAGGTTAAACACGCATGCGTGAAAATACTAGCTGAACACAGACACGCTACAGGAGATGCAGAGTGGCTGTGACGGTGAGATCCTTGAGAAGTAGGTCAACCAGTGTCCCGTGCCACCGGCTTTCCTTACCTGAGCTGTGTCACGTGACCAATAAAATTTGCTCAGCAGCTTGTCAGTTTTAATCTTTGTGATTTCCTATGCTCCCAGGAAGTCAGGCCCTCCTGAAGAGAGGTACCCCGGATGTGAGTTTACATAGGATATGAAACACAATTTGATTGTTTTTGCATATTTTGCATAACTGACAATATCAACTGATAAGCTAATTTCTTGACCCATGTAGTCCAAGCATTCTGGAGGGTGGTACAGGGAAGCAAGCATGGAGCAAAATATTGGGGGCGGGAAGGGGGTACACACACACAAACACACACACACACACACACACATACACACACACACTCACACTCAAACACACACACTCATAAACACACATACACACACATACACACACACTCACACTCAAACACACACACTCATAAACACACGTACACACACACACGCACATACACACACACACACACACACACACACACACACACACACGTACATATGAATGTGGTTCAGAGAAAGTTGGAAGAAAGGGCCATGCATTATACTCTACTAATTCTGAATAGGGCTTTTATTTCAAGTATTACTTATAAAGTAAGATTGAACCCCCCCTTAGTTCTGATGCTGGGAATTGAGCTAATACTATGCAAAGTAGTTAACAAACTAAAGCGTAGACATACTGTCTGGTTTCTCTTTAGTCTGGCTGTCATTTCTACTGCTGTCCAACTGAGCTGCCAGGCTTATACTGTGGGTTTTCTCTGTACCAGACTGTTTCAGAACTTGAAGCAGGGTCTCATTATGTAGCCCTGGCTGTCCGTAAGTTCAGTGTAGAAACCACTTTGACCTTGAATTGACAGGCATCCACCCTCTCTGCCTCCTGAGTGTTAGGATTAAGGGTGTGGAACACCTCACTGAGCTGGTGTGAAATTTTCCACGTGGGCATCATTAATATCTTAGGCTAGGTAGGTCTTTGTCGTGTAGGAACGGGGGCTGCCCCAGGCGTTGCACACTACTTAGGAGTGTCCCTGATTCCTGTAATTGATATCCCACCTGTGACAAGCCAAGTGTCTCCAGATACATGCAGAATTGCACTGAGAATCAAAGTTGCCCCTGGCTGCAAACCAGTGTTAGAGACACACAAATGTTTGTGACGGAATGTCATATATGGAAAAGTGGTGAGCCAGGGGGTCCTACTGTCTTCAGTTCTAGTTTCCTGAATCTTTTTATGTGCTGTGAGTTGTGCTGGGATATAGAGATATAAGAAAAAGTAAGTCGTGGTTTTTATTGAAAGAGAAGAGTCTAATAGAGAATCAAACTTACAAATAAATTACCAATCAGAGAGGTAAATACAGTGAAACAGACAGGACAAAGGGACAGGAGACGTGCATTCTTCATGGTCAGGGGTAGGGGGTTGCTGGGAGCAATTCCCAGGGACATTAAGGGTTTCCAGGGAATGGGGAAAGTTGGGAGAAGGGCACAGATTACTTCATGTGTCCTCTCTACTTCATTGTAGACCAGTGGTTCACAACCCTTCCAATGTGCAACCCTTTAATACAGTCTCTCATGCTGTGGTGACCCCCAGCCATCGCCATAGTTACTCTCGTTGCCACTTCACAACTGTAGTTTTGCAGGAGTAGCGTGAATTGCAATGTAAATATTTTTGGAGACAGAGGTTCGCCAAAGGGGTTGAGACCCACAGGTTGAGAACTACTGTTCTTAATCGCAGGACGCCACTGAAGGGTTTCAAATGTGTGTGCAGAGAGTGGGTGTTTACAAAGGTGTTTACACTGTGACTTGTGCTATAGGAGATGAGACTGAGCAAAGGGTAAAAGCGAGTGGGCGGCCCTGGTTGGTATCAGTGCCAGTTTGATCATTTGCCTGTGAGAAGTGTTCAGTGAGAGCCATTGTTTATGGTAGCATATTAACTTCCTCCACTTTACAGATAAGAAGATCGAGGCTCAGAGAAGGATCAGTTGCACAGTGACAGAGGTGGGCAGAGGACTTGGGGCTTGTTTAACTGACTTCCGTCCCGTCACGCTATGTGCTTTGAGTGTGGTGAAAGCTGACAAGAAGATGCCTCCATTCAGAAAGAAAAGTAGACATGGAGAGGCCCGGCAGGTGCTCAGTGGTTGAAGGAGGGAGACGTGATTTTAATGAAGATGGTGCCAATATATTTACATATATTTTTTCCTGTGCTCTGTATCAGGGAGAGCAAATAGCTCTCCACGCATTCTATGCAAATGTCACCCATGTGAGCTGTGGCTTCAGCTGCTTCTCAGGTTCTGCAGGAACAAGTGAAGGCTTGAGGCACCTCTGTGCATTGTTCTGCTTCTGTATTTAGATGCTCTCCCCGTCTCTAGACGCAGAGCCCAGGGCAAAGTTGTAATGAACACTTGTCAAATGATTCAGTAATTTATATAATATTTTAGCCTCAACATTAATTCTTAAGTCAACGAGCCGGCATGCAGCTCTGCTGTAAGATACTAGTTTGACCAGAATCAGGAATGACCATAGGAAGAAAAAAGGGAAAAAGTACTGGGCTCAAGCTAGACATTTATGGGCGTGGCCAAGATCCCTCTGTGACTTCCCTGTAGGGTTGCTCTTTAACCTCTCTTTCTCCAAATCTTCACTTCAAAGCTCCTAGAAAAATCAAGATGTCATAATGCAGGATTTACTTACATTTTTAGAAAGTGTCCTAAAACACCAGCTAAGCCTGCCTGGCAGCCGCACTGACGGGGTTTGTTGGCAGAAAGTTGAAGAGAGTTTCTAGCCTGTGACCTGGGACAGCTCAAAGGACCTGTAAGCATCGCCAGGGAATGTCTCTGGTGTTTATGGCAGAGGATCATCTCTCTGTGGGGAAAGGAAGAGACAGTTCTGGGTCTGGATGGAAGATTCAGTGCTCTCCAGTTCCCCATAGTTGCCTGTAAGTGTTAGCTGTGTGTTCCAGGCTCTGCTCACACAGGCCGCACTGCTGAGGGGAGGCGCTTGACCTACAGAACTGGACGGGACTTGACCTGCAGTCTATGTTCTGGGAAGAGTGAATACATCAGAAAGCTTGCAGGTGGCCCCTCATCTCGCGTCTCTGCTTCTTTTCTTGGTTCTAGCCACAGGGAAGCCATGGGAATGTTTGTGGTGTATCTGTGGTACCAGAGTCTACTAACTGGTCCCAAAGCAAGGGTTGCTTCTGAGTTCCCCTTTAGAAACTCTTAACTGGGCAGTAGATTGCTTTAATTATATTGTTCATCCTCAGTTCAATTTTTAAAAACATGATTTTTAATCCAAACTTAAAAAAATACTTTATAAACAAGGATCTTATCTGCAGGTAACCTGACTAAACTAGTATTAGCCTCTGCCGTATTCTATTACAGACCAGATCCATTTGAGGTACCGTTCTCTCGGTAATTTCTGATAACTCAGCTGCGTAGTTTGTGCTAAGAGTCCATCTCCGTCTGTTGGGTGATGACTGTGGGGGAAAGATCTTACAGCATCTTTAGGAACAGAAGGGACTTGTATTCCCTGTGGCATGACCAGTGGGGGACACAGCTGTCAAAGAATGCTAATACTATTTGGAGGACATCTGCAGGACAGGGGTGTGTGCCTATGTCTAGATGGCTCTAAATGATCTAGTCTTGGGGCCAAGGCTTGACAGGTCACCAAATGGGGCCTTGACACTATGTCACTGCCATGTAATGGAAAAGGCACTTGTTCTTGCTGGGCCTAAGTGTCCCCAGGTCTTAGATCGTTTTCTATTGCCACGATAAAGACCCTGAACCAGAGCAGCTTGGGGAGGAAAGGGTTTAATTGGCTTCCACATCTCAATCACAGGCCATCATGAAGGGAACTCAAGGCAGGAGTCGGCCGGTGGGAACCGAAGCAGATGCCACGTGGGAACACTGATTACCGGCTTGCTCTGCACAGCTTGCTTAAGGGTGGCAACTGCCCACACTGGGCTGGGCCCTTACACATCAATCATTAATCAAGAAAATACACCAGAGACCTGCCCACAGGGTAATCAGATAGAAGCGTTTTCTCAGTTGAGGTTCCTTCTTCCCAGATGGTCCAAGTTTGTACCAAGTTGACAAAAACCAACCAGTGAAACTAAACAATGTATTAGAAGAAAAAATAAAGGACACAATAGCTCTTAGTTCAAGACTTGTGAGGAACATCACATGCCCAATAGGCATTTATTCCTGATAGTCCTACTGGAAAGAACCAGAAATTTGCATTTCCCTTCCCTCCCTTCCTAGTCCTCCTGGAAAGGACCTTCCTTCCTTCCTTCCTTCTTCCTTTCCTTCCTTCCACCCCTTCCTTCCCTTCCTTCCCCTCCTCCTCCCTCCCTCCTTCTTCCTTCCTTCCTTCCTTCCTTTCCTCTTCCTTCCTTCCACCCTCCCTTCCTTCCTCTATTCCTTCCCTTTCCCTTCCCCTCCCTCCCCTCCCTCCTTCCTTCCTCCTTCCTTCCCTTCCTTTACCTTCCTTCCCTCCCTTTACCTTCCCTCCCTCCCTCCCTCCTTTCTCTCTTTCTTTCTTTCTTTCTTTCTTTCTTTCTTTCTTTCTTTCTTTCTTTCTTTCTTTCTTTCTTTTGACTTAGGGTGTCACTGTATTACTCAGGCTGGCCTAAAATTCTATACATAAATCAGTCCAGACTCCAACTCTCAGAGGTCCACCTGCCCCTGTCTTCCAAGTGCTGGCCTTAAAGGTGTGTCACCCCTGCTCAGCTCAGCTAGACATATGTATTTACATTTCGTCGGGCTATTGAAGAGAGGGCTCACTCTCAATATCAGCATAAACATGACACGTATACAACAAACATGAATCTTGAGCATTTTGTGTGGTCCCAGTCATGGTGTGTGGAAGTCTTTGAAGTCGCAGGACCTGGCTTGATCCCTTTCTTCTGGTGAATGACATGTATGCTTAGGTAAAAGCAGCTATTCATTGTGTGTTGCGTTCACCTGTTCTGTGAGTGTGGATGTTCAGTTACTGTCTCCTCTTAGCTCACGTGCATCCAGAGTGTGGTCTGCTCGAGTGAAAGGCTTGAGTGTGCAGCTGCTGAAGGTCCCGTGGAGTCCCGGCTCTGTCTCAGCAGTGCAACAGTGACATCCATTGGCCTGTTTACTAATTAGAGAAGAAAGCTGCTTGACTCTTGGGCTTTCAGATACAGAGATATGGAGAGTACTTGGAAATTTAAGGAAGCCAGGCTGGCGGCTAACACAGCTTCTGGTCCCCCGCAGCCTGGGCTGGCTTCAGGACCCTTCTCCATTGATGTGTTATTAAGACCAATGCGACCTGTGTCATCTCTCTGGTTGTGTTGTTCATCCTTTCTGTGAGGTTTCAAACCCTTCTCCCAGATTGCAGGTGGCCATTGGTTTGGGATCCACATATTGAATGCCCTAAAGAGGGTAATTCTCTTTTTCTTCTGGATCTTTCCACAGTGATAAAGTCAAAGCCATTACTTGTTTTTATGGCTACCAATGACTATTCCACACAGCTGCAATAAACCCCACAATCACATAAACGCTGTGAAAGAGTTTAGCATCCATCCAACTAAGGACAGAAAATGGAGCACCAGACTACAGAGCTCAGTACCTAACGTTCACAGCCCCGCTGGAAGGAACCCCAGTATCACAGACATGGGCAGCATTTCCAGAGCTGCCCTGAGGAAAGACTTAATAATGAGATCAAGAGGGACTCCATGGTTGGAGATGAGCCATCAGGGAGTGAGTAGCAGGCTCGTCCTTCTTAGGTAGACAGTTGGGCATAGAGCTCGTTTCTATCTCCATAGAGACTGGGTCAGAAAAGTGTATTCAGAGGGCTCAGATTCAGTCCTAGCATTCACACGAGGGTGCTCACTCACATGTCCAGAAACTCAGGGCGGGGGGGTTCAATACCCTCTGGTCTCCACAGGCACCTAGACACACACAATAGATACACACACAGACACACAGACACACAGACACACACACAGACACACACACAGACACACACACAGACACACAGACACACAGACACACACACAGACACACACACACACACACACACACACATTTTCAAAAAAAAATTAAAACAAAAGGTTAAAAACAAACAAGACCAAGACCTCTGGTCCAAAGAAGGCTAGAGAACTGAGCAGTACTTTTAACTGTGTTGGTACAAATATTGTTCTTTCTCCTCAGCATGGTGTGTGTGTGTGTGTGTGTTGTGTGTGTGTTGTGTTGTGTGTGTGTGTGTGTGTATGTGTGTGTGTGTGTTGTGTGTGTGTATGTTGTGTGTGTGTGTGCTGTGTGTGTGGTGTGTGTGTGTGTGTATGTGTGTGTGTATGTGTGTGTGTATACGTGTGTGTGTGTAGGGGTGTTTGTGTGGTGTGTGTGGGTGTGTGTGTTGTGTGTGTGTGTGGGTGTATGATATGAGTGATATGTGTGTATTGTGTGTATGTTGTGAGTGGTGTGTGTATATGTGTGTGTGTATGTGTATGTGTGTGTGTGTGTATGTGTGTGTGTGTTGTGTGTTGTGTGTTGTTGTGTGTGTGTATGTGTTGTGTGTGTGGTATGGGTGTATGATATGAGTGATATGTGTGTGTTGTGTGTGTGTATGTGTGTGTGTTGTGTGTGTGTTGTGTGTGTGTGTTGTATGTGTAGTGTGGGCATATGCTGTGAGCGGTATGTGTGTGTGTTGTATGTGTGTATGTTGTGAGTGTGGTGTGGGTGTATGATATGAGTGATATGTGTGTATTGTGTGTGTGTATGTTGTGAGTGGTGTGTGTATATGTGTGTATTGTATGTGTGTGTGTTGTATGTGTAGTGTGGGTGTATGTTGTGAGTGGTATGTGTGTGTGTTGTATGTGTGTATGTTGTGAGTGTTGTGTGTGTTGTGTGGGTGTGTTACATGTATGTGTGCTATGATCCAAGTAATAGCTAGACATGGACAGCTTGGGATAAAAAGCCAAGTGAATGGTCTCAGTTCAACACGAAGCCAAATTATCAAACATCTCTCGATTTCAAAACCAGGCATGTGGTAACCCTGACACATCAGACACATCACACTTACACACAGAAACAAGACCCAAGGATTCAATTTCCCATCGCGTCACTTCATCATAAAGTCCCTTGTGGAAACAATTAGAGAATTTGCAACAGCTAATAATTTGTAACTATTTATGATACATGGAGCCGGTCCCATCACTGACTCAGCTAAGAAAGCTTTTGGGGATAATCCTTCCGATGAAACAGCAACAAAAAATGACTCATCTATGGAAGAGACATTCACATTTCCTTCCTCCTGGGCTAACAGGAGAGTTTTCCCAGCGTGCCTTCCACCCGCAGCCGCATCCCCCTGCCTGGTGACTGCGTGCCTATGTGGACTCACTGGAGAGGGTTCCATGCACCGCTCCCTGTGCCCAAGGCACCTGGCCAAGGGTCAGGACTAGGAATTCTTTCCTTCCAGCCATGCAACTATTTGGGCTCCTTTGGGGAAACTGGAGTCCACATTTAAAGCCTCACATGTCATTGTGGTGGTTGTTTTGGTTTAGAAACTACCATGAAGTCAGATGGCGGTGGCCCATGACTTTAATCTCAGCACCGGGGAGGCAGAGGCAGGTGGATCTCTGTGAGTTTGAGGCCAGCATGGTCTACAAATTGAGTTCCAGGCCAGCCAGTAATACATGGAGAAACCCTGTCATGGAAAACCAAAGCACGCAAGCAAACAAACAAAAACCAGAAATTACCGTGTTAAACAGAGTTTAACCAGCAGCTCTTGGCCGTGTTTAGAATCCTTACATAAACACCTGGGTAGAAACCCAGTGAATTCTGGGAATTGGGAAGCCTCTTATGATGTGAGAAACGATTAAATTCCAGGCTAGCCATAAGTGTATGCTTTCCTTGAGAGAGGCTATATAGAGTTGAATTCCCTTTCCAATTTATTTAAAAATACTTTTATTGACAGATAACTTACAAACTGAAATGTGTGTACCTTACTCCTGACGAATATACCCACCTACGTAACTGGATCACTGGCAAGATAAAGACTGTTTTCAGACGGGGGCCCTGAGGCACCTGTTTTTCTCATTCATTTCTCCCTAGAAATGCTTTTACTTAGTCTAGAACACTTATCCCCCTTCCTCTTCCTCCTCCAAGAGTTGGGAGTATGGGTGTGTGCCACCATGTGTGCAGTTCTGGGAATCGAACCAGTCTTGGTGGATGCTGGGCCAACACTCTGGCATCCAGCCACACCGGTGGTCAGCCTCTTTAGAACATTGTTATCTGAAAGAGCACCATACCGTCTTTGGTACTTTCCACTCACCATTACTTTTTAACGTCAATCCTATTTGTGCTCATAGTTCATTGGTTTTGAGGTCTGTTGACGATCATGTGACCTGTGCCCAGTCTTGCTCACTGCCGTGAGCGTTAGTGAATAAACCTTTTATTGACACATTTTCCTTTCTCTTGAAATGGGGACCCGTAGGGCAGATATGGGTTTGACTGTATAAGACACTTCTATCGTTGCCTGAAGAGGTTGCACCATCTCACAGTCCAGGTCCCATTTTCCCTTGTCAACCCTTCCCAATTCTGGCAGTTGTACTCATTTTTTATTACCGAGAATTCTGCCAGACAGGGTATCTGAAAGCAGCATACGTGTAAGCACTCAACAACTCTAGGTTAGAAATCACTCGGGATTCTGCCTGGTTTCCTGCTCAATTTCTCACGAAGGTGAAATCAGAGTGTAGATGGAACAGGTTCTTATCTGGAGGGCCTCGAGTAGAATCCACTTCCCAAACCGTTCAAGTGGTTGGTCGAATTCCATTTCCTGGTTATCTGATAAAGTCTCCATCTTCTCCCCAGCTGTCACCATTGCCCTTGAGCCTGTAAGATTCACCCAGCCCCTTCCTGCTCAGTATCCCGCTGACTTCTGCGGCCAGCTAGAAAAGGAGAGGTTTGCTTTTCAAATGGTGTGCCCAGTCAGGCCCAGGTCCACTTAAACAATCTCTACATCCATTTGTTGATATTGTTTAATTTTTATTTATTTTATTTATTTGGTGGGGGTAGGAGGGCCACAGCGTGCATGTGGAGATCAGAGGAAAATGTCCTGGAATCATTTGTTTTGCTGAGAGAGGGTCTTTCTTGTTTTTGACACTGTGCTGTGTCCTCCAAGCTTAGCTGGCTGACAGCGCTTCTGGATAAATCTCCTACCCACTCCCCCAACCCCCACACCCCATCCTTGCACCTTGCCATAAGCATTCTTCCTTTGGGCTCTATCCTCAGTCTCTAATGTCCCTTCCTAGTAGTACCTAAATTGCTGTTGGGCTGCGTTAGCATGGCATGGGAGTCTGGGGGCCATCTTTAGAATTTGGCCCCACAGCACGCACATGCGCTTTAACACCTTGGCGCTACAGCATGCACATGCGCTTTAGGCACCACAGCACGCACATGCGCTTTAACACCAACATGCTTGCCGCCGGTTCTCTCGCAGCTTGCGAGCCTGTGTCCAAATCAAGTGTCTCTTGTCTAAAGTGCTTGGGACCTGCATGTTTAAGGCTTCAAATTGTTTCATATTTTGGAACGTTTGGATTCACATAAAGGAGATACTTTAAGGACTTAAGTCTACACATTAACTCTTTTATGTTTCATATATACTTTCATATATACACTAAAAAAGAATCCCTCCCAAAAGAAGTTGGTCTGGGAAGTTGGGAACACACATGTTCTACAGGGTCTTAGAGAGAGCCTCCCTGGACAGGATGAGGGCATTTCCAAGAACTGTTAACCCTGGCTTGTTTCTACCCTGTACCTCCTGTTCCTCTGTAGTCTACCACCAGCGCTGATTTGAGACACCTTGCCTGGCTGTCCAAACAGTTTCTTATCTTGCCTATATAGCTCGAGCATGCTTGGATTCCACTTCCTGGCAGTAGGAAACTTTTAAATTTTACACAGTGGGTGAGCTACACGGGACTCTTGTAGTTACCAGCACTGGTGTAACTTCAGAGAATACCCCTTTTCTCACAGCTTATTCAAAAATTGGTGAATTAAAAATTGTATTCTTATCATTGTGTGTGTATTTCTGAGGTGTGTGGGCATGCTTGGGGGGGGGGTCAGAGGACAACTTTTGGGAGTCAGTTCTCTCCTTCCTCCATGTGTTCTGGGGATCAAACACTGGCTGTGAGGTTTACTGACCTGGTAACACACTTTTAACTACTGAGCCAGCTCACCAGCTCAGAAAATTAGGAATTTAAATAAAGAAAACAGTTTATATTCATAAAGTCCGGTTAGTTAGAAATGCTAGTTTCCCATCTAAAGAACTCACCGGACTGTGGTAGCACATACCTTTAATCCCAGCACTAGGGAGGCAGAGGCAGTTAGGTCTCTGAGTTCTAGGCCAGCCTGGCCTACAGAGTGAGCTCCAGGACAGCCAGGAACCCTGTCTCAAAAAACAAAAACAAAAACAGAACAAAAACCAAAACCAAAAAAAAAAAAAAAAAAAAACCAGACCAAACCAAAACACAAAAAAACTAAGGAGCTCAGTAAACCAAACATCATCCAAACCTTTGTATCTCCTCTTTACTGTTGCTTTTAATTGGTGATTCTTTAGTTTATGTAGCCAAAATGTATAGTTGACTGATAGTTCTGATTCTTAGCCTTTATTTTAACACACTGTTGATTTTACTTGTATCTTACGTGTGTGGGTGTCTTGCCTGCATACATGTAAGTGTGCCACATGCCTGGTGCCTGCAAAGGCCAGAAGACGACACTGGATGCCCTGGGACTGTAGTTCCAGATGGTTTTGAACGGCCATGTGGGTGCTGAGGGGTAAACGCAGGCTCTCTGTAATGCCAACCATTGCTCATCGCCTTTGATCCACCTCTCCACCCCCAAGCAGTCTGATTGTCTTGCCTCCATAGGAGGAGGCTAACAGGCTTCCAAAGATAATGATGTCTGTGCTATTATTTCATGATTCATGGTGCCTGGGATCTATTCCCAGGAACTATAACTCAGTTGATTTGGAACCAGTGCAATCTGGGTTTTTGTTTTTGTTTGTGGTTTAAAAAAAATAATACGTGAACAAATACAATATAGCGTTGGTGACTGATCAGACCCATTTTGGGTGGACAATTGCAAGTATTTTTTTTTTCTTTTTTTTGGAGCTGGGGACCGAACCCAGGGCCTTGTGCTTGCTAGGCAAGCGCTCTACCACTGAGCTAAATCCCCAACCCCGCAAGTATTTTTGTAGGGTTGAGAATGTAGCTGAGTGATAGGACATTTACCTACTGTGTACCAGGCTTTGGGCTCGGTCCCCAGGATCGTCAAAAACAAAATGTATTCATATTGTTGTGCACTATGCGTGGCTTGCCAACGTCTTACCTTACAAAACCGAAACTTCGAGCGTACTATAAAACAACTCTAGCTTTCCTGACCGAGAAAAGCCACTTGCTAGGCAATTCAAATGGGCCCAAACTGAAGACCCATGACCAGTGTGTCCCCACCCTAAACAGGTTCTAGGCTTTTCATGGTTGTTATTTGATTACTATAGCTGCCAATGCCATTCAAAATTAGGTGGGGATAAATTTATTGCCCACATAACAGCACAGGACTGGACCAGATGTGTTCTTGAGCAATAACTGTCTTCTGCCCTGAGCCTCAATTGGAGGAATCGCTTTAACCTAGCAGCAGTCTGCCTGGGAGGGGCTTATTCATGTTACCCTCAGCCAGTGTGGCCAGGCTGGCATCCAGGGAGGTTCCGTTGGATTTCCTATCTCCCTACCTTTGATAGCTCCTGTTTAATTGACCCACCTTCCATACCAGTTACAGGTGTGGCATCTGGGCAGGTATACCGGGAAGTTGTGGCATTCCTAGAGCACCCCGGACCTATGTATGGTCTTGTCAGGAGAACCAGCCACTTGGAGAAGGTGTTGGAAGGTCCAGATGCACATTGCTACCCCGGGAGCAGTGAGCCTCTCAGCCTACCCTGGGCTGTCCTGAGGACTTCCTGCTTTGTTCAACAGTTCAACTGTGTTTACTGATGTTTATGGCCGTTGAAGCTTGCTGAGTTTATTATCTGAATTCCTGCTGTGTGTTATCAGTCTTCCTGAGTCTGATAGAATGGACGGATACACTGCCCTGCTCTGGTATTTTTCCAAGAACTGCCTGCCTTGTCCATCTGTGAAAAGGAGCAGGTTTTCGTTGAGACGCTTGGACATTGCTTACATTCTCCCTTTGGAACACAAAATTCAAAACGTCTCCCCATTCCTTGCTGGGGTAGTCTTTCTCTTTGCCATCAGGTGTGACAGCCTGACCCCATGCCATCCCTTCTTTCTCTGATAAGTGCTGTCCTGAAACTCCACGGTATCAGCTCTGACCTGCCTGACCCTGAGTATTACAGAAAACTTGAAATGCATGATGAAGTTCCAGCCAGACATTTTTATCACAAAACCAAACAGGACCAGGTCACGGCATGACCTCATGGATTGTGGGGAAAGAGGAGAATTTTCTGAGGAAATGTTTAGGCTGAAGTAGTCAGCGATTTAAAGGGATTCTTCCAAAAAATGTATGTGTAGCATTCAAGAGTCCTGTGATGCCTCATGGGTTTGTGGGTTTGTTTGTTTGTTTGTTTTTTAAGCTAGAGAAAGTTCTCGGGCTCACTTAGTGTGGCTATAGATTTATGTGAGTCTTATTATAAAGACAGATCATGTATTTCATCTTCCTGAGCTGAAGAAAGACCTTCATTTTATAGTTTTTATTGACATTGTGATGGGTTTTATAAAGCATTCTGGCTGTATTTACCCCATCAATTTTTTAATTTTACTATATTTATTTATGTGCATGTATGCATGTGTGCACATGCACACATCCATACATCAGTCAGTTGTCTTTCTACCAAGGGGATCCCAGATATTGAACTCTGGTTGTCAGCAAACAATAACTAAAAATGACTTTGGGGAGGAAAAGGTTTATTTCACCTTATAACTCCCAGGTGACAGTCCTGAGGGAAGTCAGGGCAGCAACTGAAGCAGAGGCTATGGAGGCGTGCTGCTTACTGGCTTACTCCTCATGGCTTGCTCATGGCTGGCTCTGCCTGCTTTCTTCTACACCCCAGGACTATTTGCCTCGGTGTAGACTGGGATGGGACAGCCCACAGTATTCTGGTCCCTCTTTCATCAGTTATTAAGAAAATGGCCTAAAGATTTGCCTACAGGCCAATCTGATAGAGGCGGATTCTCAGTTGAGATTCTCTCTTCCCAGATGACCCCAGCTTGTGCCTAGTTGGAAACCAAACCAAACCAAACCAAATGAAACATTAACTTTCACAGTCATCTTGCCAGACCCCATCAACTAATGAAATGTGTACAATGGCCTATTAGTCAACCCTGAAAGAGAAGGAAGCCATCTTGCAGTCTTTGTGTGAATGAGAACGAACCTTTAGGGTACCGTGGTAAATTAAATACACCGATTGTAATAAGACAAATGCTGTATGATCCCATAGGGCCATACACACAGGGTGCCCAAAGAAGTAAGGTTCAGAAGAAGAGAAAGTAGAATGATAGTTGATGAGGGCAGGGCATGGAAGGATTTAAAGATTGTTTAATTGCAACATAAGAAAGGTTATGTGGTAGGACATTTGTGACAGAGGGACAGCCCTGGAAATACACTTTATGTCATGGAACTATGGTCAAGGCACACTTTGTTGTTTATACTTAGCACCATTTATGAAATGGAGATGCTGTGTGTGTGACTACACTGCTCTTCCCCTGTCCCAGCCATCTCTGTGAACTTGGTATTTCACACTTCCTGCTCCAGCTAGAATTGGGCCATCTTCCTTGACCCTTTCTACTGTTCTAGGCTCTCTCTGCCTGGCCACTCACAGACAATGGCATAAATGTAAAAGTCAGCGCTACTCACAGCAGACAAAAGATGGGGACATATATCAGTTGGTAAGTAAATCCAACATTGTACATCTATACAATGGGGCACCATTCAACAACAAAAAGGAACGACTGTAGATGCTTGCTACGACATGGGTGAATCTCAAAGACTTACTTACCGAGAGCCAGCCACTTAAAAGTCTATGATGTACGGCTCTGTTTACTCAATGCCTAGAAAAGATAAATCCACGAGGCTGAAAGGAGGCTGGGCTGGAGGTGGAGCAGCAATGGGAGTGAGGGAAACTTCAGGATGATGAAAATATCCTAAAACTGGAACATGGTGATGGTGGCTGCAAAGCGCCATAAAGAAGAAAAAGAGGGGTTGGGGATTTAGCTCAGCGGTAGAGCGCTTGCCTAGCGAGCGCAAGGCCCTGGGTTCGGTCCCCAGCTCCGAAAAAAAAAAAGAAAAAAAGAAGAAGAAGAAGAAGAAGAAGAAGAAGAAGAAGAAGAAGAAGAAGAAGAAGAAGAAGAAGAAGAAGAACAACAACAACAACAACAACAACAACAACAACGCTACAAGAAAAAAAGAAAAAAGAAAAGAAAGAAAGAGTTGGAGAGATGGCTCAGCAGTTAAGAGCACTGACTGCTCTTCCAGAGGTCCTGAGTTCAAATCCCAGCAACCACATGGTGGCTCCCAACCATCTGTAATGGGATCCGATGCCCTCTTCTGCTGTGTCTGAAGACAGCTAGTGTATTCATATGCATAAAATAAATCTTTTTGAAAAAAAGAAAAGAAAAAGGAAGGAAGGAAGACACATGTACTTTAAGGAGAGCATTTTATCTAGAAAGGATTTTTGATGCTTCACATTAAATCATAGACACCTTAAGGACAAGAATGTGGCATGGCTGTTTAAATCGATCCAGAAAACGCACAGGAGGTTTCCGCAGATTGGCAGGCCCTGTCCTTTAAACCATCCACCTTTTCTCCTCTTTTACAGCAACGCTTTAATCTCCTGGCCTCAGCAGAGCTCAACTATCTGACTTCTTTGTTCAGCAAATATTTTTGAGAGGCGCCCGTGTGCCAGGTACCTATTGCTGGAGGCCCAGTCATCAGTCGACTGTGAAAGCCATGTGTAAGCAACAAAAGTCACAGTAGGTGAGAGATCGTTGGCCTGGTGGCGCTCACATTCCAAGCCCAAAGCCAAACTTTCATTTCCAGGCTGCACTCTGGAGACAAGTCCCAAGTGACCCATCTCCACCAGTGGCCTCTACAAAGAAATCCTGTCCCTCTGCTTGAAGACTTCCAATGGCTTCCAGTTGCCTTTAGGATAGATGTTTAAGTCACATTCAGGGCCTGCTAGGCCTTTGTGCCCAGACTCTGTCTGTGCCCTTAGCTACCAGCTCCTTCCTGTCGTCCTACATCCATGGTACCTCCTCTTCTGTGAGCATTAGCTGACTCCCTCAATCTCCTATGAGTCTCTATCTCAGTATAAAGGCTTTGAGTGTTATTCAGGTAGAGGGGAGGAGGCCTTTTTCCATCTGCTGGATAAGACTGCAGAGGACAATACTCTGGCAGAGTTCTCAATGAAACATACCTGGAAGATAAACAGATATCCAAAGAGACATAGCCAGGGCCAGGCTATTTAAAATTTAAATTTCAAATTGCATACCTGTGGCTGGACGTGATGCCTTTGGCCCCTACATTCCGGAGTCACAGGTCGAAGGATCTCTGAGTTTGAGGCCGGCCTGGTCTGTAGAGCAAATTCTAAGACAGCCAGAGCTACACAGAGAAATCAAAAACAACAGCAGCAATGGTAATAAATCAAAATTGCATATCTGTGATGCTAACCCTTGGGAGGTTACAACAGGGGGATTATGAGTTTGAGGCCAGCCTAGATTATACAGAGAAACGCTGATTCAGAATACCAAAACAGAACAAAAGAAAGGCAGGACCTAAGGTAGTACGTTAAAAAAAAAAAAAAAAATCCTCATTGTTGGTATGGGAGCCTGTGTGTTTTTAAGATTTATTTTGATTTGTTTTAAATATGTATTTTGTGTCGGTGCGCCGTGAGTGCAGGTGCCCTTGGAGGCCAGAAGAGGTGTCAGTTCTCTCTAGACATGGAGTTACAGGTTTGCAAGCTGTCCAACATGAACTTGGGTCCTCTAGAAGAGTTGCAATTACTCATAACCTGTCAGCCATCTCCCGCCCCGAGCTGTGTGGTTTTTAAAGTTTTAAGTTCCTCTCATTCTGCATCATTCTATTACTACAATCTGAGTGACTCTCCTGCTCCCCCACGCTGGTTTGGGTAAAGACAAAGAACACCACCCAACCATGTGGCACAGTAACATTGTAACAGATTTATACTTCTTCCTGTAAAAAGCTACTCTGAATTCAAGGCCAGCCTGGTCTACAGAGCGAGTTCTAAGACAGCCAAGGCTACACAGAGAAACCACCACCACCACCACCAATATTAATGACTTCTTAATATTAATTTCTTGGGCTAGAGAGATGACTGAGCAGTTAAGAGCACTGACTGCTCTTCCAGAGGTCCTGAGTTCAATTCTCAGCAACCACATGGTGGCTCACAACCATCTGTAATGAGATGTGATGCCCTCCTCTGGTGTGTCTGAAGACAGTGACAGTGTACTCATATACTTAAAATAAATGAATAAATCCTTTTTAAAAATTAAAAAATATTAATTTCTTAATAATTTTCTTAATTTCTAAAATTAAGTGTGTGTTTGCCTACATGTATGTTAGTGCACTGCATAAATGTATGGTGCCCATGGGGGCCAAAAGAGGATATGTAGGAGCCGGAAGCAGAACCCAGTTCCTCTGGAAGAGCAGTGCTCTTAACTGCTGAGCCATTTCTCTACCCTCCCCCGCCCCCTTATTTTGAAATCCTATTATAGATAGTTGGGAGCCACCATGTGGTTGCTGGGAATTGAACTCAGGACCTCTGGAAGAGCAGCCGGTGCTCTTAACCGCTGAGTCATCCATCCCTTCAGCCCCCTCATCATTCCTTTTAAAGGAGTAAGTTTTAGACTATGGAGAAAAATCTCCTTTGCATGGAAAGGATCTTCTTTCATTAGCCTGTGAACAGCACCTTCATCCCAGTATTTGCAGAGCTAAAGACAGCAATAGTTAGAATGTTGTCCCTTCAGTCAACAGCCATCTCCAAAGGGAAAGCCACTCCAGATTGAAAAACAAATCGTTCCTTGTATTAAAGCGGCCAATGGACACTGCTCGGCCTCCCACTGACTGACATGGGGTGGGATAGATGTGGAGCAAAGGCTTACAGATGCACGAAGTTGGAGGCTTGGGCTCCACTATTGCTCACGGGGACGACTGGTTAAATCATCAAGAAGGATATTTAAGTGTAACTACTGAGCTCCAGGCCTCTCACGAAGGAATTGACCATTTTCTTTTCCTTTGTTTCTTGTTCTTTGCTTTTTAAGATGAAAATAAGTTTAAAGCCGAGGACATACAACCCGCCCCTGTGTCGTTCAGTTGTGTAAGAACACACATGTGTTAGAACACACGTGTGAAACAGACCGAGGTTCTCTGTTGACCTTGTAACGGCTAGGTGTCTTGACTTACTGTTGTTATGAAGTTAGTTTAAAAGACGGACTTTTGGAATCCATTTAGTGTCTTCAAGTTCTTATATATATCAGGAAGGTGTTTAAGCATATGCGTGCGTGTGTGTGTGTGTGTGTGTGTGTGTGTGTGTGTGTGTGTGTGTGTGTGCGCATGTGTGTGTGCATGTGTGTGTGTGTGTTAGTTGGGTAATAAGTATGTATATGTGTGTGTGTGTGTATGGATATGTGGGTGGCACGGTTCACTGTGTTTGTGGGGTTCAGTGTGTGTGTGGGTGAATGGCTGAATGTGGGGGATATGAGTGTGTATGTGTGTATGTGTGTGAGTATGTATGTATGCGGGGAGGGGTGGCTAGGTGAGTGGGAGTTGAGTGTTTATGTGTGTATGTGTATGAGTGAGTGTGTATGTGTGGGGGATGAGTGAGTATATGTGTGTGGGGGCATGGATACGTGAGTGGGGGGGTGAGTGTGTATGTATAGGAAGAGATACCTGTTTCCAGGAACACTGATTACTTTTTTTTTTTTTTTTTTTTTATTATTATTAATTGGTATTTCTTATATACATTTGGTGTTATTCCCTTTCCCGGTTTCCGGGCAAACATCCCCCCCCTCCCCTTCCTTATGGGTGTTCCCTCCCAACCCTCCCCCCCATTGCTGCCCTCTCCCCAACAGTCTAGTTCACTAGGGGTTCAGTCTTAGCAGGACCCAGGGCTTCCCTTCCACTGGTGCTCTTACTGGGATATTCATTGCAACCTCGAGGTCAGAGTCCAGGGTCAGTCCATGTATAGTCTTTGGGTAGTGGCTTAGTCCTGGAAGCTCTGGTTGGTTGGCATTGCTGTACATATGGGGTCTCGAGCTCCTTCAAGCTCTTCCAGTTCTTTCTCTGATTCCTTCAACAGGGGTCCTGTTCTCAGTTCAGTGGTTTCCTGCTGGCATTCGCCTCTGTATTTGCTGTATTCTGGCTGTGTCTCTCAGGAGCCGATCTGCATTCACATTTGATCATCCGTCTTGAGTTTCATTTGTTCTAGGCATCTAGAGTAATTCAATCATTTGGTCTAATAGCCACTTATCAATGAGTACATACCATGTATGTCTTTCTGTGATTGGGTTAGCTCACTCAGGATGATAGTTTCCAGTTCCAACCATTTGCCTACGAATTTCATAAAGTCGTTGTTTTTGATAGCTGAGTAATATTCCATTGTGTAGATGTACCACATTTTCTGTATCCATTCCTCTGTTGAAGGGCATCTGGGTTCTTTCCAACTTCTGGCTATTATAAATAAGGCTGATTATAGTGGAGCACCTTTTTTATATGTTGGGGCATCTTTTGGGTATATGCCCTATAGCTGGATCCTCAGGCAGTTCAATGTCCAATTTTCTGAGGAACCTCCAGACTGATTTCCAGAATGGTTGGCAGTCTGCAACCTCAATAACAATGGAGGAGTGTTCCCTTTCTCCACATCCTCGCCAATTTGCTGTCACCTGAGTTTTGATCTTAGCCATTCTTACTGGTGTGAGGGAACACTGATTACTTATTATATTTCTCTAGCTTACCTTCTTTTTCTTTGGTCTTTCAAATACTGAGGGAGGGCGAGGGATTCAGCGGCCCCCTAGTCTCTCTTCACCCAGCACTGTGTGGAAGTGTCTGCTAACTGTATGGAAGCAGAGCCACCCTTTTGACCTAGAGTACCTGAGGATTCCAGAATACGTTTCCTTCTGTACCCACTTGCAGCCTACCCCAAGCCTCCCCATTCCCCTGCTCTCAGCAACTGTTCCACACTGGTCCCTGGGCTATGGCTCAGAGCAGCTGCCAAGGGCCCCACTTGGGTTGGCTCCAGTTTCCTGCAGTCTGGCAGTCAGTTAATAAGGAAACCAGGGATGTACATCACTGGCTCACAGGGATCCTTCTGGGAAGCCTCAAGGCCTGTCATGTTCTTTTCATTCCTGCACTTGGGAAAGAGACCATCACTCCCCTCAGACACAGCATGACTATCGACCAGAGCAGAGGCTTCACACACAAGTATGACTATATAGACCAGAGATAAACAGGGTGCGTGTGGATGGGGAGTGGGAGGGAAGCTCAAGGCAGGCTTAGCAAAGACGGGGCCATGTCCCTTTTAGAAAGAGCGGGAATCTTATGCTAGCTTAAAAAAAAATTCAGAATCTGGTAGTTGCTATCTGGATAGGAGAAGGTTCTCAACTGATAATTAGTGATATGGGGTTTTTCATTATAAATAGATTTTAAAGCATTGTTTGTATGACAAAGTTGGTGGTTTTAAAACCAATCAAACCTGTTTGGGTCCTATTCTAGGTAAGGAAGAGTGCGTGATCCTTTCCCCGAAGGATCTCACTGTGCAGGCATCAAGACCACGAGGGTGGACTGCAGTAGATCAGGTGATGGGGGCAGGTTGAGAACAAGATTAGAGGACCCCGAAGTTCTTTAGTGTCAAGAGGGGTTGGGACCAATAACATGGTCCATCACATAAAGGTATTAATGACCTGATCTAAATTTCCAGAACCCACATGGTTCCAAGCCCCTCACATTTCCTCTGACCTCCACATGCATGCTGTGGTAACCCCCTCTGCCCCCCAAAATGTTGAAGAAAAAAAAAACCCAACAGGAAACAGGAAAGGTAGAGAATATTCAGAGACCCTGCTCAAAACATGAGTCATTCTTAGTAACCTAAGCACCTTTCAGGCAGACAGAATTCTTGGGTTGATCAGACTGGGAATACAGGCTGCCACTCAGGTCTTTCTGGGCACGTCTCTTATTGTCCTGATTTCTCCCATGAGGCAATGCCAATCAAGAGCCAGTTCTATCTGCCCAAGGTGTCTGTGACCTTCTTGACTTTAGCCAACATAAGCACCCTTTGGATGCCTCCCAAAATGTGCTGGCTGCAAAAAGCTCTCCCATTCTATCTTCTGGTTCCTAGGCAAGAGCACCGAGGTATGTGGAATAACACTGACATCCGGCTTGGAAGTAGAACAGTTTCCTGGACACCTACAAGGAGAAAGTCTTGCTTAAAAACAAATAAAAGTAGAAAGTAAAGACAGGTTTTCCTCGGGCCGGAATCTGCCCCTGAAAGTATAAAATCAAACCCTGTGATGCGAGGCAGACGGAAGGGGTCCCAGCTAGAATGGCCTTTAGAGGCTCTGTGTCTGCAGGCGTTGAAAGAAAACGGGGCTGTGCCTTGGCTCCTTAAGGTCAGTTAAGAAAACAGAAGACTATGAAACCACAGCCACATCCAACTCCTCTGTTTTGTTTTGGAAAGCCCTTCAAGCTCAAAGGACGGCTGCCAGCTTGCTGGTGGAAATTTTTTATTTTCAAGCACAAATATTAGAATTTACGAATGAAGGGAGGTGGTTTTAAAAAAAAAAAGATGCCACTCCTTTTAAAATCAAGTACACATTCCACTCCACACCACAGTTGTGGTCAGTCATCAAAGTCACTTGCATCTCTAAAGCCCCCAATTCCTATACACCCCCCCCCCAACTTTCCTTTTTAATAACAATCTCAGTCTTGAAGTTATTCTTCTTCACTCTGGAGGCATCCTTAAAGCACTGGTCTCCAACAGCAATGCTGGTGGCCTTTAAACTTAAAGTATTTCTAGGTAGCCAAGACGTCATATGCAGGAGTAAGAAAGAAAGCATTGTAGGATGTGTCTTGATGCTCAGAAAAGTAACAACAGACACTCCCCTACCCTCGTCCTCCCCCTCTACCCCATACTCCTCACTCCTGCAAAAAAAAGCTTCCAGGGTCCTGACGGGATGGAAGGATACAAAATGCCAAATCTCTGACTGAGTTTCTTTTTAAAAGTAACTGGTTTACTGTTGTTATTTTGTATAGTTCTGAGGTAATTGTTGGTGTCTTTGATGAGTCAGGGAAGCTGTGAGTCACAGGTCTGGAAGCAGTGGGGGAACGTGAGACTTTTAGTCATTAGCACAGTTATCTTCAGGTCATTTTGTTATCTATCAAGCCTGCTTACCAGAGAATCACCTGCCTCCACTCCCTTCTTATCTATGAAATGAGATTAGATTCAGACACTTCAGCCTGGCTTTAAACCTTGCCCCTACTGCCTGCAAGGCAAGCTGGTGGCTGCCGATGCAGGTGGCCTCCTAGCCCAGGGTTCTTCCTATCCGTCAGCTCATCTCTCGCACTGTCTTCCCACCTAGTCATCGGGCAGCTGCTCGCACTGGGACACAGAACAGTAGGGCTCCAAATTAGCCATCTGGAGCCAGGCCCAGGATGTCGCAACTGTACCCAGCACTCACTCTGCTTCTCCTCATTCCACAGTTGATTAGGTACTAGTTGTGAGGAATCTAGAGCTGGGTATGTCTAAGGGAAAATGCGCGGTTTTGTGCAAAGACAATGCATTTTACACAGGGGCTTCAATAGCCACAGACAGTTGCAGACTGTCAGAGGGACGGGAGGCAGGAGATGCCTGTCCTCAGAGATCCCAAGGGACAAAACCATGCCCATTAAAAGACTGAAGGAAAACCAATGATGGTGGTCACCGTTACCCTACCTCTAAATCAGCTTATTGCCTTTCCTTCCCCAATCTACCTGGCTCTATCTATGTCTTAAGAAACTTAAGGGCTGGAGAGATGGCTCAGTGGTTAAGAGCACTGACTGCTCTTCCAGAGGTCCTGAGTTCAACTCCCAGCCACCACAGGGTGGCTCACAACCATCTGCCATGGGATGCTCTCTTCTGAAGTGTCTGAAGAGAACCACAGTGTACTAACCTATAAATAAAATAAATAAATCTTTTAAAAAATTCCATAGCCTCCTTTAAAAAAAAAGAAAAGAAACAAATATTTTTTTCTAGGGGAAAAATATAAAAGATTTACAGTCCCCATCAGAACATTTGGTATTATCCCAGAAAATATTTCAGTCTTCAGGTCTTCTAGATATCATCTGGTAAAATCCTCACAGGTAGTGAGAGACAGGTTGGGTTCTAAACACTGTCCGGTTGGGTCCTGTCCAGTCAGCCCTACACACTCCGCCTCCTGCTCCCTGGTACACACTCTTTGCCGACAAGGATATATCAGGATTTGGGTGCACTCCAGTTGAACCCATGTTGCTTAGACCTGTCACCGATGGAGTCTTACCTTGCAAGGTCTTAGGCCGGCAGCCCTCATTGTCACTTAGATCACACGCCTTCACATACCACACGCCCTTCACCTTCCCCTGAAGGCTGCTGCCTCTCGAGGGGGGGGGGGAGGTGGCAACTTTAAGTGGTTTTCATCAGTGCTGCTCAAAGCTCCAAGGTTGGAAAGGAGAAACCACTTTCTCCAGCAAACACTGGCAGAATCGGTTCTAGCTGGCGAGATCTGGTTGTCTGAATTGAAAGTAGATGGTCTATCTCTGGCTAGAGACACCACAGTGTGGGTTTTTCTCTCCTGAAATTTTACATGAGGATGAAAGTGTACGTGAATACCATGGGTTGAATATAACAGTTCTTCGACACAATCACCATTCTCTCCTCCACAAAAACTCAACGATGTTAAGCGCCAATAGGAACTAAGATTCCACATGCATTTATCTTATACCAATTACAGTTCTGAGTGCCTCCCCATGACGCATTGGATCCGAGATACCATTAGCTGTGTGGTTCAGATTCAACGTGAAGCTCCTGTTTCAGACTTGAGTGGAGCTGCTTCCTGGAGGGAACTCATGAGCCTAAGGTCACGCAGAAAGGGCTGCAGCCAGGGCTCCAGTTGTCTGGGCCGTTTCTGGAGTCTACACTATGAGCTGGCTCTGCTGGAATGTGACTGTACCTTGGTGGCTAAGGCCTGAGGCCAAAGTCAGTGAGCCTAGCATTTCCTGTTCAGCCTGTCCCCTAAATGCGGCAGCAGGACATCTATGGCTGGCAGGCCATGGCACTGAGACAAAGGTTTTAGTGATTTCTCCTAGCCTACGACAGACAATCTAAATCCCACTGACGTCCGTAAGGCTATCACTGTCCACCAGGTACCTCCCAGCTACCTGCCTTTCCCTAGTGACTTATGTCATCCCATTGGCCCATGCTGGCTGATGGTCTGGACCTTCAGACTTGTCCCTGAACCCCTGCTTCCCTCCTCTTGCTCATCCCCCAGGTCCTCTTAGCAGTCCTGCGAAGACTTCCCTGACACAAACATTGCCTCCAACTTAACCACCAGCACACAGAACTGAGAGGCAAAATTATCAGTTATGTTTTTGAACTCGTAGATACCAGATGCACCGCGGGAAGCCCTTTGATGATTTGCTGGGTACAAATCACGAGCCACTGACAGGGCAGGAGAGAGATAAGTATTAGATAAGTGTTTCTTCTTAAAAAAAAAAAAAAGAAAGGAAGGAAGAAAGAAAGAACGAACGAACGAACCTGAGCTGTTTGCTTCGGGAGATCTCTTTTTGGAAGGAGACAGAAACTTATTAGCAGTCATCTTGGGATCTCCTCTCGCCCCTAGCAGCTGTGTTGAAAGGAATCTGGACAAAGTCCAGATGTCTCTCTCCTCTTACCCATCACTGTGTGCGTGTGTGTGTGTGTGTGTGTGTGCGTGCCTGCATGTGTATCTGTGCAAGCACGCTCACAGGAGTGTGCCGGAGGGAGAGTGTGAGGGTATATCTCTGGTCTCTGGGTTGCAGTCTCCCCATGTCTGCATCTGAGCATGCTCCCTACTGAGATAGTGTTATCTGCCCGCCGCCTCACATTGACCAGGCCTCTGCCTATTTAAGCATTGGCAGAAACCTTTGTACCTGTTCTAAGTCCCTGGGCAGCAGGGATGTGGTAAGGGCAATCTCTCTCCAGGCCAAGCGCCTGCCCCAGGCGTGTATGTCATTGATCTGCACTCACGTTCACCAGAGGCTCCAGCCAGGACCTGAAGCTCTGCTGGTGTCCCTCTGGCCCCCGAAGCTGTCCTTGCCCTTCTACTTTAGTTCTAAGAAGTTGTAATGTTTGTTGCGGGAGAAAAAAGTGACTCCCACCAGAGCAGTGGTTCTCAACATTCTAATGTAGCGACTTTAATACAGTTCTCCATGTTGTGGTGAACCCCCAACCATAAAATTATTTATTTGCACTGCTACTTCATAACTGCAATTTTGCTATGAATTATAATATAAATACCTAATATTCAGTATGCAAAAAACCCCGAAAAGGGACATTTGATCCTCAAAGGGTCCTGACTACTGGACTGCAGGCTTCTTTTAAAACTTGTATGGACTGTGACCATTCCTGTCTTGTCAGTGAATGGCACCAGCTGGGAGGGGGGTGGGGCTGCCAGGAATTCAATAGAGGGTAGGGAACAACTGATACCTCACCAGCTCTCCTTCCCTGAACATACCTAGTCAATGATTACCCACTATAATCTTCATCATAACCTTCCGTGGGAGGTGTAGTCTTAATTTACAGAGGAAAAGCTGAGCTTTGGTGAGATCCATTTATTGTGCCCTCAGCTGGCAAAAACTATTCAAGCTGTTGAATGTACGCCATGTTCTTAACCGTTCCACTTGCTTGTCTTGGGACTGAGACCCATCTCCCTTCCCTTCCATCCACATGGTTTTAGCCGTGGAGGCCAGCCTGGCCTCCTTTTGAAAGCCTCGGGCTGGGATTATGGACCTCTTCCATCGCCCACATTTTTTAAGAACTTTCTTTAGAGCCCAGAGTTTGCCACTGAGCAGGGAGCCATCGAACACCACATAGCATGTGCTTGGTAGATTGGATACTGAATTGAAGGATGTAATGTGGTTGGTGACACGAACAGTAAGTAAGCCTATGTGAGTGGCGACCACACTGCTGACAGCTGTTATCAGTCAGGCATTGTCGTTCTTTTGGAATTGTATTTGCTTTCTAGACATTGCCATCCAGGATGCTGGGGGAATGAATATAAACCCAAAACTTTGGAATCGCACATAAAGGCACAAGATAACAAACATATATTAAGGTTATGCATGTCAGTGAGTTTGGAGGTCTAGGAGCTAGCTCTCTCTCTCTCTCTCTCTCTCTCTCTCTCTCTCTCTCTCTCTCTCTCTCTTTCTCTCTCTCTCTGTCGCTCCCTCTCCCTCTCTCTAGCACTTTTAAAATTTTGAGATAGGATTTCAAGTATCCTAGGCTGGCCTCAAACTTATAATATAGTTGAAGACTTTGTCTTTCTGATCCTACTTCTCTGCCTCCTGGGGCTGTGGTTACAGATGTGCTACCATGCTGGATGCCGGGAATTAAATATCTAACATCATGCATGCTAGCTAGGCAAGCAATCTACAGCCGAGCTGCATCTGCAGTCCTCAGCCTCTTTCTCTTTCAGCCGTACATCTATTTGCTCCTTAATGTATATTTCTACAGGAGTATTCAGGTTGCTTTCAGTTTCTAAGCTAAACTTCAAATCCTTGAACCAAGGCAGCCCAGAAAGAATGTTGCCAATTCTTGTCTCCTTAGTTACTTGGGACGCTGATGACCGGGGGCGACTGTTACTTATTAACGACCTTCATAATGTTGACAATGACCTGTCATTTCTATGAGGACAAAGACCTTCCTTACCTAAAAAAACGGTCCCTTCCAGTTTACGTCATCCCTTCCTCCATCAGCAATGGTTTGTTCTTTCCTCCCTGTCCTTCTGTTTAAATCAGGATGGGTTTTACACAGGGCCCCAGCTCTGCTCCACAAAACGTGCTTGCTGCAGGGGACCACAGCAGTAACGTGTTTGTTGCTGCCCCAGTAATCAATGAACCTTGCCTACCTTGTCCTCCCTCTGTCTTTTCTTAGGGTTCTGACCTCTAACAAGAGCCTGCATAGCTTCCTGGGTAACAGCCAGGGTTACATAAAGGCCTTTATGTGGGCCCTTGTTCCCGGGGCTCCAGAGAACAGAACACCTGGAGGTGCCTTTGTAAACAGGATTTAGCTGGCTAGGGTTGAAGATGCCTTAAGTAAGGAGGGGGAATTAAGGGAGGGGTGGGCTTGGAGCCTTTCAGTGTGAGCATTATTTAAGGGAAGTGTAGCAGGGCTGGGAGGAAGGGAGAGAACAAAGTGTCTCTTGGAAGTTGTAAAATATGCTTGTTTCCCCTTTACATTCACAACATAAGGCATTTCTTAGACTCCGAGTGGCCTTAGGTGAGTGTCCTCGCTTTAAGATTCCATTTAGACATTTTATTCACTGGAATAAGTTGTTTGGTTTTCATATTTTGCTGTTTCTCAAAAAAATTTTAAAGTATGTATTAGGGTAACTACTATACCAAAACTTGTATCATGCGCCCACAAAACCCAAATACTGTTTCAGAAAGCAACATTATCGCTCATCTTTCTAAAAACTCCCCTGTGAGGCAGTAAACTCGTAGTTTTGAATCTTCTTTCTTGGGTTTATGCTGTTGATATTAACTCTTAGTTCCTAGAATATTCAACAAATATGCATAATGTTTTTTTCCTAAAGTGTAAATATTCAAAAGAGCATGCAGATGAACCAAGGAGTTTATGGTGCTGCTGTATTAAGGGTCCTATATTTGTGTGTGCGTGTGTGTAAAAAAGCATGCTTAAACACATTTCTTACAGAATAACGTCTGTTTGGAAAAAGAGCCACACTGAGTTCTGAGTTCCTACGAACTAATGGCGACCTGTTTATAAGTAAAATTTAGCTTAATATTTTGAGGGCACAATATTTGTATTATGAAAGTATTGGGGCTGGGGAGATGGCTCGGTGGTTAAGAGCACCAGCTGCTTTTCTGAAGGACCCGGGTTCAATCCCAAGTATCCATCTGACAGCTAACAATGGTCTGTAACTCCAGTTCCAGGGTGATCCAAAGCCCTTGTCTGGGTTCTTTGGGCAAGTGGTATACAGACAGACATGCAGGCAAAACACCCATGCACATTTAAAAGAAAACACCCATGCACATTTAAAAGAAAACACCCATGCACATTTAAAAGAAAACACCCATACGCATTTAAAAGAAAACACCCATGCACATTTAAAAGAAAACACCCATGCACATTTAAAAGTATACTATCAAAAATACAAATAAATCTTATGTATGGTTTCTGTATCTAATCTTTAATATATAACTAGTTAACTGTGTTAGATCAACATGAAATAACTCATAGAATGGTGCTGAATTTGGATCTTAGTGATATCTATCTATCTATCTATCTATCTATCTATCTATAGATATCTATACCTGCTATATATATATATATAGATATAGATATCTATACACATACATACACACATACATACATACACATACCAGTAATCTTTTTGTTCGATAAAGATACTTATTCTTATAAGCTTGTCCTTTCTGATAAGAACCTGGAAAATAAACTTCACATGTACTAGGAGCAAGAGGCTTCTTTTTTAAATTTGACTTTGGTTACTTGGGTTGCGGTGTCTGTGCCACTGCCCACGTGTGGAGGGTCGAGGTCAGGGTTGGTTCTCTCCTCTTTCACCTTTGGGGATTGAACCCAGGTTGTCAGACCTGCACAGATAGAACTTTACCTGCTAAACCATCATACAGGACCCCGTCTTCCAAGTGGTATTAGACCTTCAGATGGCCTACAGTGATTTGATGTGTCCATACATATCTGCTTAAAGGCTATCTTACTTACCTCATACTTAAAGTTAGGGTTTGTAGGTGGAAATGTTTGAGATGGCAGAAAATGACCTGACCTGTCACTGCACAAAGTGGCTGGACTGGCCGCCATGAACCTACTTAACTCGCATCTCCTGTCCCCTCAGCACTTTTAGGGACATGATAATCCCCACTTTTGGATGGGGAGTTATCCCAGCTTTTCTGGTCTTTCTTTTTCTTTTCTTTTTTTTTTTCGCTCCATCCCTTTTCTGGTCTTTTTAATCTACTCCAATATCAAAGGCTTTGGGGAGGGAAGAGTGCAAAAGTGTCCCGTTTGTTTGTTTGTTTACATTTCAACACACATGAATTTTATCTCTATATTAAAGAAAAACCGTGCCAATAGGAGTTTTCACACTAGCCTTTCTTAGAACAGGCTGTCCTGTCTTTTTCTTATAATTTCCTCAAAAAAGGCTAAAACTTTCTAAAGCTGTATAAATTTTTTCATTAATATTCTTTTCAATAAAAGGCTTTGAATTTGAATGTAAAACCTACTTTCTAGAGGCAGTTTTCATACAGATGCATACAGTTTTCATACACGGAGCACATCTGTAGTAAATGACTTGGAATTCTCACATGTGCACAGTGGGCACTGATTCTGCTCCCTTGCTCCCTTTGCTCAGAGGGCAGGTGCAGACCCCTGGAGATTGGAGGCACCCAGTTCAAGAACTTGCCCTCAATGTATGCAGAGAGAGAGAGAGAGAGACGCTGACGTGATTTTGTATTGTGGCCCGGGATGTCATCATGTCATGTCTCACGTTGGGTCCCTCGAGACGGGTTGCTTTCCTTCTGTCTCTAAAAATACCTGGTGTCTCTAAACTGCAGACAGAAGAAAAAGTAGTTCTGGGAACCCTCTGGTTGTAGAGATGAATTACATGGTAGAGTACAGGCTGAACGGGTGGTAAGATTTGGACCCAAAGTGCCTTTTTTGAATTGTGGTTTTAAAGTGATGTTTCACACAGGCATAGTGGGTCCTATTCCACCCTTAGCAAAGTTCTCCTGAGCCAGGTGTGATGAGACACCACTGAAGTCTCATGGGAGGCAGACACATTCGGAACTCTGAGTCTGAGGCCAGCCTGGTCTAGAGTGAGTTCCTGGACAGACAGGGCTGCAAGAGAAACCCTGTCTCAAAAAAACCAAAACCCAACCCAACCCAAATCAAACCAACCAAACAAAATAAAAAGACGAGTTTCCCAGACCATGACGACTTAGGAAACAAGATATGGTCTAAGCTTTCCCCCAACACGAAGCACCCAAGCAACAGGCCCTGTTAACTGTAAGGACTAGCTATCTATGTCTTCAAGCTTAAGTTCCTAGAGGCCCCTTTCAAACACTGGATTCCCCTAGGTCATTAGAATACAAAACAGCAACATCAGCTGCCTGCCTCCGATGCCTAGCAACAGTGTGGATACTCTGTGACCAAGCGGTAACAGCTGCTTATGATAGCACACGTAGGAGAAAATACTGGTTTATCAGAGATTTTGGAGTCTCTGGTTTCAGTAGGGGTATGAGGCTGATTTAATGCTCCTGCGGCCATACAACAAACAGGTCAGCCAAGTATAGGCAAATGGTACCAGCTGCCTCCTACCTAATTAGGGATTCAGATGTATTGCTAGAGATACGGAACCTGGAAATTGAGCATTAGGGACTCTGCTTGAGCGAAAATAAAGCCAAATTCAAACTGTACTTGTTACGATAATCTCTGGAGGAGACATGTGAAAGCAATTAAAAGTAGTTTCTGAGGGAGTAAAAAAATCTTAGCTTCCATTGAAATAGGCTGAGGCGAGCCTTTGAAGAAAGATGAAACGGAAAATTACACCAGGCGTTCTTTAAGCTTAACTGAGCAGCCACGCCATGGGTGCAGAACCAGTAGAAACGTATATAATGTTTAAGAGCCGAAAATGTGGAAAGCCAAAGCAAACCTCTCCTGAATATATGGATGAAATATAACCTTCCCTTGGTCTGAGATGACGCTCAAGGAAACTAAAAGAGGTTTGGGCGGGGGATGGGGCAGCAGCTGGACCCCATCACCGACAACCTGAATCTGGTTGACCCGCTGAAAAGAAGACCCACTGAGGACAAAAAAAAAAAAAAAATGTATTTTCCTTGTAATGCGAGCTTTTAAAAAAGCTGTGAACTTTTTACCTCGCTGCACCATGCTTCATTTGGTCAATTTCTAACTGGACTGCCCCTAGACAGCCGGCGTAGGCTCCAGGAGGCTGCTCCTTGTTTGTGGCGTGTGTAATGAAGGCACCGCGGGGTGCGAAGTGACAAGGAGAGAGGGTGTGTGCGTGGGTCCCTTCACTTTAACACCACGAGGACTTCGAGGACTTCGGAGAGAGCGCCTGTGCGCTCCGGGTCTTCCTGCCTCCGGGCGCCCTCCATGCCAAGCCATTGACATGCAAATCCAGCGCACAGCGCTGGCCAATCGCCGACGCTTCCTGGGGGATTACCTGGTGGCGGCGCGCCGCGAGCGCGGGCTCGTGCGCGGCCCCGGCCGGGAGGCGTGGCGGTGCTGCACCCGCAGGGACGGAGCTGCGCGCCGGGGACCCGAGGCGGCCGCAGCGGCTACGGCATTTGGAGGGGGAGCCGCGCGCCCAAATGCAGGGCGCGCCCGCCGCCCGTTGCTGAGCGCGCGCAGCCGCCGGCGATGCTCCGCGCGCCGTGGCCGCGAGGTTTGAACTTGGCGGCAGCCCGGGATCCCGCGGGGCCGGGTTGCGATGGTGAGTGCGGGGCGCGGGGGCTCGGGCAGGGGCGGGCGGGAGACTTCCAGAAGCCCAGCCTGGAGATGAACTCCTGGGGCGTCCAGCCTGGAGCTGGTCTCCCCGGGCGCTCAGCCTGCCTGCTGCGGGCAGGTGGCGTGCCCCGAGGGACTGCTGACACTCTGGGCCTGGTCTTTCTCACCGGGGGAGTGGGGGCGTCCGCGGGGCTGCCACTCCAAACAGGATTGCTGGTGACTGACAGCGTGAAAGCGCTTCAGAAGAAATGATCTGTGAAATACTTTAATTTTGATAAATTACTTCCCACCAGGGCCCCTGCGGAGTTTAGACTGCCTTTCCTTTCTTAATGTTTCTGGAGTCCACCGTAGAGGAGAGGCCCCAAAGTACTTTGAGGGGCGCGCGTGCCCCTCCCCCACCGGCTCCGGCTCCGGCTCCAAGGCAATGATTTCCAGGAGTCTGTTCCGCTGTCAGGTAGCATGAAAATGAAATTGCAGCTGACATTTGCTTTGCTCTGTGTTGCCAGAAAGACCTAAAACTTCCCCGCCGTAGGGGTGGAGTGTAGGGCTGGGGTGTATTCCCCGCTCTAATCCTTTGGCATTATCCCCCAGCCCCCACCCACCCAATCCTTGTGTTGCCGCGGAGTTGTATGCACAGACGCATGACACTGCTTTCTGCTGGGTCCCACATTCATGCTGTAAGCTATCGGGGTGCATGGGTTTCCAAAGACCCTTTAGAGGCTACTTGGAACTACGTTCCCAATAGAAAACATCTTCGATATATGGCTAACCTTTTCTCCAAGTAATTTCACCAGAAGCTGGCCTAGACTCCAGTTAATTTCAATGATTCTTACTAACGTTTCCCCTATTGCTTCAGTTTCTCTCTAGATCACGTAAATCTTTTCCTCTTTTAAAATTTCTTTTTTTTTCTTCTGATTTTAAAAGCGTTATGTGATTGTTGTGGGAAAGGATATATAGAAGAGAGAAAAAAAAGTAAGCGTAATAACGTGTATTTGTTTCCGAAGACCTGGTTTTTCAGAGCCTCCTGATCAGTTGAGAACTTAAGAGCTGTGGCTATTTTTCCCCCAATGCTAATTTGTTTTAGAAACAAAAAGCAGGAATCAACAAGGAGATAAACTTACTTAAAATGCTATAACTAACAATAACTCACTCACATAGTTCCCAGGTTGAAATGGAGTTTACTGTGGCAATTTCTCTTGAATCGACTTTCCACATCTGCCCCTAGCAAATGGCTTGTGTTTGTACAGTCTGTTTTGTAAATACACCCCTTCACCGGTAAGGCAGAATGCCAACCACATATCCCGCTCCAGCACTTGTAGCTAGGTTCATAAAGTTAAT
This sequence comes from Rattus rattus, assembly GCF_011064425.1. NCBI lineage: Eukaryota > Metazoa > Chordata > Mammalia > Rodentia > Muridae > Rattus > Rattus rattus. The sequence goes on from NC_046164.1 coordinate 5,720,072, forward strand.
ATTTTTATTGGTGTCTACATCAGAGCTTCCCTACCAGACCTTTGATAAAACCCTGGAGAAGGTTACCAAGGGATGCTGAAGAGAATGTTCTTCCCTGGAGACTTTAAGAACAGGACAAACATCCATCTGCCTGCGATGGCTTCAGTGTAGCAGCCTGAATAAGACGGGTCACCTCTCCCAACCTCACAGTTGAAGGATTCTAAGCAAATTCCCATTTGCAGTGACCTGGGAACAAAGGACAGCGAGATTACCAAAAATACCTGAGCCTAGCCGAGGTGAAGCCCGGTTTTGTGAGACAAGCTGAGAATGGTTTTGCTGAGAATGGTTTTAGATAATGCTTTGACTTCCCAAGTCTTTTCTATAGTGCTCAGAAAATCCACCCATGGCTTCATTCTGTTCCAGGAAGTTGTAATAGGTTGAATACAGAGGCAATTCTGTGATTTCAAGAAAAGGAATTGTTTTATGGGTAAGAAAAATTTCCCTTAAATGGAGGAAGGGTGGGTGTCATCCTGTGTAGAAAACCTCGAAGAAGGACAAGCCTGAAGACATTCTTCTCCCCACTCAGCCTTTCTCCCTCACTGCCCTCACCCCCTCTCCCATCACTGCTAATCTATGCTGGGCTCAGATCCTGGACTCAAGCCACACCCCTTCCTCAGCTTCCCCAGTGGCTTGGAGGGAGTACTGCTGGCCTTACCCCCTTCATTTTTAACTCAGTTATTCTCCACATGAGTTACATCTGGCTACAGTTTTTTAATCACCAGTTTGTAACTGATGTGTAAAAGTTGTACGTACTTATGGGGTGCAGTGTGATATTTTGATACCCATATATACTATATAATGTTCAAATCGGATCAGAAGTGTCTCGCTTCCGTGTAGTTAAGGTTTTCAGACACCACTGTTTCCTTTTGTGCCTTGCATGTTCACTTAGAGCTCATGGTACATTAACCAAAACCAAGTGTCCATGTAATGAGGGTTGGAGGACCCCAGCAGTGTTTTGGCTCTGTTGGTTCCTTGCAGAAGGTAGAATTTCATGGATTGTTGTTCCCCTCGCCTGCCTGTTTGACAGAAGTGTGTAATTCTAACCACCCTGTGACCTCAGCTTCAGCGACACCTTACTCCCTTTCCTGAGTATCACTTGACCTGGAGCTGCCACTCTCCTTCCTGGAAGGTCACAGAGGGCCTCTCCTTCCAGGGGAGGTCGTAGCAAAAGGAAGCATAGGGTTAAGTCTGTCCAGACAGCATCCCTTGAACTAGCAGCGCCCCCACTCCACAGCCTTCTGTTGATTGTCGTTTTTTCCTTGCACGCCCCAAATTAATTTTCTTAGGCTACCATAACACCAAACAAGAGAAAGAACAATGGCCACTTATTTGTCTAGCAAACATTTACCATGTGGGAGGCATCCTAGAAACTTGGGATGGGTTCCCTGCCTTCAGGGAACTTACCATATATAAAAAGTAAAACGTGTTAATAAGTTACTGCCATTTTATGGGAGTAGAGTTCAGGGGTTAAGAATATTAGTTTGTTGTAAAGTTAATTATATACCAAACTGACATGCAACATATGCATTCTCAGATATTTATCCAAAATAGATGAAAATAAATGTCTATTAAAAAAAAAAAGACTTGTTTAGAGTATCCATAGCAGCTTTATTCACAAATGTCACAACAAACCAAACAGAAACAAACTGGAAATAATCATCCATCCACAAACAAGAAAACAGATAAACAGACCGTGACACACCCACGCAAGTGGAATACTACTCAGTCAACAAAAATGAGTTTCCAATACTCAAACCTCGATGAATCTCGGAAGCTTTGGTTTAATTAAAAGAAGTCAGACGAAAAATGATACATAGCTGTTTGACTGGGTTGGAATCTGGGCTTCTCACATCCAAACGCTAGCCCCAAGCTACATTGTTACAACTAACCACTCACTTTATGGACTAACCAATGATACCAGAAGTCAGCGGTTGCCCAGGAAACGGACTGGAATGGAAAAAGAAGTTTCTGTGGTGACAGAAGAGTTTTGCGTTCTGTACTCAATGTCACATAGGTGCTTGCAGTTACTGAACCCTGTTGAACCTGACACAACACTAGCTAAACTAGGAAAGGAAATCCCATTCCAGGGTGACACAGAGTCAATTCGCCCTCCACTTCTATCTTTAGATGTGTGTAACGTTACCTTGGCATGATATGAGCAGTTCAGGGATGCTGAATGGTACCTACCTGTTCACCTCCTTCTTAGGCTGTGGGAGGACTGAGCTAGAGAATGGTTAAGTGTTTAGCTTGGTCTGAGCTTAATACTTTGTCTCTCCATGCACTGTGGTGAATACAGTGAGTGACTTACAGTTCTGGTTAAAGCCACTTCATTTTCTCAGGGCTGGGAAGGTGTATGACAGCATAACTGCTAAGCACGCATTCCTAGTCTTTTCTTTTTAGTCAAGATCTCTGCTTGGGTATGGTGGGGATTTTACCCATCCAAAGGTCACAGGGATCCACCCCAACCAAGATACAATTTAGAATTGATACACAGTAGCAGAGAGAAAATTACTTTTGAAGTATTGCTGGGTATATTAGCATTTCCCCTACTAAACCAAACTCCATGTTTGTTTGTTTGTTTGCTTGTTTTTTTGGGGGTGTGGGGTGGGTTTTTGTTTCGTCATCTTTGTCTTACTGGCCTTTTGTTTTTGTTTTGAAAGAGATAAAAATTCGAGGCTGGAGATTGGGAGCTGGGGAAGATTTAGAAGTTAGAGAAGTGGAGAAAATACATTGTATGATTGTTTTTTCTTCTGAGACAGGGTTTTCTCTGTGTGGGTTAGCCTCAAACTCAGACATCCACCTCCCTCTGCCTCCTGAGACTAAAGATGCGTGTGTGCCACCCATGCCCAGCTTGAAAAAATTGTTTTAATAAAATAAAAAATTACAGGGGCTTGACTTGTCTTTAAAGCTTCATCAAAGAGAGAAAGTGTCTGTTAGGCAAACTTCATTGTTGAAGACTGATTTTGTGATGGTAATTCAAGGTGAATTCCTTCTGGAATGAGGCTTAAAAGTATCTTGTAGGAAGCCAGATTAAACGTAGACATCTTCCATGATCTTTCTAGATATGAGGATAGAAAAAGGAAGTTTCTAGGTCTCTGTATCAAGTTTGACACTTTCTTTGTTTTGCTTTTTTAAAAAGGGACAACTAGCCAGGTAGTGGTGTCACACCTTTGATCACCAGTTCTTGAGATGCAGAGGCAAGTGGATCTCTGTGAGTTGGAGGCTAGCCTGGTCTACAGAGCTAGTTCTAGGACAGCCAGGGTTAAACAGAGGGAAAAAAAAAAGGATGAATTATTAAAACTTGAATTTCCAGTGGAAAAAAATTTTTTGAAGGAAGGACAATAGTTAACCCAATAAGTTTCCATTATTTCTTTCCATTCAGGTATTTGGGGAAGATGTTATATGCCTTGCCAACTCCAAAGAGACATTTTGTTGTTGGATTGGTTAATTCATTTAGTAAACATTTCTGAGACATGACCCAAGACATCTCCAGGAGTGCAGCAGTGAATGGGTGGGCATTGTGCTTAGAGTGTGTAGAGATTCTGGCCCGATGGGATCATGAACACCGTTCTGTCGGGGCCGTTTCTCAGAACCCAGGGCATTGTCTTTGGAGAGTCTAGTTTTTCATGGATTGTGTTTTGTTTCCAAAGCCTATGGCTTAAAGTGAAGATGTAAGATCCTGGTTGTCTTTCACTCGTGTTATTTCTTCAAACACTGGATCTTACTCTGGTTTTCTTCTATTATTCCTTACTAAAAATAGCAACAAAAATAGTCTTACATAAAGGCAGCTGAGGGTAGTAGAAAGGTCACGGACTCTGACAATGCAAAGACCTGGATTTGCACCTGAGCGAGGATGCCTCCTGGTGACGCAGGGAATCCTTCCGCCTCCATTTCTGCTTGTGAGGAGCAGAGATTATCATCTCCAGGGAAAAGCTGTTACTGGATAAGATGGCAACATACATGTCAATCACACACCAGCCACTAGGCGGGCGGGCCTTAGTTGCTAACATTTACTTACCCGCTAATACTCACTTACTGAGGCTCCAGCCCCATTTGAAACTGCCAGTTCTCTTGGCCACTTTGATCGTCCTCATACCCTTGTAAGGGAGGCACTGTTACTTCCCTTTAAAAGTGAGGAAACTCAAGACACAGCTGAGATCAAGTAGCTTATAGAGTGCGTGGATGTGCCAGGGCTGGAGACAGATCTACCCTCTCTCTTACTTGATGGAGCTCATAACACACGTTGACTACCTTTTCCTTTAAAGCAATACTTTGGAGAATCAGTTATCCTAGGAAGAGAGCGACACCAATAATATCTGGCCTTTGTGTCACCCTCAGGTACTGCATGCAGATGAACACTGGTGGAGGAGTGTTTGACTACACACACACACACACACACACACACACACACACAGACATTACACTCTCACATGCACACACAAACACATGTGCACACACGGACACACACTCACAGCTCACACAGCTTACACGGACGCACACACGTGTTCACCAGCATTTATACACATGCATAAGACATGCACACATGCGCACACACATTTACACACAAACACACATGCACGTAGCACACATGCACATAGACCCACTGGCACATGTATGCACACACACACTTTTTTTTGGAGACAGTCTTGGTGTATAGTCCAGGCTGGCCTTAAATTCTCCATCCTCTTGTCTCATCCTTTGCAGAGCAGGGACTACAGTTGTGTTCCACCACACCCAGCTCTGAGTGAACTCCTAAATGGTTGCTGGGGAAGGGGTACTGCCGGAGAGGCGGGCTCTTCCGCCCCCTGGAGTCCACCTGTGAGGGATACTCTAAAACTGTCCTCACACTTTAGCAGAGGAGCTCCAAGTCAATCCTAGTAAGCCAGTCCCTCAGAACATGAACTGAAACTCTAGGGCTCCGACCTAGACTTTGTGGCAGCTGTGCAGGGAGTGACAGTGCTGGCTAAAGTAGTTTTCATCCTCCAGGAGAATGGGAAGGCAAGGCATGCGTTTCTCAGCATTGTTATGTAGGAGGGAAAGTCAGAATATTTTCGTAAATTACTTATTTCCATTGGCACTCCCTTGGCTTCCAGCCTGTGAAGAACCTGGACCTAAAGCATCCAGTAGGAATAAATCCTGTCGTAGGGTAGAGTAGGATGAAGGGTGCTGGTGAAGACGGAGGAGCAGGATGTAGATATAAATGCCGTATAACCGTACCACAGTTACTCTCTCCTACAGCGATAAAAACACTTGACAAACCCAAGTTGGAAAGGAAAGGGCTTACTTGACTTAGAAGTCCTGATCACAGCCCATCGCATCGTGGAAGGAAGTCAGGGTGGGAACGGGGAGGAAGGCTGCTACCCGGCTTGCTCTCACCCGCTGGCTGGCTCAGCTTGCCTTATTCCACATCCCAGGATCCCCTGCCCAGGTGTTACCTCCCGCATCCATCATTCATCAAGAATATCCTCCACAGGCCAATCTGATGGACTCTGACGCCAATCTGATGGGGGCAGTGCCTCAAGTCGAGGGTCCCTCTCCCCAGGTGATGCCAGCTTGCGTTAAGTTGGCAAAAAGCTAACCAGCACAGGACACTGTTACCTACCTCCCCACCCAGCCCTCATCCTGACCGTTGAGCTGGGTACATGAAATTACTGTCTCTCCTTTCTAAGGTAGAGTTCCCTAGACTTCTGGAATCTCAGGGCCACTTCAACTACCTAAGGAGCATTCACTGGACACACCACCAGCATACACAGTGGGTAGCTCTCCACATTCAGGAGCTCTGTGGTGAAGGGAGGGGCCCTTTGCAAAGTGTAGTCTGTGGCTCTGTATTGGCAGGAATGTCACTGTGTATCTCTCTGGGGATCTAAATGAACTGTATTATCTCAGTGGTCGACAGGCAGGCATATTTTAGGACACTACACACTGAAATGGGGGAAAAGTATTAAAGAGGGCCCTACAGGATTAGCCCCAGTCTGGCTGCCCTTCCACCCTTGAGGTCTTGGGGCTTCACTGTGGGCAAGCCCTGACCAAGCCTCAGTCTCACTACAGTAGGCTTGGTTGCCATTAGTAGACCACAAGACTGAAGTCCCCCTCAGCCTCTTCCCGGTCGCCTCCAGTCTTTTCCTCCAACATTCAGCCCTTTGTGTTGGTTCCCATGGTTACCCCTTCCCCACTAGCAGCTGGAATGTGTGGTGTGAGGGAGGCTGTCTCCCCTACAGAGCCAGGTCCGGCTAGGGCGGAGGCCAGCGGTCCACAGCTGGATTCGTGAAGTGGGGTCACAGTCCAATACTCCCCCCTTTGTTCTGGGTTCTGTCCTTTTCCCAGGCTTGACAGGGTTGCAACAGGAGGAGACCTGTGGGTTGATAGACAGCTCCCAGGGCATTTTCTGCCCCAGCCTGGCTTGTCACTGCCCTGTGGGACCTTAAGGCAACTGCCTCTGTATGCTAATGCCTAGTGTGCGGAAGGCCCTGTTATGCCCAGCCAGTCTAATGATCACTGGCTTCCCTGCCTGCTGTCCTGTGGACTTTCGTACCCCAAAACTGTCTGTTTAATTGACACTGATGAGACCAGGACCTGGTATCAAAGGCAGGTGTTGGTTCCAGCCTAGAAGAGCAGGCAGGTCCCGGAAACCCAGGAGAGTGTGAAAACTGGCAGTCACAGATGGGGACAGAGTTTGTCCCTGAGCTTTCTCAGAACACCGGAAGCTCCTTCAGTCTCTCCTCATTTGGCACCATTTGTGTCTTCTGGATGAAGGTTAAGCTGCTTGGTGGTAAGGGACAGGAAGACAGTCAGAAATCACCCACGTCAGCCCTCCCTGAGGAATCTGCAGGCTCATCTAGGAGAGTGGTTCTCAACCTTCCCTAATGCCGTGACCCTTTAATACAGTTCCTCATGCTGCAGTGACCCCCAGCTATGTAATTATTACATTGCTACTTCATAACTGTAATTTTGCTACTGTTAGGAGTCTTAAGATAAGTATCTGAATGCAGGATATCTGATATGCGACCTCTGGGGTCTTTTGACCCCAAAAGGGGTTGTGACCCATGGGTTGAGACACTATTTTTTAGAGAACTTTCCACCCTATAGGTAGGTACCTAAGGAAGCCTCCGGGCAGTGACCCAGTGGGAAAAGGTCGTTAAGGCATCCTTGGGGGCTTGTTGTAGCTTAGGCTCTGTATTTTACCATCCCTTTGTGATATGTTAAATATCCCGTGTTTCAGTTGCCTGTAACACCCCCTAGATCATTGCAAAGATTACATTTGCTTGGTAAAGGACTTTGTAAAGCACGAAGCAGCACACAGGTGCTAGCTGTAACATTTTCAAATGGGACTTTGAGAATGCTGGGCCAGACCGAGGTCACAGATTCATCTGTCCTGCCATGTGACATGGGCCAAATGTCCTTTATTAGAAATGATTGGGGTGGGGGTTCTACCAGAGGTCCTGAGTTCAATTCCCAGCAACCACATGATGGCTCACAACCATCTGTAATGGAATCCGATGCCCTCTTCTGATGTGTCTGAGACAGCTACAGTGCACTTATATACAATAAATACATCTTTTTTTAAAAAAAGAAATGACTGGAGGTTGGGCATGGTAGCATACATCTTTAACCTCAGCACACTGGAGGCAGAGGCAGGTGGATCTCTGTGGTCAGAAAGTTTTAGGTTTGAGAACAGTTTTGATTTTCAGATTAGGATATGCAACCTGTGTATGTCAGTGGACCCAAAAATTTCAGCACACAGGGACACCCAAGGACGGACATAGGGCATCCTAGCCCACATTACACTATGTGCAGTAATGAAAGGAAGAATAGAAATAACGGGGACAGGTGGAGACGCACCATCAGCCCTTGAGAATGTGTGCGCTGGGTAGTTTCCTGCACTCTGGCTGCATTTAGACGCCTCACCTACCTTATAGATGGTCCTTCCGCTGAACTAAAGCTTCAGCCAGGGAGAGAAGCATGGCACGAGAAGGTTGGCTAATAAGGTGGGAAACCTTTAGGCCTGACACTTTCAGATGTCAAGTTAGCATGGGATGCTATTTCCCATCCTAAAGAGCAAACGAATCTTGGAAACAGACACATTTGGCATGGGCTTAAAAACAGTGCATGCGAGCTCCTTCCTAAAACCCGGTAATCCTCTTGGGCAAAGTGAGGATTAGTCTCTGTCCCAAACAAGCCAGTGAGTTCAGTTTTGCTAAGATCCTATGGCCGATGTTGAATTTAGCAAGGGGTCTACTTCCTCAGTGAATGACAACCTCCATTTAGGTTCTTAAATTTTTATTGTTTTATATGTATGTGTTTATGTGTGTGTGTGTGTGTGTGTGTGTGTGTGTGTGTGTGTGTGTGTGTGTGTGTGTGTGTACAGGAGATCTTGGAAGTCAGATCATTGAATTTTTTGGAACTGGAGTTACAGCCAGCTGTGAGCCACTGTGTAGATGTTGGGAATCAAACCCAGGTCCTCTACAAGAGCAGTCAGCTCTCTTAACCTCTGTGCTATCTTCCTTTCAGTCCCTCTATATATTTTTTTTCTTTTTCTTTTTTCTTTTTCTTTTTTTTTCCAGAGCTGGGGACCGAACCCAGGGCCTTGCGCTTGCTAGGCAAGCGCTCTACCACTGAACTAAATCCCCAACCCCTCTATATTTTTAATGTCCACCCCACTCCTTTAGGAAAGGGTAGGGTTGGGACAGCTTCTTCGCTTGTAGACATGATAAAGCTTGGCTCCTTTAAACTGCACTGGGACCCCCGGGTCCTTCCAGAGCCCTTTTCCTTGCTCTCTGCAGGAGGAGGATCTCCCCCAGAGTTCGAGGTGGGATGCACCTGATAGAAAATCCCAAATCCTGATGTGTCTAAACGGTCATGAATGTGTGCGCACTGGCTCATCCTTCCTGAAGCCCGGGGCTGGAGCTGCGGCCTCTGGATTTAACTCCTCCAAGCTAAATCTGCACCCTTGACCTTGACAGCTTCCTCACCACTGCCCTGTCTGATGTCACTTCCTCAGCCCCCTACCCCATTCCCTGTAGTTCAGCAGATCCCCAGTCCCCAAACACCTCCTTATCGCTCTGGGTTATTTATAGCCCTCCAAGTGCATTAGGCATTCCTGGTTTCCTGGCTCCAGGGTCTGAGCCCTGCATGGAGAGTGCCCACATTCAGCTGTCTTCTGGAGGCCATGCCGACTGACTGCTGGTAGCTTCGACCTCCAGCAGTTGCCACGGCATAGGTAGATGTTCTGAGGCTCAGGAGCAATGGCCAGGACCAAGCAGAGCCCAAACCAACACATACATCCTCTGGCTCCAGTCGTGTGTCTTTTCACAGTGACTGGGAAGTCAGAAACTGTAAATTCCAGTTTGGAGCCTCGCCTCCTGCATGTAAAGTGCCCAGCATGAGTTGGCGCCCAGCCGCAGGCATTGTATTATCAGGTTTTGTCAAATCTGCCCCTCTCCCAGTTACATTTATAGACTACCCAGAAGGACCCTCAGACTCATCCACAACAACCACATACACATGACAAGACAACTAACACCCAGTTGACCTGGGCAAGTCTGGTGGCCCATTTAAATGCCAGGGATCCACCTGTCTCTCCCCTCCCCCCCATGCTGGCATTACAGATAGGCAGTGCAGTCCTGGGCTCTCCCACGAGTGCTGGTATCTGTACTCAGATCCTCATGCTCAGATCCTCATACAGGCATTAGCAACTGAGCCATCTTCCCAGCCCCGAGACTTTTACTAGATAAATATTTACTAGGTATTATCTCTAGGAAGAGAACCCCAAAAAGGACCAAGAGCGTTACATGGTGGTTAAGAGCGTAGACCTTCTCATCTTTACCCATCAGGGCTTAGACAACGACCTTTGCTTTTCTTTGTCTTTGTTTTCTCATCTGTGTCTTAAGGAGGGATAGCACAGAGACAGCAAGCTTCTTGTCTTGAACAGTGGTTGTGAATACTCTAAGATGGATAGTAGTGCCCTCAAAGTATGACATAGAGTAATTGCAGCCTCTGAGATAGCCGCTCTGCCACCTGCTCTCCCTATGACTGGTGGAAGCAAGCATGTGCATAGACAGGGATGAATGTAGAGGAAAGGGCTTGACCACAGTCTCCTGTACTTCGTTCCCTTGAGTACTGGGCTGTCTTGTCCTTTGTGTGAAGGTTTATAAGTGTATAATTGGACAATTATTAGCACAGAGGGGTCCTATCCGTTTGTCTCCACTGCACATATAATGCATGATTCAGTATACGTTCCATGATTGGCCCTTAGCTACTATTAGCCAAGCAGATAGTTGGGCTGGGTATAGAAGTGGCCAGGCTCTGATTCTCAAGCCCAGCTATCTCAGTATGTATTGAATTATTTTCAGCAGTGTGCCCAGTGTTAGGAACTACTCCAAAGGCAGGAATGCAACTTGAGTAGCTTTAGGTAGGAGTGAGGGAGCCCTTCTGATGCTGGCCCTCTTATTCCACCTGTAGGGACAGTTGGCCTTGGGGGAGAGGAGTCCCATTTGAATTTCGGTACCATTACCTTTTCTCCTTGAGCATTCCCTGCAGAGAGGCTTTGGGTATTAAATGTTTGCCACCCCTTTACACAGAACTTTTGGGGGTGTAGAGTTTAAAGGCAGTCTAAGCTACAGAGATTCAGAGTTGTTTTAGTATATCCATACACATAGGAGAACCCCACATTTCTCAGGGCTGTCTCAAGTCCTCAGCTCAGAGCATTTGAAGCTATAGGCAACAGACCCTAGCAGAGGTCTCATTAATTTAATTGTATTAGGGCCCTTTGGTTATTTAAGCCTTTACTTAAGGCTAGGTGTTACAGAGTGCTTGCTGAGTAGAAAGATTGAAGTCCAGAGCTGGAGAGATGGCTCAGTGGATAAAGCTGACTGTTGCCAAGCTTAATGATGTGAGTTCAAATCCCAGGATCCACACTGTAGAAGGAGATAATGGACTCCCACAACTGCCCTCTAATTTCAGCACACGCACATGTGTGCACACAACACTTACACCATGGCACACACAAGTGCGCATATACACACAAAAAATAAGGACTCCAAAGAAGAAAGATTGAAGCAGATTAATACTTTTAGGAAGCTAAAAGATTAGGCTAGTCCCACCCCACGCCCCTGTGCCATTTCTCCTGTTCCCATCTTTATACGAGGCTGACATCTAGACATGGAAAAGCATATAGATTTAGAAGGAAACACGTATATTAAGTGCTGACGATACAGATTATAGTCATGAGTCCATTTGTCATGTTTCAGAGCAGTAAGAGACGGCAGCCAGAGCAGGCACAAGTGGACCCAGGCCTGAGATGTATAAAGACCATCAGGCCAAGGCTGAGGCATTGTGTTGCTCTCCTATCACTAACCAAGCCGTGGGACAAGGTGGTCAAGCAGAAAGACACGGCATTTTAAAGAGTATGTCAGTACCGTGCCTGTGATTAAAAGTACCGGGTAGGGTATGGCCAGCATACAGTCAGAGGTGATGCAAACTGATCACAAGGAATGATTAGAAAAGAAAAGAAAAAAAGAGAGTAATGAAGGAACAGTGACCCAGAAGATTAAACCTCAAATCAATAAGTAGCCAAGGGTCAGCATTAAGAGCAAAGGGGCCTTCGGGGAAAAGGGCAGTGCATTGAGAATGTCTGGAGAACCTTTGACCCCTGGTCACATGGTCAGCAGCCAGAAATTGAAGAGTAACTATGTTTAAGAGCAGAAGTCTGTGAAGGTCAGAGAGAGGTTCTTTTTATTTATTATTATTATTTTTGTTATTTTTTTTTACTTATTTTATGTATATGACTACACTATAGCTGTCTTCAGACACACCAGAAGAGGGCATCACATCTCATTACAGATGGTTGTGAGGGAGAGAATTGAACTCGGGACCTCTAGAAGAGCAGACGGTGCTCTTAACCGCTGAGCCGTCTCTTCAGGCCCCCAGAAGTCCTTAAAACAGCCTTCAGGCACCGAAGAGTCCAGGCCTTGTCAGCCTCCTGGAGACCGGGAGAGGGGAAGGAAGGGAGTACTCGGGATCTGATTGCAAGACTTGAGAACTCGTCAGGCCAAGACAAAAGGCAAATGGTCAGCCAGAGAGATGTGGAAGACGTGGAACAGAGGAGAAGCGAAAGGTGACTTGAAGCACTAAGAATGCGGCTTTTAGTAAGGAGGGCAAGCTATCATGAAACAAGCATTGGTGTACACCTAGGAAATCCACTGGGTTCTGAGGACAGACTTAGCCCTACCTAAGCACACAGTGCTGCGGTGGTTTGAATATGTAGAGAAGGATGTCACTGTGGAGGCAGGGCTTTTGAAGTCACACACACATACACGCACGCACGCGCATGCTTATGTCTGGTCTACGTGATCCAGACAGTCTCCTACTGCTGCCTTTGGATTAAGATGTAGTAACTCTCAGCTCCTTCTCCCAGCACTGTATGGGCCTGCAGGCCACCATGATGATAATGGACTGAACCTCTGAAACTGTAAGCCAGTCACAATTAAATGTTCTTTTATAATAGTTGCCTTGGCCATTGTGTCTCTTCACAGCAATGGAACCCTGACTAAGACAACTGCCCACTTAATTACTAAAATCCTTCTGGTTGCTTCCAAGGGAAGACCAAGGCCTAGGGCCAACCACATGTCAAAGGTCTTGGCCAGTTTCTGGCAGTGCCACTGCTTTCTCAAGGAAGCCTCCTGCACCAAAAGCTAGGGCTGGTGGCCTGACCAGAAAGCGACAGGAAAGGAGGAGCCTGCCCTCCTAGCATGTTACGAGTCATCAATCAATGTCTTGGAAAGTTTAAGGCGCAGAGCCTCACTTGGGATGTCTTAGATACAGTGTATCAAATAGGGCCTCTTACGGGTAAACTGACTTTAGGCTGTGCGGTTCAAAAGAACCCGGTACAGGAAAAGCCAGATGGGAACCCTGACTTGCTGAGCACACTGCTTGCAAAAGGCAGACGGTGTTCAAGTGAGCAGTTCCCTGCAGCGGTGAGTGTATAATAAAGGGAAAGCTGGGTGCCGGGAGGAGAGTATTTACATCAGATAAGGCAGCCCAGGAAAGGCCGATGTTTGACCTAGAACCTGAAGGCTAAGGAAGAGCAAGGCAAGACTTGGAAAGAATCTTCCAAGGGAATGGAAAATGAGGTAAAGAGCTTAGAGGGTTTGAGGAAGCTTCTGAGAGCGAGCGAGGTGAGGGCCTGATGAAGTTGGAAAGGTCGAAGGATGGAAGGATGAGTCTGAGGGAAGGAACACTTCCCCCAAGTGTGATAGAAATCAGGAGATGATATCGCTCCCTCTGTTTAGAGCTTGTGTTGGCCACTGAAGACACTAGATTAGAGGGACAGCAGGGGTCGGGGAAGAAGCATCTGATTTCAACAGGGAAATGGAACCTGTCCTTAGGTTTTAACGGCCCATATCCTGGCTTCTTCCCATTTAAGGACAAAATAGAAAACTAACCTCCCTGTAAGCCAGGAACTAAGAGGGCCTGGAGAGGCCATTTTAATAGGCTCAGGTCTCCATGTCTTCTTCAACCTCCACGGTCCTTCTGTAGTTTTTACAGGGTTCAAACAAGCCACGGGAACAGAATGATCCAGCACTTTATCTCGTATTGACTGAAACTCGGCCCAGAAAGTAGTTAATGGACGCTATTAAAACATCACACAGTAAAGCAGTCATTGTATGTTCAGGAGTTAGGAATGTTAAGAGGCAGAATGTACCCATCCTAGGAAGTAGATAGGTGGTTGTCCTGGACTTCTTGTTTCTTAAGTATGAGGAAGAAAGATGTTACAATGGCTTACTGTAGTTGTAGATCACAATAACTCAGCCTGGCTCACCCTTCTCAGGGTTGGCTTAATTCCTAGTTTATCACCCATGGTTGTGATCCTGTGATACTGAGACCGGAGAATAGTAATAGGCAACATAAAAACAGCCCCCCCCCTTCCCCAGAAGTATCTCAATGGTGTAGCCACAGAGTCCAGATCGGGTCACGGGGTGCTGGACATTAAGCAGTATTCCGTTCGCTCAGCAGACATTGCTTGCCCGTGCTTTTGTCTTAGTTGAGTAGCAAAAGAGGGAGCCTCAGAAGCAGGCTGGTGGAAAGTCCTGTGATCGTCTTCGATGTGCACACCCACAGTGTGTGTGCTGCTCTGTGCAGGGAAGCAGGAGTAGGGAGAGTGGACTCAATCCGCTTCACCCCTGCTGTGCTGGGCAAGGTGTCCTGCAAGACGCGATGTCCAGGATGAAGTGTGAGGATGGAGGGGCTACACCAGCCAGTGGGGAGCTGTCCTTCGGGGACATGGCCTCTTGAGGGCAGACAGGTTTACTTCAGTATTTTCACTTGACGCTTGGCTGACTCCGGGAGCGTCCACAGGGTAGTTTAAGTAAAAATAATTCCATCTGGTAACTTTAAATTAGTGGGCCTGTCATCACCATGTTCATGTACGTTATAATGCTATGGCTTCAAACAAAGTGGCGTGAACAAAGCCTTTGGAACTGCAAAATTGAAAGAAAGAAAGAAAGAAAGAAAGAAAGAAAGAAGGAAAGAAAGAAGGAAAGAAAGAAGGAAAGAAAGAAAGAAAGAGCGAGCGAGCAGTTCTCTGGGATTTCGGGCCCAAGTGAGTATAATTCTGTGTGTGGTCTGTGCCAGCACACATACAACTTCGTCGTCTCGGTGTGTTCTGGAAAATGGGTCTTAGGAGGAAAAAAAAAAAAACCCTCCCTCACTGTCTCTTTCATAAGGGGTTTTGGTAATAACTCACAACATATGGGAGAAGCATGCACATCCTTTCGTACAAAAGACTAGGGACAGTCCGCCTGAGGCGTGTGGTACCCATTAGTCCTTGCTGGATGAGATCAAAGTGCCTGCCTAAGAATGCCAATTACCGTTGTGAGAGCAGTCGGCAGAGTAGTCTGCAGTGGGTGGGGAGACAGCATTCTGGAGACAGTGTGAGTTTAATGTCCAGGCTGAGGCTCACTCTGCAGGTAAGTGGTTTTGTGTATAGATAAGACAGGGGAAAGGCTAAAAGATAATTCCGGGGTACGAGTTGACAGTAGTTCCTTCCAGAACCGTCTTCCATGTGGTGCTCAGTGTTATTCCTCTCATTAGAACATAGGAATTTACAGTTAATGGTCTCCAGCCATTAGAAATCATCAAGAGATGAAATGACCCCACGTGCCCTGTGCTCGTGTCCTTCTCCCATTGGCTTACTCATCCTGCCCAACCATACATAGCCTGTGACATCCACAGCTGGTGGCTCTCCATCTCTAGGAGGTCCAGGATAGGGAATGGGAAAAGACAAAGAACCGGGCTCTGGAGCCCCAGCCACTATACAGAAAGGGCAGAGCCAACAATTGCGGCGTAGGTAAAAAATGAGGAAGTTATTAAATGCCACAAAGGCTCTCTGAAAGGCCTGGCTGTGGTTGTTTTTCTCCAATAACAGAGGACAGTAAGGTCTAGGGGAGGCCTAGAAAGGAAAAGTCCAGTCCTCTGCCATAGACGGGATGATGCCAGGGGGTGGTCCTGAAGGGCTCTTTTTTTGTTTTGCTTTACCTCTTTGACATTACGTTTACTCGCGTGGGAGAGAACATCGAACACTTTGCAGGAGCTGACCTCTCCTCCTACCATCTATGTCCCGGGAGTGGGACTCGGGTCACCAGGCAGGCTCTTCTCCATCCTGCTGGCTGTCGGAGCGTGCTCTCTACATTCATAAAATCTCAGCGTTAGGGTGTTGAATGGGGAGATTCCTTCAAGTCTACTTTGCACCTCCACGGAAGCCAAATGTCTGTCGGATCAGAGCTGCTAGGGGTGGTGTGAGAATTTCCAAATGAGGAGTTGCATGAATGTTGTAAAAGGTTGCAGCCTGTTAGCTCTCACTGGCCAAGGCTCTCACTGGCCAAGGCTCTTCTGTCCTCTCTGTATAAATTAGGCCCCCTTTAGTTGCAGCTACTTTGTGAGACCTCTGAAAGACGCTCTAAAATGAAGATACTGGATTAAGACAGAAATGAAAATACAGGGTTAATGCTCCCGTCCCATGCGTGAACAGTATTCCAGACAGTCTGTATATATTAGAACTCCTGGAACAACTATGACAGGTGTAATAATAATGCTAATTTACCATGCCCTGGGCTTTGTTCTGATTATTTTACCTCTGTTATGGAAGCGTCTTAACGCCCACTTTATAGATGACAGAGCAGAGGTATATCGAGGGCCACGTCACCCATGGTCAGGACTCCTTCTCCAGGGCCGAGTTTTCAGCCTTTGTGCACAGTCCCTGCTCTGCCTTCCTATAGCCCAAGAGCCGCAGGCCCAGTGCTACTATCAATGTCATAAGGGACATAATCTCAGCCAAGCCCTAAACTTCACATTTAGAATTACACTGAACATACAGATGGAGGTGGGGCCGCATACATACTACTAAGTGTAGTTATATCCGGTTTTCGTTACTGTCATGAAATAGCCAAGGCAGGCTGGCTTGGTAAGGATAAAAAAAAAAGAGTTTCATTAAAGCCCACAGTTCTGGAGACTGAATGTCCCAATGGGGCAGGCTTCTTGGCATGGTCTCCGGCGAGAGCCCTCAAGGCAGTCAATATCCTGTCAGACTGCCTCGTGGCTGGGAGCACAGATCAAGAGCAAAACAGGAAGGTAGATAATGATTGGAGGGCCAAGTTCATCTGTATAACAGCGCACTATTCCAAGGGCAGGGCTGTGAACACACAAACACACGCACGCACGCACGCGCACGGTGCCACCACTTAAAGGTCCTGCTCTACAGAGTCCATGAGTCCTTGAGGCACCTTTAGGACCTATCCAGGCAATGTCTGAAAGAGAAACACTACACCTTAAGAATAGAAAATCCCAGCTTTGCCCACCAAGCAAGCCCCAGAGCACCTCCTCAGGACCCTTGGATAAACAGAGCTCTTTTTACTTGTCTTAGGGTTTCTGTGTTCTAAGAAATAGGAGGCCAGATGGGCAGGCTTAATCTCGACAGAGGCTTGATAATCCTCCCCTCTCCGCCAAGGCATACGCAGAGGCGGAGCGGCCTCACCGTGCCTCTCATAGGTCCAGTTGGATCTCAGAGGCTTAGAAAAACCCTCGAAGACCAACTGCAAATACCACCAGGAGGGTGACAAAACCCACTCGTGGGGGAGGGGTGGCAAGATGGCTCAGAGGGTAAAGCGCTTGCTGCACAAGCCCAACAACCGGAGTTTGGTCCCAGGAATCCATGTAAAAGGTCAGATACAGGGGTGCATGTCTGTAACCCCATTACTCCTGTGTGACAGGAGAGTCCCTTGGGCTAGCTACCCTGGAACACACGGCAGCAGAGAAGAATGACACAGCACAGAAACTGCAGCATCCAGGTAGTGGGGAAGAGGTGACTCACCAAAGCTGTCCTTTGACCACGGGTGTGCCAGGGCATGCACACACACCCTTACTCACATTTATACACCACACACAATAATACTATAAAATAAAACCTTAAGCCCACTTCAGAGCCCGAAGCAGGGCTATCGTGATAAAGGGGCAACATCGAGGGTGTCTGGAAATCCTAGACCCGAGCTCCTCCTGAGAAGTATGTTCTTTCCCATGGCAGAAGGCACTGGCAATGTGGAGCTTAAAACTTTTCTCTGACTCCCTGGGAGTACGGAAGAGAGTTGTAGGGGTGGTTTTGGGGCCTGCGGGTGACAGGCTGGGTCAGAATGGATGCACAAAAGGCCTTCCGATATGATAGAATCCAAACAATGTGAAATAACCGAAGCCCAAGAATTACCGTGGGTTCCCGTGGATTCCTCCTGAGCTGCCACCCACAGAGCTGCACAGGGGCTGTTGCTCTTGAAGACTGCACCCCTCACTTCAAAGAGGAGACATAGAAACCCTGACCTGGTTTCAGGGAAACAGTGTAGCAGCTTGGATCAGTGAGTTCCGTTTTCAGAATCTTAACAGTTAATGTGGCTGAGGTATGGCTCAATGGGAGAGCATTTGTCCAGTGTGCACAGAGCCCTGGCTTCCAACCTGGAGGACTGCAGTTCTGGGGCCTTGTGCATGCTAGGTGAGTGAGTGTACTACCTCGGAACTACATCCGAAGCCCTACTACCGCAAAACATTACATATACAAAAAAGATACAATGTATAAAGATACATACTTATTAGCCACAGAACCTTAGGCAGCCAGGGTAGAAGACCTCTGTAGACTGAGTCCTGCTCAGCTCAGCTGTTTTTTCTGGCTCCAGTCCGTGTTCGTGTATTTTCCAGTGAGATTCATTTGCGCTCCCTGCTATAAACCCCCTGTCGTGCTCAGCTGTTGGTTTTCTTGTTTTTCACAGAGACGTGTGTGCAGCCCCGGTCCATGCAGATCCCGGTACCTCTAACTCCATCAGCTCAGAGCTGCTCACCTGCAGTCCCCAGCACCGGAAAGCGACATGGTCAGGAGGGGTGAAACTTCGGCTAAAGCAGAGGTAGGCGGCTTGAAGGTTAACACCGAACAGTGTGGGGAAAAAAAAAGATTGGCCCACCCTCGGGAGAGGGCATTGTGACAAAGATGGTTAAAGGCCGGGGCTGGTGGGAGAGGGAAGGAGCTCAACAAGGAGGTCACCTACGTTAAACTTCAGAAGGATGTTGAAGTTATACCCTGTTCTTTCTCCCAGCCCCAGGCTATCAGAAATAAGACTCAGGCTTAAATATATTTATAAATACCTTGGCCATATAGCTAGGCTCTACTCTGACTATATCATAACTAAAGTATCCCATTTCTTTTAACCTGCATTCTGCCATATAGCTGGTTACCTGTCCTGAGGCACCATGCGTCTGTCTCCTCACATCTTCCCACCTTCTCTTTCCGACCTGAGCCATAGACCATGGGCTTTTTAATTGACAATGATGCATCTATGCAATGCATGGGATATTCTTTCTATGAAGGAATCTTGTTTGTCTTAGGCTTGGTTATTGAACCCACAGCCTTGATAGATAATAGCAAGTGCTCTACCACTGAGCTATTGGGCATTACAATTTTGGATTTTACACTGGTGTAGTGGCGTATGGCTTTAATCCCAGTACTCAGAAGGCAGAGGCAGCCGATCTCTAAGAGTTGAAGGCCAGCCTGGTGTATATAGCAAGTTATAGACCAGACAGGGTTACATAGAGAGACTCTTATCTTTAAAGGGAGGGACGGGGGAGGGAGAGAGAGAATAATTGGATCTGTGTCAACCTAGATTTGCATATTTGGATTTTCCATGTTTAAGATACACGAATACACATTTTGGCTTTTTCGTTGTTTTTTGTTTGTTTGTTTTTAAAGATTTATTTATTCTATGTATACGGGTACACCGTTGCTGTCTTCAGACACACCAGAAGAGGGCACCAGATCCCATTACAGATGGTTGTGAGCCACCATGTGCTTGCTGGAAATTGAACTTAGGACCTCTGGAAGAGCAGCCAGTGCTCTTAACCGCTGAGCCATCTCTCCAGCCCACACATTATGTTTTATGTAATAAAGCAATACTTGTAGTTGATTTTTATATTAAGATTATTACATTCCACTTTAAGAAAGATACTCAAAAGTAGTGTCAACTTGCCAGAGGGCCAGAGAAGCCAGCTGCCTGGTGAGTGGGGTAGGCTGGGCCCAGGCTGAGCTTCTCAGAACCGGCAGGCAGGCTTGCTCCTGCAACAGGTGCAGGCAGAAGTCCCAAGGCCATCGCTGCTCCCTTTGGTCACCTCGTATCTTCACGGTGCAGAGACTCCAAAGCAAGTCCTCTGCTGGACTCTGTAGGCGAACCTTGTGGCACTGGCAGAGTCCGGGGGTCAAGAAGTTACCATCCACTGGGACAGCTGCTCTAACCTGGGAAGAAAATGGTCAAGATCCTGAACCAAGACGGTGCTCACAGGACAAGAGACAGGACAGATTCCAGAAGGATTAAGGAGACAGAGTTAAGAGCAGATGCGAGTAAGGGAAAGGAACAGGACAGCTGGCGAGCGAGTGGTTTCCAGGGACACTGCTGTGGGGCACTTAGAGGTATTGGTAGGGCTCTTGGCCAACACTGGGAGAGCAAAAGGAGCAGGGACCGCCTGCTGGCGGAGAGTAGGAATTCAGGCTGGGTGTGGTGCACATGCCTTTAACCCCAGTAGCCATCGGGGCAGAGACAGGTGGTTGTCTGTGAGTTTCATGGCCGTTGGGCTCCGTAGGAGATGGTAGAACAACCTTTGCTGCTATGCTCTGGCCTCCACATCTGCACATATGCACACACACACACACACACACACACACACACACACACACGAAGACAACACAAGCACTCAGAACATAGCATGTAAAGCAATCCTTAAAAAAGTTGAATGGAACAAACGGACTTAAATATATCCATAAATAAACCATTCCGAAAGCTATCCGGGGGTGCTAGCATGCCCGTAATGCCAGCTCCTGGGGAAGTCTAAAATGAGAGCCTATCTTGCTCCCAGGAGTTCAAGACCAAAATGGCAGCACAGCAAGCTCCTCTCTCACACAGGCAAGCAAGCAAATGAATAGAAAGCCAATCAAGTTATTACGTTAGCATAATCAGCTCTGCTGTCTGCACGAAGGGAGGATGGACAGGACCAGGTAGACAGATAATTTCCTCCTTAAAAGTCATGACCTTGGGGTTGGTAAGCACTGACTGCTCTTCCAGAGGTCCTGAGTTCAATTCCCAGCAACCACATGGTGGCTCATGACTATCTGTTATCTATAAGGGCATCTGTTGCCCTCTTCTGGCTTGCAGAGCACTTAACATTAATCAATCAATCAATCAATCAATCAAATACATGGACACATTAAAAAAGTCATGACCGTTAAGTTGGGTGGAGCCCATTTGGTAGGGTGCTTGTCTGGCACGATGAAGCCTGAGTTTCATCCCAGCACCATATAAACTGAGCACAGTGGTGTCTTAAATCCCAGCTCTGAGGAGGCTGAGGCAGGAGGATCAGGAGCATGCACAGCCTCACAGACAATTTGAGGCAGCCTGAGACGCAAGCAGCTCCCATCTTAAAGAAAATCAGACTCTCTGTGCTTGGATTTTTATATGCACGTGTTTTGCCTCCTCAACTCTAGTCATAAGACTTTGTGATCACCTACTTCCTAATTCTTTCCTCTCCTCCGAGGTCACCCAACTGTGTCACTTGCTGTGAGAGAGTGCATGCCAAAGCAGCTTAAGGAAGAAAAGCTTGGTTTTTGGTTTTGGCTCACAGCTTGAGGGTCCAGTCCACCATGGTGGAAGGTGGCAGTGAGGGCTGCTGTAGCTGTCTATGGCAGTGGAAATGGGAGGCAGCTGTTTACAGTGCACCTGTTCACACTGCACCTGTTCACGCTATACCTATGCACACTGTACACTGCACCTGTTCACACTGTTTACCCGTTCACGCTGCACCTGTTCTCACTGCACACTGCACCTGTTCACACTGCACCTGTTCACGCTGTACCTCTGCACACTGCACCTGTTCACGCTGCACCTGTTCGCACTGCACACTGCACCTGTTCACACTGTACCTGTTTATGCTGCACCTGTTCGCATTGCACACTGCACCTGTTCACACTGCACCTGTTCACGCTGTACCTGTTCGCACTGCACACTGCACCTGTTCACACTGTACCTGTTCACTCTGCACCTGTTCGCACTGCACACTGCACCTGTTCACACTGTACCTGTTCATGCTGCACCTGTTCGCATTGCACACTGCACCTGTTCACACTGCACCCGTTCACGTTGTACCTGTTTACACTGCACACTACACATGTTCATGCTGCACCTGTTCACACTGCACCTGCAGTCAGGGAGCCGAGAGAGGTCAATGCCCCAACTCAGCCCCCACCTTTTGCATTTTTAAAATCTGTCTTGAATCGTACCCAGTTTGATTAGTCCATATTCAGGGTAAGCCCACCCTTCTTAGTTGGACTTCTTTGGAACCATCCTCACAGGTATGCCCAGAAGTGTGTCTCCAGTTGATTGCAAATCCATCCAGACTGACAGAGAGAGGACTGAACTTAAAAATTGGAATGACTCTCTTCCAGCTATACCCAGACCCTAACTCTTAATTGCTTTAGCTTTTACTTAGTTTGAAATCATCGTAGACTCATAAAATAGTACTTGTAATTTCCCCAACACCTGCTACCCAGCTTTTCCTAATGTTTGCACCTTTTATAAGCAGTAGAAGTATCAAAATAAGCAACTGGCCATAGCAGTTGATGATAGTACCAACGTTTGAGACTTGAGGAACAGCAGACCTTATGAAGAGAAGCCATTTTCCGTTTAGGAATCCACTTACAGTTTCCACATGTCCTTAGTTGTCTTGATCTGTGACACTTTCTTAATCTCTTCTTGGCTTTTGTGACTCTGGCATTTAAAAAAAAAAAACATTTCTCTCTTTTGGGGGAACACGCCACTGTGCTCTGAGCTTGTGTGAAGGACAGAGGACAACTTGTGGGGGTTGGCTCTCTCCTTTCACCACAGGGTCCTGAGATCAAACCCACGTTGCCAGGGTTGGCCGCATGCTCCTGTAACCACTGTGCCATTTTGCCAGTGCAGGAGGATTGCTTGTGCACCACGATCCGTGGTGCGAGGCTGTTGTTTTTTAGCTATTACTGAGGATTAAAGCTTAGATATCCTGCATGCTTGTCAAATGCTCTCCCCCAAAAGCTATATCCTACAGCGGTGACATTGATATTTTTCAGGCCAGTGGCCAGTTACTTTGAAGAATGCCTTTGATTTAGGGGTATCTGTTGTTTTCTCATGGTGACGTTGAGGCTGAGGCGTTTTTTGACAATACCTCTCAAGTGATAGGTGTCTCTCCTGGGAGCTGCAGGGCAGCTGCAGCTGTGGCACCAGGGCCCACGTGAGGGTGACCATCTCATCACAGCTGATGACAACTTTGGTGACTTGGTGATTGATAGTGAGGCTCCCACGTCTCTCCGCTGGGAGGGAGAGTAACATTGAGGCTATGTGTAATACCCTGCTTGTCTTTAGACCTTTTCTTCACTGACTTCTAAGTCTGTTGATGTCGTCTCAGATAACTGGAACGTTCCAGAAGCTACTCCATATTTCTTTCATTCCTTCTACATTTACTCATCAGAATTCTTCTGTAAGGAAGCACTGTTATTTTTCCTCTCCCATCTATTTACCCAGTGATTGATTTATGTCAGTGAGGACTTCATATCTGTCTCGTCTCATGAGTAATGGTCCCACCCTTCTCTTATGTCTGTTGTTGCTTAGATTGTCTCAGTCTTGGCCATTAGGCTGTGGTCGAAATCCTATTCTGAAACATAACACAGGGGTGAGGTACCAGTATCTCATTCTTACTGGAACATAGCACAGGGGTGAGGTACCAGTATCTCATTCTTACCGGAACAGAAAGCAAATGACATCGTACTTCTCTGTGGAGTAGAGCAAGCGTCGAGGCAGGAGGTTGGTGTTGGGTACATCCCGGAGGCCCGTACTGGAATTTTGAAGATTGGAAACGTCTAGGGTCACCTCATGGACCAAATACAAGAGGTCAGAATTCCTCCTAGCTGCTCCTTCACTTAGCAGTCCAGCCTCCCCGCCCCAGTGTGCAGCAGCAGTCACAGCCCTTTGGCAGCTGAGGCAGAGTTTCGAGTTCAAGGCTACCCCAGGTCACATCATGGGACCCTGTTGCAGGGACAGACAGAAGGAGAGTACTCTGCCTTGGTTGGTTTCGAGTAGGGTCTTGCTTCGTAACCTACGACTTTTGAGCCCCCTGTCTCTGCTGCGATTTCGAGTGTGAACCACCACACCAAGGGGGAGGAAGAGAGAATCCTCATGATCTGACCTGTCTTGGCTGAAACTCCTAAATAAATCTCCCTAAATAAAAATCTGTGGAGGTTTGGATCACTGTAGTTGGTAATGAGTCAGTAATGGAGACCAGTTATGCTAGCTTATAACCGAGGATTTTCCACTCCGGTGCCTCCTTCGAGGTCCTTCTCTCAGTCGCCACCACCCTTAGAATAACTTGTCTGTGTTCAGCCAACCTCCGCTCCATGGGGTTAAATCAGGGTGAAAGGAGTCCGCTCCTCTCTTGGACTCCAGTGCGTGCCCCCCCCCCCCTTCTGGCAATTCCTCTCAGCAGGGGATTCTGTGCCCAGCTTCCTCCTCCTGCTCTCTCTCCATATAATGTCTCAGAGAGGCCCCGGAGAGACTGCATAGGAGCTAAGGCTGTGAGCATTCGGGGTTCAGAAATGGTGGGAGGAGGCTTCCTGCTTTTACTTTTGATGCATCCTCCAGGACAGGTTTCCCTGGCTTCCCTCCTCTTGCTGCCTAGCATTTCAAAGCCATGTGCTGGCTTTTCTCAGGAAAAGTACTGAGGGCCACCCTTTCCTCTTGGTCCTTTTACATAGGTGACTGAGGGGTAGAGTCCCTCCCACTTGCTCTGAGATCAGGCGGCTCCTGTCCTTTAACTGTAAGCTCACCTGGCCAGGAAGGGAAATCGCTGGGGAGCCCCGCCTCTGTGGGTGGAGCCTAAGCCGAGGGTGACTTCGCTTTCTCCCCTGCTCCTGAGTGCTGTACCAGAAAGGGGTTGCTCTATGGGATGTTTCTTTTGCTCAGGGTAAGTGCAAACTGTTGGAATGAGATTCAGAGCCTTTTATTGTAGGGCTCTAACTCAAGAACCTTTTTCAGATGTCTTTTTCATAGTGTGTTCTATCTGGGTTTTTGTTTTCTTTTCTTTTTTTTAACTTTTGTTTTTGTTGTTCTTTGGTTGGTTGGCTGTTTATAGGGGGTTGTTTGCTTTTGTTGTTGTTGTTTTGTTTTGTTTGTTTGCCCTTATGTTGTTGTTTTCCTGAGACAAGTTCTCACTGTGTAGCCCAGGTTGACCTGGAACTCACTGACCTCAGACTCACCGTAATCCTCCTACTTTCTAGCTTCCCAAGAATATGTATTTTTAAAGGAAAACAAGTGACTGCACTTTAAGTTTCAGCCCAGTTAAAACGCCCTACACTGTCCAGTGTGCTGTTAATGATTCTGTCTCGGAATTTACAGCTGTCTACACGCAGGGCTACCCAGTTTCTCATGGCTTATCTGCCTAGTCTGTCTGTCTATCTCATTCGGATCAGCCAGAGCTCTCCGCTCCTCCATCAGGTTCCCACTGCAGCTCCCTGTGAACTTTCAGAACTGTGCTCCCAGGAGGAAGGACTGGGCCAGACCAGTTCCAAGTCCTCCCAATGCTCCATTGCTGACCGGTGAGTAAAGTGAGGGGAGCTTTTAAACCTCATTTTGCGACTGCTCATCCTTTCCCTGGTGTTCTTTTTATGCAGATGAGTTTCTGGCCTGCATAGCTTTTGTCTTTTCTGATGACGATTTCTGTATATTGGAAAGTGAGTTTTGTTTTTGTTTTTTTTTAAACTTCTCATAAGAGGGGCCTTGCTGTGTGAGTGCACAGTGACCCCTCACATCCTTCTCCCCAAGGCTGGCATTGTGTGTGCTGCCACACCTGCCTCCTTCTTCCTGGAGTCACATGTAACCCAGGCTGGCCTTGAACTTGAACTCTCTGTGTAGCCAGAGGATAACCCTAACTCCTGCTTCTCCTGCCCCCCTCTCCCAAAGGGCTGGGATTACAGTGGTGTGCCCCACGCCTGGCTCCTCAACTCCTGTGAAGACGCTCCACATGGTATAGAATTCTAGGCTGGCTACGGTTTTCTCTGAAATCTGGTTTTTTTGTTTGTTTGTTTGTTTTTTGTTTTTTTTACAGTTTTTTTGTTTTGTATTCTGGTTTTTATAGCGCATACAGGATAATGGTATTAATTATTAGGACATTGCCTGTCTGTCTTGTTTTCTTTCTTTCATCAGGGTTTCTCTGTGTAGCCCTGGCTGTCCAGGAGCTCATTTTATAGACTAAGGCTGGCCTCAAAGTCACAGAGACCAGCCTGCCTCTACCTGAGTTCCGGCATTAAAGGTTTGCCCACCACCTCCTAGGTTATGTGGCATGCCACACATTTCTGTCACCATGCTTTGCTGACAGCCCTCCCTCCCACTGCCTCCTCTCTCAACAATTTGTACCTCGCTCTGCTCCCTCCTGACCTACATGGCTTCTGAGGGGATGGTGTGCGTCAGTCGGTCTTACCTTCGCTCTCCCATGGGTGAAGTCTTTCCTCTAGGCCCCCTCTCAGATGTGCTAATTTAAAAAAAAAAAACAAACCAGATTACTCCTTTACAGTTTCTTTTTCTGCTTGTGTACATTTCAAAGTACATATAATAGACTTTAATCGTATTATCTTCCATTATCCTGTGTCCTTCCCTTACAGCCCCATCTACCCCCACTTTCAACCTGTGTGTGTGTTTGTGTGTGAGTGTGTGTGTGTATGTGAGTGTGTGTGTGTGTATGTGTGTGTGTGTGTGTGTGTGTGTGTGTGTGTGTGTGTGTGAGTGTGTGTGTGTGAGTGTGTGTGTGTATGAGTGTGAGTGTGTGTGTGCGAGTGTGTATGTGTGTGAGAATGTGTGAATGTGTGAGTGTGTGTGTGTTTGAGTGTGTGTGTGTTGTGTGTTTATGTGTGTGTATCTTTTGTGGTTGTGTGTGTGTGTGTGTGTTTATGTGTGTGTATGTATGTGTATGTATGTATGTGTGTGTGAGGTGTGTGTGTGTGTGTGTGTGTGTGTGTGTGTGTGTGTGTGTGTGTGTGTGTGTATGCATTTGTGGCCCACTGCATTTAACTAGGCTTGCCCACAATGAGCATGAATTTGGGATTGCCTTGGTTGACCTTTCTCCTTCTTTAATCAGTTTTCTGTAGTGCGGAGACATCTGCTTCCTTGTGGCCATTTGACCTGGTTCCACATGTGTTCACTGAGCTCCTGGACTTGTAGTTTGTGCCCCTATGTGTGTTTGTGGGGATTTCTCCCAGTCATAACCTCAAAGATTCCTGGAGTCAGTTCCCTTTTCTTTTTATACTCTTAAAGCTTCCTGCAGTGTGGACACTACACCTTCTGTGAACCTCTCAGGCCTCGGATGTTCTATTCTGCTTTTGGTTTTGGTGCCCTGCTCCCCGTACCCCCACCCTTTCCTCCTTGCTAAATGTTAAGATGTCCTGCAGTTTGGAGGCACTGTCTTCAGCCAGGTCCAGCCTCTGTGGAAGCCACCCCTCCCCCCTTTAAATACAAGGTAAGAAGAGAGGAAGGGAGAGAGCCTCTGAGTATCTTCTCAATTTTAAGGAAAAGATCCAGCCCTCCCATTTAAGCTTTGAAGTCTTCTTTGTCCATGAAAGGAAGTGTTGGCTGGGCCGGACCTCTGTTCATGACTGCTCTCTGGCACATAGAGAGCGAGGCCACTTCCTTTCCCTTCACAGACTTTTCAGTCCTGCCTCTACCCTTCTACAGTCGTGATTGTAAAATTCTGTCAGTTACACTTGGTGTGGTGCCTGCCTCCTCCGGGGCGCTTTGTCTCAGGCAGAATGCCGCGCCAAAGAACAGGTGAATGGAGCTGTCCTAGGGCAGCCGACTTGCATATTGATTTTCGTCATGACTGTTATGTGACCGTGCCACATAAATGGTAGGAGAAACTCTGAAGTGCGCACATTCAGAAATGTCCTTGATGCCAGAGACCACAGGGCTGGTTTTTCAGGTCTTATCTGGCATACTGTCCTCTGAAAGTGACCGAGAGATCACTCTTGTAAACCTGATGGCAGGTCCTGTGTGTTAGCCGGCTGTGGTGGTGAAACTCCCTCCCTGGTGTAAAACTGAGTGTGAAACATTGGTAGGTAGGGAAGGAGCCGGAGCTGGTGTTCTGGAAGTTTCCTATATTTTGGCTGCCCTGCCCTCAGACCTAGACTGTTCTTTTTATTGGGGTTCCAGTTATGTTAAAACTTTATTTTAATGAACAGGTGTTTTTTTTTTTTAAAGTATGATTTTTTTTTAAAGAATAGATTTCTCTTAACCATTTTTAAAGTGGCATTTACCTTCTTTCTTATCTCTTCAGTTTCTTATTTGTATTCTCTTCTTTACAGTGGGGAGAGAAATAATATAATGAAGAGAAAACCTCAGTGCCATACACGGTGCATCAGATTTACTCCAAAAAGGAATCCCGCTTCTTTGGTGTTAAGAATTTGATATCACTTTTATTTAATGGAGCAATGTGCTCTCTGTCTCTCTCTCTGTCTCTGTCTCTCTCTCTCTCTCTCTCTCTCTCTCTCTCTCTCTCTCTCTCACACACACACACACACACACACACACACACACAAATACAATGGAACATATAAAAAGCACTGTATAACATTAGTTAGCTTGAATTTGAAATAGTTTGGTTGCTATTTGTGCTCTCCCAAGCTTCTGAACTGACAAGTCTCTGGGTTTCCATCCATGCCTACAGAGGGGGTACCTGCAGGGTGGAGGGGAATAACCCAGTCTTCCTGTGCCCCTGCTACTCCTGCTTTGACACTTCCCAGGTGTCCTCTGGGAAGGACTCCTGAGAAGCCAGAGGGAACGCAAGACTCTTTCTCATTCTTTCCCACTCTCCGAGCCTCCCTGAATCCATAAGAATTTGCTTGTGATGTCTGTGTATGACTGCCTGACGGATAGCAGTCTCCTGTGAAGTGGTTTTTTTTTTTTTTTTTTTTCCTGTCAAAGCTCTTGCATAGTAGGGAAGAAAATCCTGAAGTCAATACCTCCTATGCCCAAAAAGTCCCTAAAAACAGTCCTCTTTCCTTTCCTCTGCAGAGAAAACAGGGCCTTCGTCAGGGTTCCCAGTGAGTTGGGGAGGCTATTGGTAAAGCTTTCAGTGCTTCGATTCCACTACCCCATTGCAGTTGTCTTTGAAGGACAAGGGATGGCGTAGGTGAATGAATGCTACTGCAGATTGTAGATGTTTCAGTTGCTCAGGGGTGTGTGTGTGTGTGTGTGTGTGTGTGTGTGTGTGTGTATTGAGTGGGAAAAGCAGGATTGACATTGAGAGAAAGAGTATTTTGGCACCACTTACTATTGACTAAGTTTAAAAAAAAACCCATTGCTAATCCCTCTGTTTAATTAGACCGTTTTCATGTGTTAGTCTATCGGCCTGCCTCAGAATGGAGGATGAGGAGAAATAAACTTCACGTAGGGAGAAGATGTGTAGTCAGCTGTGGGTCAGTGTGGTGAAACCCAGTGCAAGGAAAGGGGATTTCCTTTTCTCCTAATTTGTGGGGTTAGTCATCTATCTGTCCATCTGTTAGCTGGCTTCACTCTCACGATTCAGTCAGTCAGCAAAGCCAAAAGTCCCCCGTATACTTTGTGAGTGTGTGACATTTAAAAAGAATGTTCCCTTCTAGAAAGGACTGTATGGACCTCTGGGGTCGTAGCACCCGATAACTACCTTTCTTACCACCGGTTTATCCCTTCTGTTGTTTTGGTATTTGGGGGGGAATCCAGGACATTGTGCATACTAGACAAGCTCTCCACCAGCGGGCCACACCCTCACATCTTTCTGTAGGTTTGTATTTACATAATGGAATCCTGCCAGAGGATATACAAGAAATTAGCAATGTGGTGGAGGGAGAAATAGGGTCTATAGGGCAAATTATACATTGGGTTTTTTTTTTTTTCTTGTGAATTTATTGTCTATTCAAAAGATTACTTAAATGGATATGGGGAAGGGCTAACTACCTGTTCAGTTTGGTCATGAGTTCATACGTGAGTAAGGTAGTCTTTGTATTAATGTGACTGCATTTCTACATGCCACTTTAAGACAACAGCAAGTAGATGAGGAAGGTTATACGCAGCAGACAAACAGAACCTGAGAGTCAGTGTCCCATCCCCAGCTGAGCAGACGGTGTTGGCAAGGGGGTCTGAAGATCCTCAAACAGAATTCTGCACCATTCATTCTGACAGACCACTTAACACATCACTGTGATGAATTTCCTTCTCTGTAGGGAGCTCGTGGGTGTCATGGTGGGCTTCGTCTTCTGTGGTCATGTGTACACTGAATGGTAGACAGACAGGTAGGCCACTCAGAGGACTGAGAGATATGGTCACTTTGATTGTGTAGAGTCAGCAGTCTTCCTTGTCTATTTTGTGTTGTCTTAAAATGGATCTGGCTATGTTGCCTAGCTGGCCCCAAACTCTGGTTCGAATGAATTCCCCTGCCTCAGTTCCAAGGTGTGTGCCACTCTATCCCGCTGTTCCCTCTTCTGTTTTAAAATCGTTTGTGTCTTACACTTGTGACTTGTGTCTGGGTGACAGCCGACATGGTTTGGAAAGCTAGTGCACCTGGGAGGCCACGAGGTCCAGTCACAACAGAAGCCCTCCTGTGCTTAATTTCAAAGCTAAAGTTGTCACTGTCTTAGGGTTTCACTGCTGTGAAGAGACACGTGACCAAGGTAACTTTTACAGAAGGAAACATTTGATTGGGGCTGGCTTACAGTTTCAGAGGTTCAGTCTATTATCATCATGGTGGGCAATGTGGCAGACACAGTGCTGGAAGAGCTGAGAGTCCTATATCTCGATCCAAAGGCGGCGGCAGGAGATTGTCTTCGATGGGCAGCCAGGAGGAAGGTCTCTAATGCACTGGGTATAGCTTGAGCACTAGCCGTCCTCAAAGCCCTCCTCCACAATGACACACTTCCTCCAACAAGGCCACACCTCCTAATAGTGCCGCTTCCCAAGGGCCAGGCATCTTCAAACCACCATAATCACCTTTTTCCAATGGATAACAGTCCGCCAGGGTCATCTGAAGTTCCACTCTACCCCTGAGTCTCACCTTTCAGACCCCATTCAAGTAAACATCCGATGCTTGTGCTGGGAACACAGTCAAAGCATCACGTGTGGTCTGAGTCCTACACCATCCGCTCTTCTCTCTGTGGCTGTGCCCACACTCTTGTTTTGAACACTCCAAAGTTATTCTCACCTCAAGCGCATGGCAGTCTTTGTTCCTTCTTTCCTAAACAACACATGCGCGCGCGCGCGCACACACACACACACACACACACACACACACACACACACATCACCTCAGTGGTCACTGAGAATGAAAATTCTTTTGTCTCAGTAACTTTAAAGATCTTTGGTTCCTTCAAGCACGTTTCCGCCGTCTCAGCCCCAAGACCTCAACATCTGGTGTCCTGGCTGGCAAAATATCCAGTTTATTCGCTGTGCTATTGGCGATGCTGTCCTGAAACTTGGAGCCTGTCTCTCCCTGCCTGAGGCACTCGAGCTCAGCCATCTTTGTGGCTTAGTGTTAAGACATTCATGATGAGTTTCCCGTCTCCCTACTCGTCGCCCCACCAGCTACTTGTGCTGCTCGTGCCACGTCTGAGGCACGTTTTGTGTTCTCCCACATTGGCTATGCCATTCCTTCTGTCCGAATATCCTTCACTTCCGTGTCTCACAGCCTTTGATCTTCGTGAACTCTTACAGAGCTAGACTGGGCGGTCATTTACGGCTCTAACGGGTTCTGGAGAAAGTGAGTCTATCAAGAACAGGCTTCTGACAGACACGCTGATACCCCAGTGCTGGGCATCCAGGGCAGGAGGCTTGGTACCTCTGGCCACATAGCAAGGCTCTATAATAAGTAAACGCATAGGTTTATTTCCGTTCACAGTTGAGAAAACTCTAGTCTGTGGCCTTGCAGTTCTTGAGGCCTGTGGCAGGGCAGTAAGTGACATTGGTCGTGTGTGCACAGCTACTCACCTCATTTCCATGGAGAGTGAAGAAGAGTAATGTCATAGGTACATTCGTGTTCCTCTGATACTCCCAACAAAAGCAACTTCATGGAGAAGCGGAGTCTGGCTTACCATTGCAGAGTTCCCCGTCATGGTGGGGAAGGCATGCACCGAGACCAGCTCTTCTCCTCAGTAGTAAGGACATGAAGGAGCTGCCTGTTGCCTGGCACTTGACAAGGAGCAGGTTTCTCGGGCCAGAAGTAAGGCTGGGTTATATTACCTTAAGGCCCACCCCTTACAACCCACTTCCTCCGTCTAGACCTAAAAGTCCCACAGCCTCTCAAAAAATGTGAGCCCCAGGAGGACATTTGACACTCAAACCATAACCCCAGCCCATCACTATCATGCTGTATATATAACCTATTACAACCAGAAGGAAAGCCAAGGTGAAAATCTTTACTTAGATGTACGTAAAACCCAAAGCTCAAACCCAGTCGCATCCAGTTTAGGAACTAGATTAGAAACCAAGTTTCCTTTATCTGGGCTAACAAGATGAAGGATGAAAAAAACAAAACAAAACAAAACAAGAGACCAAGAACAGAGCAAGTATATCCCAGCTTACCGAGTACCTCCCTGACCCTTCCGAGGTCCCCCTTGAGCCTTTAGACTCCGCCCTTCCCCAACATCGAGACAGCTCTTGTGGAGGGGGCCTTTGGAGAGCTGTAGGCTGGCAGTACAGCACCTCATACTTGGCACCCTTGTGTCTAGTCTTGGACGTCAAGTTCCCCAGAAGCCAGGCTGCGGCCTCGAGCCAGCTGCTCGAGGGTAGCTTGGTTTTCTGCTACACCATCTGAAATTCCTAGTTCGTCACTAAGGACTTTATTACTCTGTAGATGGCAGGCCAGCAATTCTACCCTGTGGCCTCCGTTTACCCTTCCCTTTTCAGGCCACAGTCAGTGCTATAGCAGCTCCCTGGTTCACCACCTCGGCAGGACCCTGTGTGCCTTGACCACGGTTAATTCTGAGACCCATCTCTGTGTAATTACTTTTCATGTTAAAAAGTTGCTATATGTGTTTGTGTGGGTGTGCGAACACCCCACGGGAGGGGGCACCTATGGACTCAGTCAAAGGTTGGTTCTCTCTTTTCTACCCTCATGTGGGTTCCAGGGATCAAACTCAGATGGTCAGCTTTGCGTGGAAGTGTCTTTGCCAGCTGAGCCACCCGGCTGGCCCTGCCCCGTCTTTATAATTACTCTAATCCTTCAGAAATACTTCTTAGAGCTGGAGGAGTGGTTGCCCTCAATACTTCCTCCTGTCCGCTCCCACTTCCTCCGTCTCCCCCCCTCAGCTTCTTCCTCCCCCGCTTGGCCCTTCCTTTTAGGTAGTTCTGTCTAACAGGCTCGTTCCCCAGCTCGGTTCCATCGACTCATCAACAGCAAGTGTGAGGGCTTGGGATACGTTCCATCCATCCACTTCATCTCATCAAGGGACTTCCTGACTCCCGAAGTGTTTCTAAACTACAGAAATATTTCCCCGAAATCTCACAGTTGTCAGCACGAGATGCCTGGATGGTCATCTCACTCTCATGCCAAAATCACTGCACAGCGGCTGACTCGTGACCCTGGCTTCCCGTAGTCGCCGACTCCTTATAGAGCCCATTCATGTTCAGTCTGAAGGACACCCACGTTTTCTCCCTGGCTCCATCGGGTCTTTGTGTTTTAAGGGCAGGATGCTTAAAGGTTGAAGTCACCGGCTTGCAAAATGAGAGAGTCCGCTGGAGAACACTTTGTTCTCTAGACTGTGGCGTAGAACATTCGCTGTCAATGCAGGGCAGCCTCCGACTTCCATGCCATTCTTCCGAGACAGTGAAACAGCAGCACCGTCCACCCAGGCACCGACAGAGGAATAGAAAAGCCCCAGGAAGCTACACAAAGTCCCTTGGGAAGTAGGACGGAATTTTAGCATTCCTGTCTTTCTATAAAGCTAGAGGTTCAGGAAGATGCAGGCATCCATGTCCTTATATTCAGAAGGTGTGAAATGCCAGCGTGCAGGAAGCCTAAATAAAGCTGTCCTGACTTTGCGACATTCCTGTGTGATGCCGACATAGGAAGGAAAGCGGAAGGAACACCGTGCTCGGAGAAGTGAGCCACGCTTGCGTTTGTGATCTCCTGGGACCCAGGCCACCTCACTTGGTGAGGGGACTCAGCTGAGAAGCTGCTGGTGCTGAAGGGCCCCTCTCCTGTGTCTCCACAGGTGCAGTGAACCTGCCGCTCGCCCACACTCGTGGCATACCACCAAATTTGGAGAGACCCAGGCTGACGTCAGCATGATGCGGATATCTCAGGGCACAGTGGGCCCTCCTTGGCACCAGAGCTGCCATTCCAGGTGAGTGGCCGTGGCTGGCACCCAAAGGTTCCTCCCTCGCCTTCAAAGGTCATGCTCACCCCCACAAATGTCTTTTTTTTTCATCCTCTTCGAATGCTAACCACGTGGGTGATTCATCCTTATGCCACATCCCGAACTAGATTGGTTTGAAATAGTCTGATCGTGGCTGGTCATTTGGTGTATTTATGGAACCCACTCACAGTCAGCTGTTTCTCAGTACCTATTATAATCCCACATTCGAAAAGCTGAAGATTGCTCTTCCCGGAGCTTCAATGTCCTGTCTGCACTGGTCAGAAATCATACATGTTTACTGCCGAATTGATGCTATTTCTACATTTAAATGTCCCACCTGATTTTATTTTCCTCCTCCCATCAACTCGATTTGTCTAGCATGGCCCTGCCGCAGAAACGACTAAGGTGGAGGATTTCTCAGTGACGTGTGATATCATTGCTCTCCTGTGGTCCCTTCGTTCCCCTCTTCTGCATGCAGCACCACTTGAAAGAGCACACAAGTTTACCCCATTTTGCAGAACAGGAGGTAGAAGGGTGCAAAAATTGGTCCAGGTGTGGACAGCTGATCAGTTTGTGTGTCAGGACAGAGCTCAGCCAGGTGCCACAGTTTGTCCACATAGCTGCTAGGTTACACTTCCGCTTCCTAGTCACCCTGGTGCTAGTTAAGGTTGTTCAAGACTGAACAGAGCCACCACAGGTGTGGCAGGCAAGGGATCTATTCTAGAAAGCTGAGAGGGACTGGGGAGAGGGATCCAAACCCAGATCTTTAGATATACTGAAGAAAAGGATGAGTCGGGATTCCCCACACCGGCTGCATGCACAAGCTAGCGTCCATTTGACCCTGAGGACTCAGGTGTGCGTCCATTTGACCCTGAGGACTTAGGCTCCACACCGTGTTATCACTTGAGTCACGCAGAGACAGGGCGAGGGTAGGGAGGAAGGTTGTCCCAAACATACATAGAAATGAGATGCAGGCAGTGGCGTCTCAGTGTATGCCAGTATTAAGGAGAGCCACCAGGAGGCTTCTGGGAGGATTATCTAACAGATGGCAGCTGTACTTTGGGGAAAGATAGGACTTAATGAGAGCCCTTAAGGATCATGATTTGCTCAAAGGCAAATCATAGGCCTCTCAGTGGTAGACACAGGATAAAACTCTCCCAGCATATTAGAGAAAGCATCAGGCCACAGGGAGAAGTGGTTCCTAGCTTCTTTCCTTCCTCTAAACCCTCCTTCCCCCTGCTGAGGCTCTTTCAGTCTTTAAGGGGACCAATTCGCCATCTGAGCCCTCTGTTCTGGGTCCCCTCACAGCAGGCCCCCCAACCCCAACCCCTCGCTCTACAGGGCTGTAAGTGTTGGAGCTTTGCAACGAACGCACTGTGGGTACCTAACAGACTGGGAGGCGGGGCCGGGGTGGGAATAGCAGAGTGCTGGGGTTTTAGGTTCCGCCTCGCTCAGTCTCATTCCTCACCTGCTCATGAGCCTGAGCTCTCTGATCTAGGCTCCCTTTTCTCGAAGATGAAGTTAATGCTATCTAGGTTGCCTGGTCATTGTGAGCATTACCTCAAGGAACGCATGGACACTGTACAAACACTGTATACACGACAACTCTAACAGTCAGGCTGAAGATTTAGGGGTTTAATGAAACCTTGCCCTAAAGCAGAACACACAGACACACAAAGACACACATACACACACACACACACGTGGAGGTGTGTCTTAATAGAGTGCCCTTGGATGGTGGGACCCTTTAGAACCTCCCAGCCCCTTTCTTAGGAAGCCCTAAATCTGAATCCATAATGTGACCTGACCCTACATCAGAAACCAGACCACTCTAGTCAGTGTGTGGGACACTTGCTTGCAGTGACCCTGGTCCGCTCCACAGGCCTCAGGAGTGGGGGTGCTGGCATCAAATACAGTATTCCAAGGGCCACACTGCTCCTCTCTCCTAATTCCTAGCCTCTCCCGTAAGTGGGCTAGAGAGTGAACTGTGCTTGTATGGTGACTGCCCCCTGCCCCTTTGATGTTGATGTGGTGATTAAGACAAAAGCACTGTGTGACTCTAGGAGAAAGGCTCATGTCACCTTTGACGTGATTTGAGCTTCAAGTATACTTGTCTTCTCCTGTCTTAGCTCGGGCACACCTCTCTGTAGCTCTGTCACAGGGTATCCCCTCCCTCCAGTCTCCTCAACTGCAGCTAGGAGAGGTCCCTAGCCTTCTCAGTGGCAGCTGCAGCTAGGGGAGGTCCCTAGCCTCCCGGTGACATCCAGTGATCTGGTCTGCCAGCTCAGTTGGCCGGCTTCCTTCTGATGGCTTGAACGTAGTTTCCTAAACCCAATTTCATGTCTAAACTTAAGGATCTCTTTCTCACGAAAAGAGGAACGTGAGGGGATCCGGAAGTGCAGGAAGGACAAGACAGAGAAGGAGAGGCCAGTCAGGTTTTAACTTGTCTTGTCAGCAAGGCTGGATTTGGAACTGCCCTGGAACTTGATGTTAGCTCCTCTCTGCCAGGCCCCTGGCACTGTCTGTCTGTCATCTTACAAAGGTACCGCTCAGTGGTCCTAAAGCACTAGTAGATTACTGAAGAGTCACAAAGCGTCTCTCAAAAGAGGCTGAAGCAGCGCTATCAAAACATTGTCCCTTGAGTCTCTTCCTATATTCTATGGAGACATTCTAGCATAAAACATTAGACACCCGGCCACTACGGCATTACATTGGCATTACATTTACTTATATGATATCTAGACATATGCCACGTGATTTTAAATGTGCTTGAATGTCTACTCACCTAAAAGTGAAGGACCTAGGTAAGAACCCCAGATTTACCTTTCCCTGGAGGACGGTGAGTCACAGTGTCTAACATGAGGAGATTGCTCATTGATTTTTATTTATTCCGATATGGCATCTCCATTGATATTTGAGTTCTTTTTTTCTCTCCTTTTTCCTTTTTGGTGGTACCTTGCATATGCTAGGCAAGGGCTTTACCACTGAGCTATACCCCTGGCCCAAACATGTCTCATAATATATTTTTATTTGATATACATACTTGTTTTGTCCACGTGCTTGTCTTTGTACCTCATACATGCCTAATGGCTGCCAAGGCCAGAAGGAGGAGCCGGATCTCTTGGGATCTGAGGTACGGACAGTTGTGAGCCACCATGTGCGTGCTGAGAATTGAACCCCAGTCCTTTGGAAGAACAGCTGGTACTGCTAACTGCTGAGCCATCTCTCCAACCCCTTATAGTAAATCCTTAGAGCAGTTTTAAGCTCAAAGCAAAAGTGAAGCCAAAATTGAAGATGTCCCAAACTCCTCAGTCTCTCTCTCTCTCTCTCTCTCTCTCTCTCTCTCTCTCTCTCTCTCTCACACACACACACACACACACACACACACACACACACACACACACACACACACACACACAGATTCTTCTACTACTAACAAAAAGAGGTTTGTTTTTTAAGGCTGGTTTCTGGGGTATGAAGGGCCAATACTGAGACTTTCCCTCTCCAGAAGAGCTTAGAAATACAAAGGTCTCGCCCGCTCTCCTGAAGGAGAGGATGGTCATGGAGTTCAGCCTTGAGGACCTCCTGAGGCTAAGACTTCCCTTCCGGCCTCCCCGTCCCTTGCCCCAGCCTTCTCCCTTGCCCACTCTCTCACCAACCTCCTCTGGCTCTAACTTCTCCTCCCCGTGGATCTCTCTCCATTCAGCTCTGTGTTTAGCTTCTCCCCACAAACAAATTGTCCCTACCATCGTTGAGACTCCAGGAAGGTTGCCAGCATCTAGCTTTCGACTCCTTAAAAAGGAAAGATGTTCACTAAAACCTCCGCGTGTGCTCCCCAAGTCCCCCAGCCTCTCACTTGCCTATTCGCTTACTGGGCTTTTCTCGGTTTCCCCCAAAATCTCTCCTCTGTCACTGTCCCTTCTTCGCCACCCCCACCTCCACCCCTTCCATTTCTTGGCACTCACAAAATGTCAATTACAGCACAGCAAGTCACATCAGCATTCTGCCTGTGCCCAAGGCCACCCTTTTCTAGTTAGCCTGGGTGATTAATTAGAGGTGCCTAAGGCCACAGCATCAGGCAGTTACTCCTAGTGGTGACACAGGGAAGCGGAACAAGCCCCGAATAAGGCCCTTTTTACCCACCCTTCCGAAAAACGGAACCTCTTGCGTAAGCGTGGATTTATAAGCCAAGTCCTGTGTCTGTGATCCCACAGAATAACCCCTCAGCAGACTGACTGCTTTGTCTCCTGTTCTCCCAGCTCTTCTACGAGTGACCTCTCCAACTACGACCATGCTTATCTGAGGCGGAGCCCTGACCGGTGCAGCTCCCAGGGGAGCATGGAAAGCCTCGGGCCCCGTGGCGGGTCCCCACCGTGCCATCTTCTTTCCCCTGCCAAGTCCACGAGCAGCATCGACCAGCTAGGCCACCTTCATAACAAAAGAGACTCGGCCTACAGCTCCTTCTCCACCAGTTCTAGCATCTTCGAGTACCCGCCCCCGGGTGGCTCTGCCCGAGAACGTTCAGGCTCCCTGGACATGATTCCTGCCCGGGGCGGCCTCCTAGAAGGGATGAGGCAGGCAGACATTCGCTATGTCAAGACAGTCTACGATACCCGGAGGGGAGTATCTTCAGAGTATGAGGTGAACCCTTCAGCCTTGCTTCTTCAAGGTAGGGATGCCCACACCTCAGCCGACAGTCAGGGCTGTGCTAAATGGCACAGCATTCCTCGGGGCAAGGGAACACCTCCCCTGCCTTGGAGCCAGCAGTGTTCTGGTTCCCCGGAGACTGCGGACAACCCACCCCATAAGGCTGGCGCGCCCATGCCCCCAACTCGCAGTGACAGTTATGTGGCCCTCCGGCATCGTGAGCGTCCCAGCTCCTGGTCCAGCCTTGATCAGAAAAGGTTCTGCCGTCCTCAGACGAACTCTTTGGGCTCCCAGAAAACCCCATTCGTCGAGGAACAGCTACATACCGTCCCAGAGAGGAGCCCGGAGAACAGCCCCCCAGTGAAACCTAAGCATAATTATACCCAGAAGACGCAGCCTGGCCAACCTCTACTGCCCACGGGCATCTATCCGGTACCTTCTCCAGAGCCTCACTTTGCCCAGGTGCCCCAGCCCTCTGTGAGTGGTAATGGTACAGTCTACCCTGCACTGGTCAAAGAGAGTGGATACACAGCTGCTCAGGGAACTTGTAGCAAGATGGCTGCCTTAGACGAGAACGGGAATCAAAAAGAAGTGAGCAGGCCTGGGTTTGCCTTCTGTCAGCCCCCAGAACACGACTCAGTGACTCCGGTGGAGAAAAAGCCAGAACCCACGGCCAAATACATCCCCTACAAAGTCCATTTTTCTTCAGTGCCTGAAAATGAAGACTCCTCCCTCAAGAGACACGTCACACCTCCCCACGGCAATAGCCCATACCCCAGCGAGAGAAAGAACGTTCACGGTGATGGCAGCAGACCGTGTTCTAATCACCACAGTCTCCCGTCCGCTCAAGCCCAGGCCCCGCACGCGGGTGATGATGACAGGAGGCCTTCCAGGCTCTTCCAGCCCTGGGAGGGTGACTTTCAGGAAGATCACAATGCCAACCTCAGGCAGAAAGTGGAGAGGGAAGGCCAAGGCCAGGGCCTGCCAGGCAACTCTGGTGGGACCAAATCGGCCTTTTCACCTCTCCAGAATATTCCAGAGAATCTAAGAAGACAAAGCAGCGTGGACCTAGGAGAAGGCCTGGAGGTTTACCCCGGTGGCAGATCCACCTGTGCCACCACCACCACCACCAAGGTGGAGGACCCTGGAAGGAAAGCAGGGCCCGACAACAGGGGCTACCTGGACAGGTCTGTTTCCTATCCAAGGCCCGAGGGGAAAATGAACGCTGCAGAATCTTTCCACAGTGCAGACTCCAGGTATGAAGAGCCCCTGGCCGCACCGCCGCAGCAGACATCCGGTATGAGCCAGAGGAGGCTCAGTGCCTGCAGTACCCCTGCCCTGCAGTACAAGAAACCCCACTGCTCCGTGCTGGAGAAGGTTTCTAAGATAGAGGAGCGAGAGCAAGGGCGCCACAGACCCACGAGTGTGGGCAGCTCCGCTTACGCCCTCAGCTACAGGCCTGGTAGGACTGGCCCCACTCCTAGTACTTCCAGCAGTGACCTTGATGATCCAAAAGCCAGCAGCTCCCATCTCTCTGAGTCCGCCACCGAGCACCTGCGAAATGGGGAGCAGAACCCCCCAAACGGGGAGTCCAAACTGGAAGAGGCCTCCAGGCAGCAGTGCAACCAGCTGCTGAGGAGGGCCGCTGCAGATGGCCGTGGACCTCCTGCCCGAGGCAGCGAGCCCTCAAGGCCCGAGGCCCGCCTGCTCCGCAGCCAGAGCACCTTTCAGCTCTTCAGTGAGGCGGAGAGAGAAGCCTCGTGGTCGGAGGATAGGCCCAGCACCCCAGAGTCACCCCTCCTAGACGCACCCTTCAGCCGCGCCTACAGGAACAGCATCAAGGATGCCCAGTCCCGCGTCCTGGGGGCCACATCATTTCGTCGCCGGGACCTGGAACCGGGCACCCCTGCTACTTTGAGGCCCTGGCGCCCGCGACCTGCCTCTGCCCACGTGGGCATGCGGAGCCCCGAGGCCTCGGCACCCTTGTCCTCCCCGCATACCCCTCGGG
This sequence comes from Rattus rattus, assembly GCF_011064425.1. Taxonomy (NCBI): domain Eukaryota; kingdom Metazoa; phylum Chordata; class Mammalia; order Rodentia; family Muridae; genus Rattus; species Rattus rattus. The sequence continues at coordinate 5,760,730 of NC_046164.1, forward strand.
AGCGACACAGCGTGACCCCGGCCACAGGGACCCCGCCTGCACCCCAGGCTGCCCGCAGAGGGGCACGCCGGCGCCTCACGGCCGAGCAGAAGAAGCGTTCCTACTCGGAGCCTGAGAAGATGAACGAGGTCGGGGTCTCAGAGGAGGCAGAGCCTGTGCACTACGTCCCACAGAGGCCAGCGCAGCTGCGCTTCTCGGAGAGCACCGTGGCCGACCGGCGACGCCTCTTCGAGCGCGACGGCAAGGCCTGCTCCACGCTCAGCCTGTCCGGCCCTGAGCTGAAGCAGTTCCAGCAGAGCGCCCTGGCCGACTACATCCAGCGCAAGACCGGCAAGCGGCCCACTGGAGCTGCCTGCACGCCGGAACCCGGGCTGCGCGAGCGCGCACAGAGCGTCTACTTTCAGGCGGTCCCCGCGGCGCCCGAAGGCCCGGGCCTGGCCTCGGCCTGCAGCCTGAGTTCGCTACGGGAGCCCGAGGTGCTGCCCCGCAAGGAGCACCCCCATCAGTCCGCCGCAGATGATCCACAGACGCCCCGAGATCGCAGCAGCTCCTTTGCCAGCGGACGCCTAGTCGGGGAGCGACGACGCTGGGACCCTCAGGCCCCCAGGCAGCTGCTCAGTGGAGCTAACTGCGGACCCAGGGGCGTCCAGAGGATGGACAGGATCCCCAGAGGGCCGCCTTCCTGGGACATGGTGGTCGGGAAGTCAGGGAAGTCCAAGTCAGCCGAGGATCTGCTGGAGCGCTCGGATACTCTGACCGTTCCTGTGCATGTGAGGTCCAGGTCGTCTCCCACCTCGGACAAGAAAGGTCAGGTAGGTACAGCCAAGCCAGCTGGCCAAGGTCTGGCTCCTTCCGACTCTTGACAACTTTAGCTGGGCTCTCCTAACCTCTCTCTGTTGTTCGGTTTTTCTTTTCTTTTAAATCTTGGAAAGTAATACTGGTTTGTTTCTGCGATTTTTTTTTTCCTCTTAACCTTACCTGGTTTCCATTCAAAGATACATCAATAATCTATATAGTTGTCTTGGCTTTTCAGGTATGTAGTTTTATGGTTGGTTGCCGTTCTGGCAGTTGAACACGGGGTTCTATGCGTGCCAAGCAAGTGCTGTAACCACGGAACTATACCCACCCAGCCTCTTTTCCTTTGAGATAGGGTCTCGCTAAGCTGTCTAGGCTGGCCTTGAGCTTTTCAGTCCGTCTTCTCAGAATTACAACTAGTTGAAATAAAAACCCTTGCCACCAGGCCCGGTTTTGATACTTTATGTAGGGGTGTGTGTGTGTGTGTGTGTGTGTGTGAGAGAGAGAGAGAGAGAGAGAGAGAGAGAGAGAGAGAGAGAGAGACAGACAGACAGACAGACAGACAGACAGACACAGAGACAGACTGACTGACTTTGGGAAACATCCCATCTCCCAGCGTGTTGAAAGGTGTGCATACACATACCCAGTCATACACATCCTCCTGAGAGAACATGCTGTATTCTCCTAGGCAGTTTCTTTTCAGAACTGTCTAGGAATATTCTCTCCGAAGTGCAACTCCCACAGAGGTGATTCAAAGCCTACAGCACTGTTTTCTTCCCTGTGGATCCCTTAAACTCTGTAGGTACAAACAAGATTTTTCAACGACTTTGTACAGAAGTGGTTTACTACATAGAACTCCCAAGAAATTTCTTCTTCTGTCCCAATATTGTAAAGATAATATTAAAAAGGGAGGGGAATTTACACACTTTTTTTTTTTTTTTAATTCTTTTTTTCGGAGCTGGGGACCGAACCCAGGGCCTTGCGCTTCCTAGGCAAGCACTCTACCACTGAGCCAAATCCCCAACCCCGGATTTACACACTTTTAACCCCAGCACTCAGGAAGCGGGTACACCTCTGTGAGTTCGAGCATAGCCAGGGCTATGTAGAGAGACCCTGTCTCAAAAGAAAAAGGAAAGATAGAGGAGCACAGGCAAAAAACAGGCCTCCTGTTAAATGTCATTATTCTGTCCTGGGGAATTGGATGGATGACTAAATGCTTCGCTTCCCCCCAAAATATTTCACAAACTGGTCACTTGGGAAATAGACTTCGAGCAGACGTTTTATTTTATCTTGAAGTAGTGAGATTCCTTCAAATCCCAATTAAGTGCTTTGTATTATTTGAGAAACTCTTTTTAGAAGGGTAACTGGACATGGAATGGTATTTAGGCACTCTTTTATTAAGGGGACACCACACTTAATTGATATTTCACTGGGGACTCTGCAGCCAAGGAGGGAGTAGTCAGGAAATACTCAGCTTCACGCCAACACTGGGAGACATTCTTGAGCTGCCTCTTGTACCCAGCAGCTCGTCCCTGCCTGACTAGAGAGATGCCTGTGGCCTAACTTCATGCAAATCTTCATCTCTTACCTTATTTGTGCTTAAAACAAACCTCGGGGCCTCAGGGTGTAGTAGCTTAGTAGCAAAAACAGTGTGGACCAGGTGGGAGGGGGCACCACAGAATTATCCCTACTGTGTAAGTACTTGCATTGTAAACTCAAACTTAATTATTAGAACTATAAATTTACATTTTTATTTCTTGGAATTGTAACCTTAAAGAATTCGCCTGTTACCTAAGGTTTCTGTAAAGGTTTAGTTAATTAAGAAGTTTTCTCCTAGCTTCAGTGAGCTCTATCTAGCAAGGTAAGCAGTCCTGTACAGACTGAGTGAAAACCCACGTTCTCAGGAGTTTATTTCTGGCACTGTGGGGAGTGAACTGCTCCATGGGCGTCCTTCTCAAAAAGTCTCCAGTCAGGTACTTTCCCTAAGACAAGTCATCTGGAGAGTCATGCATAATGGTTGGTACTTTGGAGACCGGAAGTAATAACTGCACAAGGGTCACGATGTTGAACTAGGAATAGCCTGAGAGCTACTCCAACCTTGACAAGACGGGGCCTCTCCCTGGCTACCTTTGTATTCAGTCTGAAAAGTGCAGCATCCGTCACAGCCCCACCCCACCCCACCTACACCACCACTACCCCCTGTGCCCCCCCTCCCCCACTTGTATCTTCGTCTGAAGAGTACAGTTGCAGAACAAAGGACTGTTAGGGAGGGATGGAGCCCTAGCGCTCATTAGCCCCTCGCTGTCCTTCAGCAAGACCTTGACAGATTTAAGCATCTTCAAGCGCTGGGCCCCTGCAAAGCTTCAGAAAGTGCCCAAATGTCTCTGCTGCTTCATTACAGAGGTTAAATGTCTCCGGTCTGGAAAGGCGGCTTGGTGGTTAAGACACAAGGTGCTCTCGCAGAGGATGGAGCTTCAGGTCCCAGCACCCACATGGCCGCTCACGGCCATCGTAAGCCCAGCTCCAGAGCATCCTACACCTTCCAGCCTCTGCAGACACCCAGCACTCACATGGCGCACAGACGCACATGCAGATCAAACATTCACACATACAATAAAAATAAGATAACGCTTCAAAATATGGAAGAACCTTTTTTAAAAAAACACTAAGCTCTAGAGAACTTAATTCTGAGGTTCGTCTGGACTGTATTTTCAGGGTCCTTCCCATTCGTGGTGAGGTGGTATTGTCACTTGGTAAGTTGCCCAGGATCAGTGCCTCACACGGAAATGTTGGATGCAGGCCTGATTCTGTGGGCACAGCTGGTAAGCCGTTGGTAGCAGCCGAGAGGAAGCACCCATTCCAGCTTAAGCATAGTTGACAGAACTGATTTTCCGTGAATTGTAAAATCACAATTAGCCCACACTAATCAAGCTCTTACGGTGTGCCAGTCACTAGTTTAGTCTTCGTCTGTGCAGTGAGGTTGATACGGTAACTGTCAGATTACAGAGAGGCGGCTGGTACCTAGCAAGGGTACCAAACCTGCCCAAGGCGGTCAAGCATAATGTTTGAGACCTTCTGCCTTCCTCGAGTCTTAAGTCATTCAACCATGCTGTTTCCCTGAAAGACGGAGGCTGGCGGGGGTGGGAGAAGGTGGTGAGACCTAAATGACTGGTGTCTGAGGATACCAGGTGGTAAATGGATCTCATTTTAGTTCTTATCAGTTATTACTTATATTTAAATGGCTAGTTTTTCTGTGCAGATCCCCATTCACTTCAGTAGGTACTACAAGCCAATACCCCACCGTGGACTGCCATCGGATTTTGTTTGTCACAGAGCTGTTCAAAGGGAGTCCAGGTTGAGATTTTGTAGACCTCAGGTGACAGTGTGACGTATGCTGAGAACCAGTGTTTGGGTCATGGTTTGCTCCTGTGGAGGTGAACTCACAAAGATCCGCTTACCTCTTGATAGTTTTGAAACAACTATCAAAAGTTAGTTAGATTCTGTCTCAGGGTTTTATTGTTGGGAACAGACACAATGACCAAGGCAAGTCTTTTTTTTTTTTTTTTTTTTTTAAGATTTATTTATTTATTATATATAAGTACACTGTAGCCTGTAGCAGTCTTCAGAGACACCAGAAGAGGGGCATCGGATCCCATTACAGATGGTTGTGAGCCACCATGTGGTTGCTGGGATTTGAACTCAGGACCTCTGGAAGAACAGCCAGCGCTCTTAACCGCTGAGCCATCTCTCCAGCCCGACCAGGGCAAGTCTTAAAAGGACAACATTTATTTGGGGCTGGCTTACAGGCAGCTCAGAGGTTCAGTCCATTATCATCAAGGTGGAAGCACAACAGCATCCAGGCCGGGATGGTGCAGGAGGAGCTGAGAGTTCTACATCTTCATCTGAAGGCAGCTAGGGTAGGGTCCTAAGGCCCACACCAACAGTAGCACACCCACTCCAACAAGGCCACATCTTCTAATAGCACCACTCTTTGGGCTAGGCATATTTAAGTTACCACAGATGTTTACCAAATTAGTTTATGTCTATGCCCGGTGTTTCTCCTACAACTGCTGCTCTTTTCTGTGTTACCCTGATAGTCAAGTACTCTTTGACAGTGGAGACACACAAGAAGAATATCATCCTTTCTACTAGGTTGAGAAGACATTTTCCTTCTGTCCAAGATTTTTGAGGATATGTATGGCTCAGTGGTTAAGAACTTGCTCTGGGGATGAGGGTGGTAGTAGAAATACAGATGGGTATCTTAATTAACAGGAAATTTGATAAATCCTCTCAATAGCTGACTATTGGGTTTAACTCCCATGCCCTTTTAAATGCACACCCATATAAATATCATTTCTGGGGCCAAACCACACGAATGCAGACGGTTAGCCTCATCCGTATACCGAAATACAGAGGATGTAATTGAACTCTACTGGGCCAGGAGCTCCTAGGTTGTTCCACTTAACTATTGGCAAAATCTGGCCCACTCGGGTCAACAGAAAACAGGAGCTTCTGGTCCATAGTGAGAACCAGGGGGTCCCGCGTTCAAACCAGGGCATCCGTCAGCTGCATTTAACCCGTGGGAATTCCACAGGAAGATCTTGGGCTTTGAAGAAATCCTGGCTTGAATCCTACTTTCTCTGTTTATTTAACTGCATGTTAAGAAACTGCAGCGTTTCCGGGCCACAGTCGCGTACTTGACCATGCACGTACTCTTGTACTTATGCGTGCATGGGTGCATGCAGTTTCAACAGAAACGTCAACTAGATAATAATAGTCCATTCAAGAAACTTAGCGAAGTGTGTACCTAATAAGGGAGAGGTGAAATTACTAACATCTGGGCATGTGCTGTTTCTGCCTGTGATCACCTCCGACTTTGGGGGGAGCAGCGGTGGAGGGGGGAAGACAGTGCTGAGAATTGAACCTAGGGCCTCATGCATGCCGGGCAAGCATTCTACCACTGAGCTGTGTCTCCATCCAACCTTGGACTTTTCTCTTTACCTGTGTATATGTTTGCAGGGCTTTGAGGACTAAAAGGTTTCTCATGGAGTCTAGAGCTCACTAGTATAACTAATTGGTCAGCTTGCCCCAGGTTGGGGGGCATCCCCTGTCTCTGTCTTCTGAGTGCTAGAGTTTCAGGTGGATCACCGTCCATGATCACCAGCATTTATGTGAGTTCTAGGGACCTGAACTTTAGTCCCCACCAAGCAGTGGGTCTGCTTGTTATCGGCCCAGCCTTCAACATTGGAGTCTTCACTGCTTAGTAGTTTCTCTTCCACACGGAAGGAATCTCATTCCACAAAAAACGTGAATAAGGCCTTGAAAAGCATTTATCCTGTTAGAAAAAGTAAAATGTGAATAAGTGACTAAAAGTAGCTTCAGATTATATATGAATTTTCATTTCCCGCCTGTGTCCTATTACTGTAAACAATGGTGGGCTGATTGCATTATCATCTGTAGCAACACTGTCCTCCTCGTGGTGACCAGGTCACGTGGGACAGAGTTTACACCATCAGTGTTATAGTATTCACCCTTTCAGGATACCAATATCTACCTACCCATAGTGAAAACAGAAACTACCCTGGAAGCCCCCAGAGTTACCGACAGCACACAGAAGAGTCTACTGTAGCCTGATTACAGACTGGGTTCCTACTCAGGACACGTGGAAGGTTGCAGAATTATAACTTCCTGTTGTGTTTCGTTCTCCCCACTGCCTCCCACTGCCATCGGAAAGGTTTGGCCCATTGAAATTGTGTCCTCACCACCATACTTAGTCATCGCAGTGACTGTGAACTCCAGAATAGTACTTACCAGACTTTTCTTACTTGACAAAACACTCTTGTGAGGGGAGATGCTTGCAGACACTGAAGGAAGTTGATCCTGCTCCCACTTCTGACCACGGGCCTGTCTCCTCACCAGTGTGGGGCTTTGTAAGTGTGCTGCCATAGTGCCTGACCATAGTAGGTCTCCAGGACACAGCTGAGCATAGTAGGTCTCCAGGACACAGCTGAGCATAGCAGGTCTCCAGGACACAGCCGTCCATCCTCCTCCTCACCTGCACTGTACTGGTAAATTTAAACACCTATTTAATGTTGCCTTTTTCCTGTATTTCAAGGATGTGCTCCTCAGAGAAGACAGTGGCTTTGGTTTTGTGAAGGATCCATGTTTGGGTGGCCCTGGATCTAGGTATGTACTCATGTGGTAATAGAAAAAAAAAACAAAAAACCAAATGTTGGCAAAGGGGAAAGGTCAGGACCCCACACACAGTGGGACAGTAAATCGGTGGCATAGAAAACAGCATTGAAGGCTGAGTTAGCGTGAGACCCAACAGTTACGCTCCTGAGTGTACATCCCGAAGAGTCTGAGAAAGGCTGGCCTGTGAGCTCATAGCAGTGCCGTTCACTATTGACGGGAGACAGAAACAGTCAAGGATTCATGACTCCATCGGGGAAGGACTGTATAAACAGAGCGTGTGAACACCATGGAGTACTGTCCAACTTTAGAAAGAGAAGAAATCCTACCAAATAAGAACCTTGCAGATATTGTTAGCTTAATGAAATAGGACGAAAAAGGTCACACTGTCTGCATCCACTCACTCGAGGCATTTGGTCAAATTCTCAGAAACAGAAGGTAGAATGGTAATTGTCCGGGGGTGGTGAGGGGAGAAATGGAGTTTTATGGTGAATATGTAGGCTTCACCTTTGCAGTGTGTAAAATGTTCCCGAGGTTTGATTTGCAGCAGAGAACTGTCCTCCTTTGGTTCTGGGGAGTAAAGCCAGAGCCTTTCTGCACACGAGGCGAGGGTGCTAGGACAGACCTACATCCACCCCTTATAAACACCGTGGAGCTGTGCACTCAGACCACATACGCTGCCGTGAAGCAGTGGTGCCTGCCTGCAGCATCCCCAGAACTTGGAGAAGAGGGCCAAGGGCTCCCGAGTTAGAGGCAGTCTGGGTTAGGGAGCAGCACCCTGTCTTTACTGTCCCCCGACTCTATCAGCACCACCACCAGATGCTGGAGATAAAACGTCACGTAAAGGGTTTTATCATCAGTTCAAAGGTTTCCTCAAATGTAAGAAGGTTGGTCCCACATTTTCCTTATTGACAGGGCTGAGGAGGGCGCAGTGTGGCTCCTCTTTCAGAGATCACGCTGGGCAGCTCAGAGTTGCTTGTAACTCCAGCTCTAGGGGATCTCCACCTCAGCCCCTGGCCTCCTCAGGCACCCACACTTATGTGCACATTCTCCCGCTCAGACACACACACACACACACACACACACAATCTAAAATGCGTTACGCTAAAAAGTTAAAATGAAGTAAATCCTTAAACAAAAAGTACATTCTGGAATACTGGGATCAGTACCCCATGATAAAAGGACTTGAACAAGATTGTTTTTGGAAAACAGGAAGTCAGTCACTATGAAGCTCAACCAAATGAACCATTTAGCTTAAATCCTGCTTTCAAAGGGATTTAATGTTAGCGTGGCGAGCTGAGATCAAACATAAACTAAAAGCATCTAAATATATAAGACTGGCTCCTTACCTGGTGCCTCTAGACATACATGGAAGAAGTGATTACGGGCACCGAGTTACTCATGAATCTCAGATCCTGGTCGGCCCCTAGAGGACACTAAGTTTTGCTTGTTTGTTAGGTCGGTTGGTTTTGTTTGTTTTGAGGAAGATTCTCTCCCTGTAGTCTAGGGATTTGCTGGAGACACCCAGCTTGCCTGGAACTTTTACTCCTGCCTCAGCATTCAGAGCCCTGGGATTACAGGTGTGCACACCATACCCAGCTCGGATGCTAAGTTTAAAATCGGTCCCATCCTCCGGTCTGGAGCGTTGCTGGCACCGTTCTCTCATGAGACATGAACTAACTGGGGTACTCTCTGCCAGGTGCCGGGGATGCCAAAAGGCGTGACTAGAAGTAAAAAGCATCCTGAGAGGGTTCGCCCCTGAATCCACCACGAAGTGCAGAATGGCCCATAGGTGTCCCTGGTAGAGAAACTGACTCAGTGAGAGAGTCTGTGATGGGGGTTGGGAGGCTGCATCCGAGATGGAGAAGCTCTGAGAGAGGCCCGCCCTTCACTCCACCATCTGTAGCCAACAGAAATAAGAGCATGCAGGAGGCTGCGTGCGGTCCCCCTCCTAGGCTGTGTCATCCTTGCCTGGCACTTAATGGTCTTGTGGGATGTAGGAAAGGGTCACAGCTCCATCCCAGGCCTGAGATCGGTGAAATAAAAGGCTCCCTTGCTCTCCAGGTTCCCGTCCATGGCCCAGCTGCAGAACTGCGGATTCTAATTCACAGATGGCTGGATTTGCTAGAGATTGTCTTTCTAATCCTCACGTTAACTGTTGCATCACAAGCACAGGCTAGCAGTGCTGTGGACACTTTCTCCTCTCACCTCCCCCGCCACCCTCCACCCCTGCTTCAGTAACAAGGGCATCTATCAGAGTTGGTTGTTGGGTTTCCTTAGTGACTGTAGACACTCGCTAAAGGCACTATCGTGTGATTATCGTCAGTCTCCTGCAGAGGTAACTGAGTCAGCTCCTCAGGAGACAACTCCCTCCTTTTCGTTCACGTGTTCCCTTTTGTCTTAGGAAATGGAAGCACTAAGAACTTAAGAGAACAGGAAATGTTAATACCCAACCTTCAGACTCAGCAGCCACACAAACGCTCCCAGACAGACCCCAGGGAGACTCAGAGGCATCAGTCTTTCTCCCCAAAGCCTGGAGCTGTTCCCCCAAAGTAGTCCAGAAAGGAGCTAAAGAAAGGACTTGTTTTTCTTCATGTCCTACAGCCTGTCCTCAGAAGCCATTTTACATGTGTGCCATAGCAGGAGACAGGCTGTGAGGGAGTTAGTAGAAGGATTGTGACCCTCCCTGCAGGGGCTCTGCCTGCCTGCCACTGAGTTTAACTCGCTTCAGGAAGAGTACTTAGCTCTGGGGTGAGGTCCTCCTCTGTTTCTGCTGCTTCCTGTTTGTCCTTTCTGCAGAGCTCTGACCCTCACATCTGTGCCCCCTTCCAGGTCTTTCAGCTGCTCGGACAGAGGCCAAAAGGAGCAGGCATTGCCCCTGCACCATCCTGCCACTTGCTGGAATGGCTCAGGCTACAAAGCCACTGTGGGCTCCTCTACCGAATCTTCCGGAGCCCCAGATCATCCGAAGCAACTTAGAGCACCTTGCCCTAGGCCACTTTCGGCAGGAATGCACCGCCGCTTCCCAGAGGCCAGAGCCTCCTCTGTGGCCTCCCTCAGCTCCCTTCTGCCATCACCTGTCCCCTCCGGTTACCGCTCACCGCTTGCCATGGATCAGCAGACGGGACATCAGCCTCTCCCCTCCCCTGCCTCTGCAATGACGCAGCCTCCCAGCCCAAGAAGCCATGAGTTCAACGCCCCAGCGCATGGGCTAGAGGAGGGAATGTGGAAGAGGGCGTCCCTGCCTCAGCGACCCCCTCGACCTTGGAAGTGGGCCCACGCAGTCCGAGAGGACGGCCTTGCTGAGGACGCCTCGGCGGTGCCTGAGTTTGCAAACCTGAAGCACTATAAAAACCAGCTGAGTCTTCCGAGTTCGTGCAGCACTTCTGACCCAGACACTCCAGGGAGGATCTCTCTCCGAATCTCCGAGTCAGCCCTACAAGCTTCCCCGCCACCCCGGGGGGACTATGACGATGAGGTGTTCGTGAAGGACTTGCACCCCAAGGTTCCTTCAAGCCCCACATTTGAAGCTCTCCCCCCGCCCCCACCACCACCTTCTCCACTGAGCCAGGAGCCTCTAACGTGTGGCTCAGATGACTTTCCTTTACCTCCTCCCCAAGCCATGTGCGAGGCACCGCTGGATGGGGAAGCATCCGAGGAGCCCGGCAGCGGGTGAGTGAGCAGGCGCAGCCAGGGCAAGCCTCTGCTGAGCGGAAGTGGCCGTCCTTCACTCTCAGGTGTTTGCAGCCAGGGTCCCAGGGCATCCTTCTGCTGCTCACAGGAGAGGCCCAGGACAGAGATTCTTTATACGAGCTCACGAGGCTGCTCCTTCGCTTGCCTTGCGGGGCTAGCGTTCATTGTGTGCAGAGAAGTGATCGTTTCAAGAGCCATGACCCAGTTCCTCTGGTCTGACTGAGTTTTGGATCAATTAAAGAAATAAGAAATAGAATATGATGGGCGGAGGGGGAGTTGGAGAGATGGCTCAGGGGTTAAGAGCACTGGCTGCTCTTCCAGAGATCCTGAGTTAATTCCCAGCAGCCACATGGTGGCTTCATGACCGTTTATAAAATGGATCTGATGCCCTCTTCTGGCATGTAGACGTACATGCAGACAGAGCACTCCTACGTTTAAATAAATTAATTTCAGAAATGCTTCTATTGCTGATAGAACAGACATTGGAGAAAACACTGAAGTCAACACACACACACACACACACACACACACACACACACACACACACACACACAGAGGCTGAGTTGCGATGGTCACCCTCTGCAGACACGCCATGCCACAGAGGTACAGGATGGAGCTAACAGCCTGTGACGTTAAGCCAGGCTGATGCAGAACAGGCATTTCCCAACCCCGTTTCTGAGACTAGTGGGTGCTCATAACAGAATTCTCTTTCGGGATCCAGCAAAATAGCTCAGTTAGTAAGGCAGCTTGCCACCACCCCGATGACAAGAGTTTGATCCCCAGACCCCCTATGGTAGAAGAGGGGACCCACACGCATACGGCCCAGTGCTGCCCCAAATATATATATAAAAATAATGTTCAAACAAACAAGAAAACCTCATAGGATCAGGCATGGTGGTACATGTCTTTAATCCGGGTACTCATGAGGCAGAGGCAGGAGGATCTCTGTGAGTTCCATGACAGCCAGGGCTATGTAGAGAAAGATACCCTGTCTCAAATACAAAACAATCTCTGTGGGGCATCATCTCCTGGATGCCATGGAGGTCACTCACCACCACTACCCTCTGCCTGTCTGTACCTTCCAGAAAGGTTGCTCTGGGGTCCCAAAAGCAACATTCTTCAAAACTGAATTCCTAGTGACTGTAACTAGGGACGAGCCCTGGCTCAAGAGAAGGCCCCTTGGAACCCCGTGGCTGTGGGAGAGCGCCACAGATGTGCCTCCTCACGCCAGCTCCTGCTTTGGGAAGCTGTGGCATCTCCTGTGCCCTCATCCTCAGCTTCATCGACTCTCCTCACCGCTCTCTCTTTTCTTCCCCTAGCAGGTCCTGCGGACTTCCCAGGGTGACAGCCACGAGGGAAGGACAGGTGCCCGGGGCAGGCCATGCAGAAGGAAGTCAGATAATGGCTGCCACCCCACCCCAAACTTCGGCTGAAGGCTCAGCAGCCGAGTCCAGCACTGCTGCCCGAGTGAGCGCCCAGCCTCCGCTCCACAGTTTTCCTGGCAAGCAGCCCTGTCCCAGCCAGGCCCGAAACCTCACTTACGAACCTGCTGACAGAACTCATGATCTAGGGAAGAAAACCCATGCTGAGCCCCAGAAGACTTCAGAAGATATGCGAACGGAGGCTCTCGCCAAGGAAATTGTCCACCAAGACAAGTCTCTGGCGGACATTTTGGACCCGGACTCCAGAATGAAGACCACGATGGATCTGATGGAGGGTCTGTTCCCCAGAGATGCTGGTGTGCTGAAGGACAGCGCTGAGAGGAGAGCCGTAGACAGCATCAGGCGTGCTGGGTGGGAAGCCGAGACGTAAGTGCCCTGTAGTCCACCCCTGTAGACTCGGCTTTTCTGTGGGGCGGTGATACGTGTGGACGTGATACGCCCTTACGTCCTCACAGGAACATCACTGCAGTTCATCTTCACAGGGCACCTTGGAGAGGACCGCTGTGAGAGTGGAGGGTCCCTAGCTCAGTAAGCACACGATCGTCAGTCCTGTCGTAGGCCACTTTCAGGGACCTCCCCAAAGCTTAGTGCTGAGAAGGGAGCGTCTACAAGAACAAAGTGGACCCGTCTTTATGAGATGGGGAGGGGCCTGGAGAAATAGATGCCTTTACTATGTAGGACATGCACTTGGACGCAGTGAGGTGAGCGCTTGCTCAAGTCCTGAGCAAATCTCAGTGGGAAACGCTCCGCTGGATATGGGGTCACTTAGCCCCTGCTCTGGAGGCTCTCGAGCCCTCTGCTGGTCTTGGAACTCCGACCCAGGGCCCAGCCACAGCACAGCGGGAGAACTGTGAGCATTTGTGTTTCCTGTTTCGTGGAGTTCTTGAATTATTCTGAGATTTTCTTACATACTTGGTTAAGGGACTCTGAGCAGGAAGATGTAGAGTGGGTTTTATTTCCTCTTTAGTTTGCAGTGATAATATTGACAGACTGACACTCGGCAGTGAGCGGCTTCCAGACGAAATAGAAACAGAACACTCACCCAAGTAGGGTTTGCCGTTTAGAAACCTGCAGCTGATCATAACTGGATCAGCAGCGAGAACACTGTTTTATTTGGGCCAGAGGGAGAAAAGAGCTGTGTGCATAGTTTGTTTTTGTTTTTTTTTTTTGTTTTGTTTTGGTTTTGTTTGTTTGTTTGTGACTTGTGGGCTATGTTCTCAGAGCGCATCTGGTTCATAGCCTCGCCCTCTCCTTGCCTGTCTCTTCAGTTTCAGATTAGGGGGTCAAGGCTATGGATCGTAGGCGTGGTGGCTTATCCAGAGTCACACTGTAGCAAACACTGGACACCTGCACAATACAGGGCAGTCCGCTGGGGACTGCAGGGACCCAAAGAAGTTTCACAGAGTGTCCTTAGAAAACATGCCTTTGAGAATTTATATTCCCTCGAGAATTTGGTGGTGAAATGGTTTCAAAAAGATGACATGCGCCACCTTCTGGTGAAAGTAAATGTAGTCCCATTGTGGCGAACGGCATCGTGAGGTTTCATCAGACTCCTAGTTGGGACAGCGCTGGGTAGAAGCTGATGGAAGCTGTAACGTGCACCTGAAGGCTTTCTCCAGCTTCCTGGGTTACATGAAGATACGCTGCTTACAGGAGATCGGTGAAGGTGTTGTATGCCTGGTTCTTTAGTAAAATCACAGGGTCAGAAGTAAATAATATATCAATGAAGAGCTAAAATCTCTCTCCAAGAGAACTTACTTCCGTGAGTCATCCACCGGGTGGGTCTGAACCCTTTCCTGCATGGAGCATGCCTGAGGATTCCCGGTTCCACCCCCAGCACCTCACAAACACAAAACAGATTATGAAAAGCAGCTCCACTGTGGTAAAACAAACAGCACAAGACACCATGGTTTGCAGCTCCTGGTTTTCTCGGACAGCCCTGAGCGCCCCCATACCCCTGTGTAATAATTTCTCTTGAGATGGAGTAGCCTTGGCTGGTTTCAAATTCCTGATCCCATCTCCAGCACGGCCCTCAGGAGCTTCGCATCCCGGGTTTGCCTGGTCTTAGGTGCCCAGCAGAGTCACTCTCAGCAAATCGCTCGCCAGTCATTATTTCTGGGGGAAAGTTAAGTAGAACTCTGCACATTTCCTAGTGAGCCAATGTGAAGAGCTGCTGTGTGTTTCAGGAGCGACCACAAGGAGGCAGCGGGTGTGCTGGTCAACTGCCCTGCGTACTACAATGTCTCTGCTGCCAAGGCGGAACTGCTGAACAAAATCAAAGACATGCCGGAGGAGCTGCGGGAGGAAGAGGAGCAGGAGGACGTCAATGAGAAAAAGGTACGGGGCGCGGGGGGGACACTTGCTCTCTCGCCCCCACAGGTAGTGAAGGCCCTTGTCATGACCACAAGTACCAGCCCCTACTGATGGCTCTGAGCACTCTCAGAGGTCTGTGAGCAGACAGAGCAGGAAAGCCACTGTCACTGTCATTCTGCAAATGATGAACGAAAGCTTGGAGGGGTTGAGTTATTAGAGCTGGGACCGGACCCCAGGGGCTCTGATGCTGTTCTCGGCAGCTGGTGGTAGCTTATGTCAAGAGCAAAACTAGAGATTTATAATTTTGCACGGGGAAAGCAGCGGCTGTCAAGACACATCTAGGAAAAGGTAAGGCTGACCTTACACACCCCCGGCTCTTGCGGCGCCTCAGAGAAGAGCTTTAAGGTACAGGGTTGGAATGTAACCCTTAGCATCTGGTACTCCTACAGAACTTTTAATTTCAAGCATGTTACAATGACCTCGCTGCTGCCACAGCCTCCCTGCGTACTGTGGAGATCTGGGCCAGGCTGTGCCTGCAGGGCAGAACGTCCTTCCACTTTGCCTATAGCCCTCCGTAGATCCCAGCCATGCCCTCTGCAAAAGGACATGTGTGGCTCGCTTCAGTGGAGCGTAGAATGTGCTCCAGTGGTGTTGATGTCAGGAGGACGTGCACATGGGGTTCTGGTTACTGTACATACTTTCCCCAGGCCCTCTTCTTAATGTGTTGGGTGAGACCACAGAACACAGGCGCGTGTGCGCACACACACACACACACACACACACACACACATACACACACACACCCACCCCAGAAACAGAGAAAGCCTCGAGAGGCATCCTGTTAGAAGATTGTGAGCTCTGGGCTGCATGTGGCAACAGCCACTACAGAAACATTTCTTCCAACCAGAGGCTTCTCATTCAGAGCCCTGCTTTGTGGAACCCCTCCTAGCATCTCCCTGTCGGTACTGCTGACTGTGCCCATTTTGTGTGCTTGGGAACCAGAGGGCTCTGCTCTACCACAGAGAAGGAGCTATCTATATGCTACCCCATCTTTAACTGAGTGTTTTCCTTTGTCCTGCTGTCTGCGTATTGACCTCTCTGCATTACAGTAAAGAGGCAAAGTACACGTTACGTTTCCTCCTCTTCGCTTAGATTTATTATGTGTATAGGTGGTTTGTGTGTGTGTGTGTGTGTGTGTGTGTGTGTGTGTGTGTGTGTGTGTGTGTACCACATACATCCCTGGTGTCCATTGAGGTCAGAACAGAGGATCAGATCCTCTGGAACTGGAGTTGCAGGTGGTTAAACCTGGATCCCTTGCAAGAGCAGTCAGTGCTCTTAACCACTGAGCCGTCTCTCCAGCTCCTCGTTTTATATTTACAGAATTAACTCGTCCTCTGAGGAAATGAAGTAGCTCTACCGAGTTCTGGTCCGTGTGTGGGCTGTAGGGCTTTGCGTGGGGTTCTGCTTGTTTTGTTTTGTTTAAATTCCACCAGTCCCCTTTTTGGCATGGTTTATAGTGAAATGGACAGCAGTAGCATTTAAAACTGTCCTGCTCTGTTGCTTTCGGAACGGCTGTGGCTGATGGGTGGGTCCTGCTAGGCAGCGTTGGCTCCTCAGCTCCCCACCTCCCATTTCTGCTAGCTTTTCTCTTCAGGAGGTCCAGGTTCCTCTCTGGCCGTGTTTCCTCTCATCCTGAGGAGAGATCTGCAGTGATGTGGTTTCCTCCGCCTGTCTCCAGAACATTCTCATTCCCGAAGGATGCCTCGCCGGATGCGAAGTCCCGGCTGGCTGTCTTTTGTCATGTATGTGCCATGTATGTAGACGTGTCGCTTTCTGTTACTGCTGAGAAACAGTTTCCAGGCATTTAAATGTGATCTTCCTCACAGTGGCTGCCTGCTTCCCCTCACCACGCGCCTGTCATCACGTTGCTTGTGGTTTGTGCGAGCAGGGAGACTGTGGATAGATGAGGGCATTTTCAACCTCTGCCTCTTTAGTTACGCATTGTTACATTATGCATAGCTGAACGAGTCATTGTTAGAGTTTCTTATGTACACTGGTTAGTTTGTGTCTGTCTGACCTCAGGTTCCGTTCCTAGCTCAATCCTACCAGTGGTTTTGTTGTTTCAGATTATCATCAGTATCAGTTCTACAATTTTCATTTCTTTAGTTTCTTTTTGCTTGAATCTTCAAGTGTGTTTGCTCTTATGATGAAGAATGCTTATTTAAGAAAACATTTTAAAGACCGTGATAACCCTAATGTCAGAATTCTCTCCAGTGCGATACCTTTTCTGTCCATTATACCTAAGTAGCTATATATTGTATTCTGTGCTATAAGCCCCTGGGTGCTGGGAGAATGTATTCCCTCTGTAGAATGTTGATTGAGGCAGGCCTGGTTCCTGTAGGCCCAGACTGTAATTCCAACGCCCATTCCAGTTTGGGAGCCTTTGTGATTTTATGTGACTCTGTCCTCGCTGTGTCCCTCTGGCTTTAGTCTGGGACTTGAGCAACATTTCTAATGTACCCCAGTTCTCAGAGCCTTGATGTATTCTTTGTCTCTTCCTACATGTGCCACTTAAAAGTGGGGACCCCCGCCCCCGATCCCACCAAGAGCTCGTGCCAAGTTTCAAGCATCTTGTGGCTCAGTTCCCTCCTTTCCAGAAGTTTCTCACACAGTCTTTGGCTCCCAAAGATTCCTATTCTTAGTCCTGTAGCTGGACGGACGGGTCCTCACTCATGGCAGCCTGTGCAGCTGTGCAGTTCCTTAGTGGAGAAAAGGAAAATGGAGTGGGATTCCCTCGCACTCTAGACCCCAGGGCTGCCTGCACCACCACTGCGCGGTGGGCCTCCCTGAGTAGAGCCACACTGGAGACAGAGCTGAGAGAGGAGATCGAGCACAGGCTCCCACACCTGCTCACCCAAGCCTCCTCGGCTCTGCAGACAAGGGTTCTCAGTTTGCCCCGAGGTTGTCAAGGAATGAAAAGCATGACGCTCACCCATTTGGGTTGTTGATGTGCACTCTTCCTGGTCTCAGAATGCCCCCGGACCCCCAGGACTTAATTATAACATGCAGGAGAAGCTGCGGTGGTTATGACATCGTGGCCCACACCAGAGGTCACCTGCTGGGGCTTGGCAGAAGGCAGGCAGATTGGCATTTCCGAAAAGTCCCTCTGCAGCTGTGTCTGGAGTTGGGTGGGATGGGAGGTAAATGCAGTCACTGGATGTGGGTGCGGCCATGAGGCACAAGTGTGATCAACACCCTGGGAGCAGTTTGAGAGCTTTCTGAAAGAGGTTTGGTGTGGTTTTATTTAAGATCTGGCAGGAGCTGGTGGTGGAATTGAGGTGGGGGGTGGATGAGGAAGGGTGGTCCGGATGAGTCCCAGCTCCAGGCTGCCATGCACATTGTCTGGGGAGATGGTTGACCTTGGAGATTCATTACTCTCCCTATCTTACCTGACCTTAACTGGCACCAAGGGACCATCTCGAATAGATACAGCGGCATTCTAGTCGCAAGCCTCCAGGAGGAGAAGTGGGGCAGGATTCTTAGCAGAGATCGTGCTGGAGACGCTAGATATCACCATCAGGCCCAGTCACCTCCGCTTCGATCTGGTTACACTGTGTGAGGGAGGTCTGGCCTTGTTGCTGTCTGAAACTGCCCCGATAGCATGCAGTGTCCTGGATCTTGCATTTACAGCAAAAGAAAACAAACCCATCAGGTAGAAATGGTTTGCCAGGTCTAGGCAGAAGCCTGAACTCTGCCCCAGCCAGATGACAGCAGCCAGCAGAGGCTAAGTGTTTTTGCAGTGGAGTTGGGGGACGCAGCAGCACAAGCCTCAGAGCAGGGGCAGCAGTGGGGAAGCGGGGTGTTGCCTCCCAGGCACCTACTTCAACAAGCGCTGGACTTTCTTCAGACTATGGCCTGACCGTGGGATAGCACAGAAAACAAGGTGTGTCCATATGTTTGTCTTCCAGCGTTCCTGTGAGGTACTTTAAAGTACTAATTGCAGTCAGCTCCCTGGAGCCAGACAGCCTGGGTTTAAGCCTGGCTGTGCCGCTTACTGTATGGACTGGGGCGCGTTCCGTGCCTCGCTGTGCGTATCAGTGAAGCCGGGACAACGCCAGTGTTGCTTGTTGGGCCGTGGAAGCAGTGGTTGAGCTTCGAGGCCCTGCCTCTGCCTACCACAGAGCATGAGGCCAGCCAGGCGTGCGAGCTTTGTGCTAGCTTTGTGCTAGCTTTCGGCAGGTGGTGCTGGCTTCTTGCTGGTGGCACAGGTGAAGTGGGCACCTGACAGTGATCAAGTCAGAGCCAGTCTCTGACTCAAGAGTCTGCGCCTCGCTGGCGACGAGGGAGAAGACCCAGCAGGATGTTTCGTGTGCAGATGGTGTGGTAGGAGGAGGGTGTGCTGAACTATGTTTAGAAAAAGAGCCCTTATAAATAGCGTCTCGCACAGCCTGACTTAGCAGTTTGTCAGATGAGAAGCTAAGTGGGTAAATGTCAGTGGCTTACAAGTTAAGCAGCTCCCGTGAGAGACTAGTATTTTATTAAAATCTCTCTCTTGTGGGGCAGAGGAGATGGCTGTGGTTAAGAGAATCTGGTGCTCTTCAGAGGACCCAGGTTCAGTTGCCTGCAACCACATTGAGGGGCTCACAACTCTCTAACAACAGCTCTAGGGGATTTGACTCTCCCTGGCTTCCAAGGCATCTATAGACACACCTGGTGAACGTACATACGAGCAGGTACATGTATAAATGATAATTTTTGTTTCCCTTCTGTCCTAAATGAATTCCGTTAGTTGGATTTTTTTTTAAAAAGGTCTTCCTGGCAAAGAAACGTCGGCAGCACAGCTGGCTCCCCACTTGATGGCGGCTGCAGTTGCTCAGATGCTCTTCACTGTATTCTCAAACCCAGATCTCCATAGTTAAAGACTTGGTGAGGCAGGGCTGGCTGACTTTACCGTAAAGGACCGAATGCGCCCAGGCTTCTGTGCTGCGCGCGTGTGGCTCCACCCCGTGTCCGTGCCTTTGAAAACCAGAGCCGGGCCTACACAGAAGGACCCGGCCGACTGGACATGGACCCTGCTCCCAGAGTGCTGTGGGAGGTACACCAAGCTGCGCCCCTCCCAGCCATCCTGCCAGCACTGTGCACTGCTTAGGGCCTGGGAGCCAGCAAGCTGCATCCAGCAGACTAGCAGAAGGACACGGGTCTGGGGTACTGGTAAGGTTTGTACGAGCACCGCCGCCTGCTGGGCCATCCTGACTGCCCTGGGTTTTCTGAGCGAAGGTCTTGCTGGAACTCCGTTCCAGGCCTTGAACTCACAGCCGTCCTTTCCTTCTTCCTCCAAGTGCCAGGACTCCAGGAGTTTCCCAACATGCCTGGCTGAGTGTAGTATTGTCTGCTAATGTTTAGAGGGCCCAGCCTGTCAGCTATACCTACAGGGTTAAAAAAGACCATGGCCCAAGTCTCCTGGCCTTTGACCATTGTCGTGCACTCATGGACAGGGAAGCGCTGGGCCAGCCATCTGTGTTTGCTGTCTCCAGCTCGTCTCCTCAGAGGCGCAAACCCACCCAGGCTCTGCCCTAGTAGGCAACGTGGCAGTGGAGTCCTCTGCTCTCTCCCACAGAGAGCACAATTGACCTTAAGTGACAATTCCCTCCCACTCGTGTTACCTGGGCCGAGTCTTCGACTGAGGAGGGAAATGCTTAGACACTGCACAGCTTTTCCCCTAGAAGGGCAGCACGTGTCAGTTTAGCTGCCCACGGCCATGGGGATGGGGAAAGTAGAACGGACAGCAGGATGTCACCGTTGAAGCCAGAGCATAGACTTTTCAGGTCTGTGAACCTGCTGACACCAAAGAACTCTGAGGTTCTGGCTTCTGGGGTGCAGGTTGTACAGAACAGAGCACTTCCCTCCCGAGTGTATTCCTGACCACAACGGGGGCGAGCAGAACAGTGGTTTCCATACTCGTTTCCTTCCCCCATCTCCAGTCCTCTGTTTTCCAAGGCCGGACATAGTGTTGCATGCCTGTAATCCCAGCACTCAGCAGTTCTGAGTGCTGGGATTGTCCTAAATTCCCAGCCAGAGTTGTCTACATAATCTCTTCCAAGCAAACCTGGGCGGCAAAGCAAGACCCCGCCCCCGCCCCCCAGAGGTTATAATAACAACAGAATTCACAGGATATGTTTGTGTAGTCTCCTTTTGTAAGGTTGGAAATTTGTAATTAGGGGCTTACATAGTCGTGGTAATCAGGTCTGGATTTAGTTAAAAGGCAAAGCTGACTGGCTTCCTGATACAGTGTTGCCAATCGTGTGAGGAGAGCCCATCTGATGATGTGTGGGCCTTAGGGGGCGCCTCCCCAACTCTCACCCTCACCTGCTGTCTGTGGAAGACTGGATGAGACAGAGCATGCAGCTCACGGTAGCTGCACAAAGGCCAGCTAATACAGCTCTGCTCTCTTCTGTGGACAATTCCCTTCACCCGGGTCCGAGGCCGCTCGATTGTAGAAGAGAATGTTCACCCTGCCCCTCCCTTCTTGCTCATGGTACTGTGCCCAGTAAGAATGAAAGAATGACAAGCTAACAAACTAGTCGGGAAGGCAGAACTGTACTCTCGGTGGGGAATATGACTGGTCAGTGTGTAATCAGGTGTGGGCTGAAATAAGCTCAAAGAATGGCGGTTGTAGACATTCAGGGAGAGGCAAAAAGAAAGACAGTTGTTCTGATTCGAGTCATCTTCCTCCCAGAGCTGAGGAGATTTAGCTGAGCCTTGAAGGCAAGGTGGGGCCAGGAGGTGTCCGTCCACCTTACAGCATCTGTCTCTCCTGTCGTTGTAGGCTGAGCTCATTGGAAGCCTCACCCACAAGCTGGAGACCCTGCAGGAAGCGAAGGGGAGTCTGCTCACGGACATCAGACTGAACAATGCCCTGGGGGAGGAGGTGGAGGCCGTGATCAGTGAGCTCTGCAAACCCAACGAGTTCGACAAGTACAAGATGTTCATAGGCGACTTGGACAAGGTGGTCAACCTGCTGCTCTCCCTGTCTGGACGCCTCGCCCGAGTGGAGAATGTCCTCAGTGGCCTTGGTGAAGACGCCAGTAAAGAAGAAAGGGTATGCGTCCTAGCAGGCTACCGTCTGAGCCCTCCGCCCATGCAGGGGCCACCAGACGCAGTCGCTGTGGAGTTGAGAGAGCGTCTTCTAGGCAGGACTCAGTGTGGACACCTAGGGCTGAGGGAACCCTGAGGAAAGCAGATAGATGCACAGGACCAGGTGGTTCTCTCCTGCCTCCCTTCCTCAGATAAAAACACGTTAGACATTTTGAGAGAGAGGGACCACAGAACCATTGGGATAAGAAACACGCTCCCTGGAATCTGTACGGTGGGCCCAGGCCATGGGCAAGTATGCTGATGTGACTCCGTGGTCCACCACTTGGAGGGACAGACACTGGGCTTCACGTGCAGTGTCCTGAATCCTAAACCATACTGAGTTAGTGCTTGGCCTCTCTAAGAAACTAAAAATATCAGTAGAAGGAGAACAAGTGACCCAATCAGTACCAAATCCGGTGTCTCCGTGAGCCCTGGCTGGTAGCGGGTAGGGGAGGAACGTCCACAGTGTTCTATCTGAGCCACAGGGAGACCCCATCTCAAGAAGATCTGACAGTCCAGATTGGGGGGTTTGAGGCAGAGTCACGTGGACTGTAAGGTAATTTGTACTGAGGGATGTTTAAGCCACTGCGTTTCAGGATCGAATTCCCTTTTACATTTTCTCACTGGTTTTGGCCTGAAAGGTCTGAAAACTATTCGATTTAAAGTTTTTAAAAGGTGCGTACTGTGGCGTTTACAACATGTCGGCATGTTGGATGCAGGAACATAGGAAGTTTTTCTGGAAAGTCGATGGGCCCTGCAGAGGTGGGCAGCTTGCCACGGGCTGGTGTGGGAAACCCTAAAAGTACAACATCAGCATCCTTGTTGAACAGCGTTCACTCCTGAGTAGAGGCCAAGAGGAAACCAGGGACGGCAGAATTGGTTTTGTTAAAGATGAGGAGTATATTCCCGTTGTTACAAGACTGCTGCACTTAGTTTTCTCGATTGTCTGGGGTTTTCTGGGTTGTTGTTTTTGGATTTGTTTGTTTGTGATCACCAGGAAGTCCTGTTAAAACACAGATTTTAGGCCCCACTTGCAGAGGTTTTAAAAAAAAACTTTTTCGGCTTGTTTATTTTTATTTTATATGTGTGGGTATTTTGCCTGTATTTATGTATGTGTACCCCGTGTACACTACCTGAAGAGGCCAGAAGAGGGCATGGGTTGTCCTGGTACTGGAGTTAGAGGCCACCGTTACTGCTCTGAGGGTGCCGGGAGTAGAGCTCAGGAAGAACAGTCAGTCTGTGCTCTGAACCAGGTCCAGCTCTCCAGCGCCCTGCAGAGTTTTTGATTCAGTGGATGGAGAGGTGGCTGAGAATCTAACTCATCCCCAAGGGGACACGAAGTACTTACTCAGAGAACTTGAGGGTTGACTCAGTAAGCGTAGACCTAAAAAGGTCAGGTTGTTACCACAGCCATTTACCCACCACCGTGTTCAACATAAGGATAATAAGTAATGATTTACATACATATGTACATCCTTCCTTAGCACCGTTGAGTAGAGCAATGGTTTGCGGTCCTGTGAGAGGCAGGAGTCTGCTTCCCTGTCTTATGGCTGACTTGCCTGTTGGTTTACCCCGCAGAGTTCTCTGAATGAGAAGAGGAAGGTTCTGGCTGGCCAGCATGAGGATGCCCGGGAGCTCAAGGAGAACCTGGACCGGAGGGAGCGCGTGGTGCTGGACATCCTGGCCAATTACCTGTCCGCCGAGCAGCTCCAGGACTACCAGCACTTCGTGAAAATGAAGTCCACACTCCTCATCGAGCAGCGGAAGCTGGATGACAAAATAAAGCTGGGCCAGGAGCAGGTCAGGTGTCTGCTGGAGTCGCTGCCCTCGGACTTCAGGCCCAAGGCAGGGGCCATCTCCCTGCCCCCAGCCCTCGCCAGTCATGTGACTCCTGGGGGGGGCCCTGCATTCGGTGGCGTTTTCCCAACGTTGACCTCTCCTCTTTAAAACCTCTCCCGAAAGACCTGAGCAAAAGATGCCACTCTCAACACTGTTGAATCTGAAAGATATTTCACCACCAACCGCGGTTTGAGTTGTGGGTTATTGGGGGCTTCCTGAGGAAACGGAAGAGACTGTCCAGGAGTCTTTGTGCCTTTCACGGTTGGTCTTCTATGAGCTTACACGCAGCGGGAGCCTTTCCACTCTGTGGGAGGAGAGCCGGTGACACTGAGAGAGACCCGATGAAGGGTGTCTGATGTGCAGGTTTCCCCAGGCCAAGGCAGCACAGAGGAAGGTGTGGCGCCCTCCCTCAGGAATGTATCCACGGTGGCCTTCCTTGCTGGCGGGCAGTGCACCCTGACACAAAGCCTTAAAAAGACATGCGAGTACACACATTCGCACACACACACACACGCACACACACACACATTAAGAAGACTGTTAACCCTGAACATTTTTGTTATTTATATTTTTAAAAATGAAAAAGATCATTGTTTGTGTGCTAACCACTTAGTTGATTCTGTTTTGCGGTGGATGTAGACAATTATGTTTGAGCGTTGTATTTCGCGAAAACCTTAATGAAGAATTCCAAAGATAGTCAAGTTGAATATGGAGATTTTTGTGGGGTTTTTCTTCTCATTTGCTCTTTGAAAAATCGATTTGGTGTGTATGTATTTGATACTGGGTGGCTGTGAGTGCCGCAGGTTACGTGCAGAATTAGACAACTTATGTGGGTTCTGAGGCTTGGACCTCGGCCATCAGTCTTTTCACCCACTCAGCCATCTCTCCAGCCCTCGTCAGATGGTAATAAAGACCAGTGGCCATTCTACACTTGTGGTACACCGTGAGAGGTCTCAGTTTCCATGGCGCTCAGGTCTTGCCGCATTTCTCCAGGAGGACGGCTCAGTGGTGACTTCTCGGGCTGTTCTCCCCCTTCACTAGTTTATTGACAAAGACAGCGGTTCTCAAACCTGAAGTCTAAGCCATGCTGCCAACTGATACAGGAAATACACTTACTACACTACATAATCAGGTTGTTTTAATATTTTTTTTTAGAAGCTGGTTTCCCTAAATGTCTGACCCATGGATCATGAGAACTGATTTCTCTTGTCAAATTTCAATGAGAGCATGAGTGAGGGGTTCCGTGAGCCAAGGTGTAAGTCTACTCAAATCAGGACGATAGTCACCACTGTGTTCTTAGTAAAATGCCTTGGAGGACTCCCGGGACACGACACTTTCTACTCTCCGAGGATGGGGAGGTGGCTCAGCAGGAAAAGGTGCCTGCCCCCAACCTGACAGTCCTGAGTTCCATCCCTGGGACCTGCACAGGAGCAGAGAACCCACTCCTGCAAACACACATATGCTCTGGCACATACACACACACACCATAGGCATGTGTGAGAGAGAAAGTACTTACATTGTAACCCAGAGTTCAATCATCAGAACCCATACAAAAACAGGACATGGGAAGGCGCACTGGGAGGTGGGGACACGCACATCCCAGGCTTGCTGGCCAGTCTACCTTATTTAGTAAGCTTCAAGCCAGTGAGAGACCCTGCCCCAAAACGTAGGGTAGTCAGGGCCTGGGAAAGGGCACCTAAGGTTGCCACCACCAGCCCTCACCCCCAACCCCCTCCCCCCCACACCCCTCCACCCACCCCTGCCTTCACATATTTAAGTACAAATACTTCAGGATGACTGGGGTCAATCCACAGCCTGTTAAGATGACTTTTCTGAATTAGACACATAAAGTAACTTCACAGCAGAGTGACAGGGACATTGTTATGCCACACTGAAGACCATCCAAAGTATAGCATCTGTTCTGTCGATGTTATCACTACCCTTCCACGGTTACAATGAAATGAGGGAAGTACCTGCGGGACTGTGAAATCTGATTCCAGATGGATGTCGTCTTCCCTGGTGCTGGACTAGACCCCCCCCCCCTTTAAAATCACTACACTGTCAACGTATATTTTAAACACCGATAGAAAAGCCTGCGTTTTCATCCCTTTCCAGCTCTCTCTTCTCGCTATTAAAAAAAAAAAGTCACGTACTGTAGAACCCTCCTCCTAACTGGGTCTCACTGTGACAGTGAGAACTGAGATCACAGCCACGCCTTCCTTCCCCGGGGGCTTCGGAACACAGGGCTCACAGAGTGCCCACTCCTGTGACTCCAGAGCCGTGCTTCTCACGGTGGGTGTGGTAGGGTCGCCGGTGACCTAAGAATATACCAGAAACCCTGGGAGTTCCAGGAAAGAGTACATCCTGTGACCAAGTCAGGTCACCTGGGAAGTTCCAGCTTGTCCCTACAGGCTGACTCGAGTTCCCTGTTCCGTGTGGGGGTTGTCTCACCCTGAAGAATGAGGGGAGGAGCCACAGAATTCTCCGAGACACCTCACACGGTTTCCTTTGCCCCCAGGATACACTTTAGGTTTCACTTTGTACAGCTGGTTTCCAAACAGAAAAATTGTCCATCGTGGGCCTAATCGGCAGCTGCCATTGAAGAGAGAAGATGGGCGGGTCCTGCCCATTTTCCTGTTTCTCTTAATGTCTGACCAAAACTCGCCTAGTCTAAAAAGGACAAATATGCCTCAAATGCTGTGATTGCACTTAATAGATCTTTTTAAAATGTTCATCGTTCAAGAACTTCGAACACATAAACTATATCTTTAATCTTATCCTCCCACCTCCCCGGAGCCGCCCTGGACCCTCTCATCCACCGCCCCCTCTCATCCACGGAATCCCATTAGTGCTGCCCACCTGTGCGTGGGGGGTGGGACAACCTGCCACTGGCCACGCCCTCAAAAAGGACTCCTCCTACCCCCGGTCACCATCCGCAGTCCCTCCCTCAGCTAGGAGTGGAGCCTTGGGAGCCCCTCCCTTATCCACGCAGAAGTATTCAAGGATCTTTCATTAAATTACTGGTTTTGTTTTCCGAGATACTTAGGAAAATACTGGGTTTTTATTTTTGTGTTTCCAAATTCATTGCTCTCTAGTTTTCGTTTCCTTAATACCACTTAGCCTACTAATTCAAAATTCGTTTTTCTTTTCTTCCGGTTTTTTTGTGGTTTTTTTTTTGAAACAGGTTTTAGTAACCTTCTGACTAGAAAGAAAGGGACTATCTGAAATCACCACTTCGTTTCCAGCAGGTCTAAGGTAATCAGGGACACATGAGGACATGGCCACACAGAAATCAATGGCAAAAGAGATATACATCCTAACCTCCTGGGTGAAGCATCAGACGACTATTCAGACAATAAAGGGATACATGAACCTACATGAACCAATTACCTACCGTGCTTGGTTTCAGACCCAGGACTGAGGTGCATATTTTACACATCAAAACAGACCTGGTCTCAGGTTCTCCCAGCACCCCTCAGTCCCTACCAGGCATTCCCTGCTCCCAAGTCTGACCTCTCCAGCCCAGGGACTGGACTGCCCTTCCCCCCAGAGGCTCCTCCCTATATAATCCAGACACTTTGGCCTCCTGCACCCCTACCCCTCTCACACTCTTCCTCTCTCTTCATCCTCTCCTCTCCCTTATGGTCAAGGGGTCAGAGAACTCACCCACTCAAGAGCAACTTCCCAACAAACCCGCATTTAATCTAATTAATCTAATCTAATCTGGGCTTGAATTGGCTCATTTCATGAGCGGAGAAATAACTTATCCTGATTTTTTGATAAAACATTACTTTTCTTACGGGCGCTCATTTGATGCCGACTCATGTTTCTCGAAGTGTGGTCAAGATACCACCTACATCAGACTCCCCTGGGATGCTCCTTTTTTACTGCCAATTGCTAAGGCACCAGGGTAGGCTGGGACTTACTACTGTCCCTAGCTTGTTGGTGTGCCTTAACTTGTAAGGGCCACTGCTGACGTCACTTGCAGTTCCTATTGTTAGGATCGCAGGGCTACCATGAACTTGTGAACTCTCAGGTCTTAAAGATTTTAACAAAAGGAAATCACAGGAGTTCAAACAGCCATGGCGTATTTACTCCGTTTCGCTACATTTTTGTTACTGCCTTCCCAGCCTCCCTGCTCTCTCGTCTCCCGAATCTCTGCCGGTTTACATTTAAACTAAGACTGTAGACTAGATGGTACATCGTTGTTCTTCCCCAAGAATCTCATTGTCACACACTCAGTAACCTAAAGTACTGCCCGGCTGAACAGGTGACCACTGACCTCTTCAGCAGGGACCTTAGGATCCTCGCTTCCTCTCAGGTCTGACAACTTACGTGAGGTATGCACCTCCCAGTCTCGCTATTGAAGCAAAGGGTGTGTGTGTTTCCTTTGAGAAGTGAGAGCCCAACCCACTTCCAAACCCCCGCCGAATCAAAAAAAAAACCAGCGAAAAACTGACTCATCAGTGCTCCATTTATATACAGACTCCTCTCTATAAATGGAAGGCAGCTGTGCATCAAACCACGAGTGTTGCTGTCTAAAGCAACTGTCTGAACGATGAAGTGTAACATAAGGGTATGTTAAGTAAGGAGAACAAAAGACCACGGTATACAAGAAATTAGGTAAGCACCCTAAAACTGAGAATACCCAAGGAAAGACAGAACCAAAGTGCCCTTCCCCTAGCCACCCAGGATGCTCAGATCTTGGAGAATTGAACTTGCCTCACATAGCACGGGATTTGCATGAGCTAGACCGGGTTGTCCACCCCAGGCAGGCAGTACAGTACAGACAAATGCAGCCTACCAGCACAGTTAACAGGGTCCAAAGAAAAGCTGGCTGTCCAGTGGGAGTCCACTGGGCTTCAGGCAAGCAGAATCTTTCAGAGCTCAGGTGTATGCTCGTAAAGCCCAGAAAACAGGCTGAAACTACAGGGTGGCTGGGGAAACCCACATTATGGGATACGGGTGGAGCTGAGAACTCCATCAAATGTCCTCACAGCCACAATAATGACCCTGCAGGCAGAGGAACAGAGAGCAAGAGTGCAGACAGACCCCTACTTACAAAGTAGTTCACAGTTTATAATTTTTTGGCCTTATCATGGTACGAAAGAATATTTGCACAGTTATTCTGCTCCTTACCTTAGGCATAGCATTCAATAAACTACA
This sequence comes from Rattus rattus, assembly GCF_011064425.1. Classification (NCBI taxonomy): domain Eukaryota; kingdom Metazoa; phylum Chordata; class Mammalia; order Rodentia; family Muridae; genus Rattus; species Rattus rattus. The sequence goes on from NC_046164.1 coordinate 5,789,304, forward strand.
TGAGCTCAGGAAATAAGGACTGTGTTAGGTCAGTTTTGCCCAAACATGATGGCCTGAGCATGATGAAGACAGGTTAGGCTGAGTTAGATGTTTGATGGTTGGTGTATCAAATACATTTCAGCTTAGCCACATTTTCCATTGTAATGGGTTTGCTGGGCACCACCCCATTTTAATAGAGGAGAAACTGCAGTCCTTCTAGCTTGCTACTCTAGCGCCCTCTACTGAGAATGCTGGATATTGTGCTAGCCTAAAGGACATCTGTTTGAATCTGAGAGGCAGTGCATTGATAACTGACGCAAATCTAGTTCCCTGGTATTAGCACCTTGGCATCATCTTCTGATGTCATACAATCCTGTACCCGCTGACCCCTAGGAACAATTTCCTGCACAATTAAAAACCATAACAAGGCATTATCAAGTAGATACCATATTTTTGAAAGAACAAGGGTCCCTCCCCCCTCTCTCACACATACACCCCAATTTTTCCATTTATTCTTTTTCACACGAATTTACACAGTCTGTAGTACTCAAAGTCCTTAAGTCAACAGATTAAGACTAAGGTCTGGTTTGATATGTGAAATTGTGTATCTGTCAATCTGTCAATCTCATCTGACTCTGTGTGTGTGTGCATGTGTGTGTGTGTGTGTGTGTCTTCTGAATCTCTCTGTGAATTTTTCTCTATTTCAGTTTCTATACCAGTCACTCTTGCTCCTTTATTCCCAAAGTGATTGTGATTTTCTGTTTGGAACTTGGCTATAGTATGTCTAGAGGGTTTCCATGGCCCGTACTGTTGCCTCTTTTTGAGTTCTATACCATTGGCCATCTTTTTTATTGTATTACGACTCTGAGGGAACCGCCCACACCAGTTAAAACCCTCAAGGAGGTATTTATTTTCACATGGAGAATAACAGATTCTTTTCTTCCAGTTCTTCCTTTGCTTTATTTTTTCAAATCATATCCCCTGAATCTTTTCTACATATCCTACTGAATGTTTCTTGTTTTGAAGATGTAACAGGATTTAAAAGGACATTGTAAGCCAGGCATGGTGCCCCACATCTGTAGCTATGGCCCTCCAAAATAAACAAAAATTAAAAAAATATATATATAAAAGCAAATTGTAAAATTAGTTCCAAGCAGAGGACTCCTCTAAGAAAAGCTGAGATGGAGTATCACTACGAGGCTTTTCCTAAAGAAAAACCAAAACTGAGTTCTTCAAGCTGAAGGAAGATGATAATTATAGAAAAGCACATGAAAGCATAAAGCCTAAATTGTCGGGGTTGGGGATTTAGCTCAGTGGTAGAGCGCTTGCCTAGGAAGCACAAGGCCCTGGGTTCAGTCCCCAGCTCCGAAAAAAAAGAAAAAGAAAAAAAACAAAAAACAAAAAAACCTAAATTGTCAAGTCCAAAGCACTGATGTATAACAATGAAAGACAACGAAACAGGGAACATGCAGAAGGACAGCGGTCCCCATAACTCCCGTCGAGAAAGCTGGGTCCTCAGATGCAGGGAGTGGAGAAAACCCTTATCCCTGCTTCAGTGACTACAGGGAAGAGCGATAAAGACATCACGCTCATGTGCATGCGGGCACACACATGCATAGGCACACACACTCGCACCTGCACACACATACAACTACATACGCCCAGTCACACACACACGGACACAGCACACACTATCACCTGCACACACAGATACAAAACATCCACAGTCACACACAGCACACACTTGCACCTGCACACACATACAAATCATATACAGTCACACAAACACAGCACATACTAGCACCTGCACAGACATACAAATCACACATCCACAGTCATACACACAGCACACACTTGCACCTGCACACACAAAGCCCACATGTACAGTCATACACACAGCACACACTTGCACCTGCACACACATACAAAGCCCACATATACAGTCATACATACAGTGCACACACACACATGCATGCACAAAGCATACATACAGTCACACACACACAGCACACTTGCACCTGCACACACACATAAAGCACACATATACAGTCACACACACATAGCACGCACTTGTACCTACACATATATACAAAGCACACATACACAGTCATACACGCAGGGCGCGCGCGCGCACACACACACACACACACACACACACACAGAGTAAAAACAGCAGTTCAAATCACAATGAGGTATTCCCTAATACTTGTTAGTCTGCCTATATCAGCTGTTATAGAAAAGACGAAAAAACCCACCATGGTGCCTCAGGTCTCTAATTCCAGAACTCAGAGTGTGTCTGTCTGAGGTCATCTCGTGACCCATGTCATGGGAAGTCAGACTGCTGTTGGAGGGTCTGCTTCAGGGGAGAACGTCAAGAGACAAGTCAGAGGAACCTTCATGCTTCCCCTGTTCTCAAATGTCAAGGTGCTTTATTTGGGGGATAGTGGGCTGAACCGTGCCATGTATGTTACAATTAATTACATACAAGCTACATTTTATATTACTGGTAAGTATGAGTCAGCAATGAAAAGGAAATAATTTTAAGAGCTTAGGCCAGAGAGAGAGAGAGAGAGAGAGAGAGAGAGAGAGAGAGAGAGAGAGAGAGAAGAAAAAGAAATAGCCGAGCCTCAAAGGAAGCTCTGAGCTGCCAGGTATATAGAGGTGGGCAAGCTTTTAAATGATGTGATCATTTAACCCTCAATGACCCTCTGGCTTACTGGCTACAAGGACTAGTATCAGCTTAGGGCATAAACTGAAGAAATGGGGTTCTGCATCTGGGGTGAGCATGTGAGCCAGGTGAAAGGACTGTTGGCAGTTTGTTTGAAAATGGAGCATTGGGGTTGGGGATTTAGCTCAGTGGTAGAGCGCTTGCCTAGCAAGCACAAGGCCCTGGGTTCGGTCCCCAGCTCCAGAAAAAAAAAAAAGAAAAAAAGAAAAAAAAAAGAAAAAAAGAAAATGGAGCATTTATTTGTCTTATAGTTTAGCAGCTATACTTTAAGGGAGTTATTGCAGAGAAGTAGACGTACAGTATCCCCAGTGTGTGACTTAGTGATTTATTTGACTTTATGATAAGCATTCGGTAGAGCCTGTACTTTCTAACTCTGATCTCTTTCTCAGGCCCACTGCTGTCCTTGCAAGATGCTGGGCAGTGACAGTGACCTGCCACCCTCCCCCACTCTGACCATGGGGTCACGACTTACCAGGTGGGTTTACATGCTGGAGGATTCGGGCCTGCCATTGTCAATACATTTAAAGCGGGTTGGCCTAAGTTCTAATGCTCGGAAAGCCAGACACAGTAAACATGTTTGTGACTCGTGATATTTTCCACTTTGCAATAGATTTGGGTTTTTGTTTTGTTTTGTTGGTTGGGTGGGTTTTGTTTGTTTGTTTTGAGAAAGGGTTTCTCTGTGTAGCCCTGACTATCCTGGAACTATCTCTGTAGACCAGACTGGCCTTGAACTCACAGAGATCCACCTGTGCCTCCCCAGTGCCAAGCTAGGCAGGCCCCACCACCATCCAGCTTTGCGATAGATCATTTAGACTACAATCTCATTGTAAGTTAAGGGGCAAAAAGTCTTTATAGCAGCTTAACCACAGTAGTAAAAGAAGAAAAAAAGAAAAACAGGCTAAAGGGGCCGGAGCAGTGGTTCTCAGCCTGGGGGTCGAATGACCCTTCCACAGGGGTTGCCTAAGACCATCAGAAATATCACATATTTACATTACGATTCATAACAGCAGTGAAATTAGAGTTATGAAGTAGCAACAAAAATAGCTTTATGGTTGGGGTCATCACAACACGAGGAACTGTACTAAAGGGTCGCAGCATTGGAAAGGTTGAAAACCACTAGGTTACAGAGATGTCTCTGCATTCCCAGAATCCACATGATGGCTTATAACCTTTTGTAACTTCAGCCCCAGAGAAGCTGATGCCCTTTTCTGGGCTCCAAGGGCACACTGAATGCACAAAAACAAATTACTGAAAAGGTAACAAGGGTTGACAAGATGGCTGGGTGGGTAATAGTGCTTGACCTGAGTTCAAATCCCGGGATCCCACAAAATGACAGGAGAGAACTCACTCTGGAGAGCAGTCCGCTGATTTCCATAT